>NW_026943818.1:5491089-5797756 GCF_035594765.1 Anolis carolinensis | reverse complement strand
CTGAGTGCTGAAATAGTTGAACTGCCTGGTAAACTGTGTTTTTTGAGTGAAGGACATGCCTTGGATGTGTTGGTGTATTGTGGCCAACTTTGGTGGTATTTGGTCCAGTGGTTTTGTTGTTAACTTGGTCCTAATTATGCACAGAACGTTTTTATATCTTGTAGTATAATCTTGGGGGTCTTTTCTAATTCAAGACCTCCCCAAAAGGTATTATATAAATGTATATATATATAAAAGAGTGATGGCATCAGGGCAGCGGACAAAACAACAAAACTACAGGCCCCCCAACACAACCCATCATCCACGCCTCTAGGTTGATACAACAAAAAGAAAAGAAAAATAAAGTCCTAATTAGAGAGAGAGGAATAATTGCTTTTATCCAATTGCTGCCAGTTAGAAGGCTAAGCTCCTCCAACTTGGTCTCCTAGCAACCCAATAAAAAATAATAAAAAACACTAAAAATTAATAAAATAAAATACTATAATAACAGAAAATAACTAAAAATAATACAAGAAAATAATAAAAAATAATAAATAAAAATATAATTTACAATAAAATTAATTAAAAAATTGCAAATAACGTCAAATAAAAATTACACAACAATTTTTAACCAATACCACCACCACTTTGCCACAGCAACGCGTGGCTGGGCACAGCTAGTGTATATATATAAAAGTGATGGCATCAGGGCAGCGGACAAAACAACAAAACTACAGGCCCCCCAACCTCGAAATTTGACAACACAACCCATCATCCACGGCTCTAGGTTGATACAACAAAAGAGGGAGAGGAATAATAGTTTTTATCCAATTGCTGCCAGTTAGAGGGCTAAGCTCCGCCCACTTGGTCTCCTAGCAACGCACTCAGCCCAGGAGACAGGCAAAAGAGTTTGGAGAGACCCCTAAGGGCCATCCAGCCCAACCCTTTCTACTATGCAGCAGGACACAATCCAAGCATTCACAACACATGGACAACGTATAAATACTATACAATACTACACAAGGACATAGACCCCCTCTACCCTCACCACTTTCACAGTACACAAACAACCAAATGCATACTAAACATAAGGACAACCATACAACAGATATTCAATACCACCACTATCTCAACAAGTTCTCACCAACACCATCAGACAACGCCACAGCAATGCGTGGCCGGGCATAGCTAGTGTATTATAATTCTAGAATTCTCTGGATGCGTTCAAAATCCTGTGGAGGCCGAATGGCAGCACTGAGGGACCAATGCCTTCTCTTTCTCTCTTCCCATCCAGGACGAAAGAAGTTTGGAATAAATGCAACCGGCCTGCCCATGGCAACCATGGCTGCTGCCCCGCATCTCAACTCGGACGCTCTCCGCGAAGTCTTGGAGTGCCCGATTTGTATGGAGTGCTTCACCGAGGAGCACCTGAGGCCCAAGCTGCTCCACTGCGGGCACACCATCTGCAAGCAGTGCTCCGAGAAGCTCCTGGCCAACAGCATCAACGGGATCCGCTGCCCGTTCTGTAGCAAAGTCACGCGCATCACCAACCTGGCCCAGCTGAACGACAACTTGACGGTGCTGAAGATCATCGACACGGCGGGCCTCGGCGAGACCGTGGGCCTCCTGATGTGCAAAACCTGCGGACGGCGGCTCCCCAAGCACTTCTGCAAGGGCTGCGGCTTGGTCCTCTGCGAGCCCTGCAAGGAGGCCGACCACACGCAGCAGGGGCACGCCGTGGTGGTCATCAAAGAGGCAGCCGACGAGCGGAGGAGGGAGTTCGGGGCCAAGCTGGGCCGCTTGCGGGAGCTGATGGGGGACCTCCAGAAGCGGAAGGCCTCCCTGGAAGGGGTTTCGAAGGACCTACAAGTCCGGTACAAAACGGTCCTGCAGGAATACGGCAAGGAGGAGCGGAAGGTCCAAGAGGAGCTGGCACGGTCCCGGAAGTTCTTCACCAGCTCCCTCTCGGAGGTGGAGAAGGTCAACGGCCAGATCATGGAGGAGCAGGCTTATCTACTGAACATCGCCGAGGTGCAGATCGTGTCTCGTTGCGACTACTTCTTGGCCAAAATCAAGCAGGGGGACATGGCGCTTCTTGAGGAAACGGGCGACGAGGAAGAGCCGGAGTTGATGAACAGCCTCCCCAAAGAGTTGACTATGCAAGACGTGGAGCTTCTCAAAGTGGGGCGCGTTGGGCCGCTTCAGATCGGACAAGTGGTGAAGAAACCACGGAGCATCAACGTGGAGGAATCGCTGATGGAGATGGCAGCGGCGGCGGCTTCGGTTTCCTTCAGGGAAGTCGACGTGGCAGAGGAGGAACCCAACTCTCTTCCTAGTTGTCCGTCTCCCGCCAAGGCGAGAGTGCCCGAAGCTGCCACCAGCATCCAACAATGCCACTTCCTCAAGAAGATGGGCTCCAAAGGCAGCACGCCAGGGACCTTCAACCTGCCCGTCAGCCTCCATGTCACCCCGCAAGGAGAGGTCCTCGTGGCCGACCGCGGGAACTTCCGCATCCAAGTCTTCACCCGCAAGGGTTTCCTGAAGGAGATCCGCCGGAGCCCGAGCGGCATCGACAGCTTCGTGCTCAGCTTCTTGGGCGCAGACTTGCCCAACTTGACTCCTCTCTCGGTCACGATGAACTGTCACGGCCTGATCGGCGTCACCGACAGTTACGACAACTCGGTGAAGGTCTACACCATCGACGGGCACTGCGTGGCCTGTCACCGGAGCCAGCTGAGCAAGCCGTGGGGCATCACCGCCCTCCCGTCGGGGCAGTTCGTGGTAACGGACGTGGAAGGCGGAAAGCTCTGGTGCTTCACCGTCGACCGCGGGGTCGGGGTGGTGAAGTACAACTGCCTGTGCAGCGCGGTGCGGCCAAAATTTGTGACTTGCGACGCCGAAGGGATGATTTACTTCACGCAGGGGCTGGGGCTCAATCTCGAAAACCGCCAGCACGAACACCACTTGGAAGGGGGCTTCTCGATCGGCTCGGTCGGCCCGGACGGGCAGCTCGGGAGGCAGATCAGCCACTTCTTCTCCGAGAACGAGGACTTCCGATGCATCGCCGGGATGTGCGTGGACTCTCGCGGGGACTTGATCGTCGCCGACAGCAGCCGGAAAGAGATCCTGCACTTCCCCAAAGGAGGCGGGTATAATATCCTGATCCGCGAGGGACTCACCTGCCCCGTTGGCATCGCCATCACCCCCAAGGGACAGCTCTTGGTCTTGGACTGTTGGGATCACTGCATCAAGATCTACAGCTACCACTTGAGGAGGTACTCCACGCCGTAGGAAGGAGAAAAGGCGGGCCTCTTCCAGGACCGGACTTTGAGTAGTGTCCCACATTTCAAGAAGGCTGTGCCACAATCGTGTGTGCAGCTCAACACAAAAAGGCTGTCTCCAAACATGGCCACGTGCGTGCATGTGTTGTTTGTTGTTTTACGTGTCAGTACAGTAGACTCCCCGTTAACCGGAACTCAAGGAAAAAAAAAATTAAAATTCATATTTACTACCAAAGGTGGCACAGTATGTTAAAGCGCTGAGCTTATGGACCAAAAGGTTGCAGGTTCAAATCCAGGGAGCTGAATGAGCTCCCGCTGCTAGCCCCAGCTTCTGCCTACCTAGCAGTTCAAAAACATGCAAATGTGAGTAGATCAATAGGTACAACTCTGGCGGGAAGGTAATAGCGCTCCATGCAGTCATGCCGGCCGCATGACCTTGGAGGTGTCTATGGACAATGGCGGCTCTTTGGCTTAGAAATGGAGATGAGCATCAACCCCCAGAGTTGGACACGACTGGAGTTAATGTCAGGAGAAAACCTTTACTAATTAATAATAATAATAATAATAATAATAATAATAAAATACACTGGCTCTTTGGCTTAAAAATGGAGATGAGCACCAACTCCCAGAGTCGGACACGACTGGACTTAACATCAGGAGAAAATCTTTACCTTTATTAATAATAATAATAATAATAATAATAATAATAAAATACACTGGCTCTTTGGCTTAGAAATAGAGATGAGCACCAATTCCCAGAGTCGGACACAACTGGACTTAATGTCAGGGGAAAACCTTTACCTTTACTAATAAATAATAATAATAATAATAAAATAGACTGGCTCTTCGGCTTAGAAATAGAGATGAGCACCAACTCCCAGAGTCGGACACGACTGGACTTAACATCAGGAGAAAACCTTTACCTTTACTAATAAATAATAATAATAAAATAGACTGGCTCTTCGGCATAGAAATGGAAATGAGCACCAACTCCCAGAGTTGGACACAACTGGACTTAACGTCAGGGGAAAACCTTTACCTATAATACAGTTAACCTGTGTTATTGGCTTGCTGTGAGTTTTCCAATCTGTATAGCCATGTTCTAGAAGCATTCTCTCCTGACGTTTCGCCCACATCTCTGGCGGGCATCCTCAGAGGTTGTGAGGTCTGTTGGAAACTAGGCAAGTGGGGTTTATATATCTGTGAAATAACGTGTCTGCTTGAGACAAGTTTGAATGTTGCAATTGGCCACCTTGATTAGCACTGAATAGCCTTGCAGTTTCAAAGCATGGCTGCTTCCTGCCTGGGGGAATCCTTTGTTGGGAGGTATTAGCTGGCCCTGATTGTTTCCTGTCTGCAATTCCTCTGTCTTCTGAGTGTTGTTTAATAGCTGCAAGGCTATTCAATGCTAATCAAGGTGGCCAATTGCAACATTCACACTTGCCTCAAGCAGACAAGTGTTCATTCTCTCACCCTGGACAGTATTTTAAGAAAACTAAAATCAGGATAGTAAATGAAGAAGAACACTAAAAAAACCCTGGAATTCCAGACAAGAAACAATCAGGGTGAGCTAACATCTCCCAACAAAGGATTCCCCCAGGCAGGAAAACAGCCAGGCTTTGAAACTGCAAGGCCATTCAATGCTAACCAAGGTGGACCATTGCAGCATTCAAATCAGGGCGGATTTCAAACTGTTCCCGAATAGCAACAAAAAGACACCCATAATAACACAAATTGACAACCCAACATACAAAAACAAATTATGACCTAACAACTAAAATTAATTAAAAACGCTACCAGTTATATCAGTTTATATATATATATTTACGTGTCAGGAGCGACTTGAGAAACTGCAAGTATTAATATCAAGTCAATACTGACTTTGTACTACATGGGATATAGTATTTATGTGTTCTTGTTTTAAATGTATTGATACTGTATTTTATGATGTGAGCCGCTCCAAGTCCCTCCGGGGAGATGGGGCAGGATACAAAAATAAAATTATTATTATTATTATTATTTATTAGAAACACAACAAGACGAGTCCACAGCAGACACTTGGCTGGCTGTTGTATTGGGTCACACATCGGACACTTCCCAAGTGTCTAGGATTATTATTATTATTATTATTATATTTTATTTTATTATGACACAGCAAACAAGATAGATATGCTGGATTTCGTATCACAAAATCACGAGTCAAACACTTCCCAAGTGTCTAGGACTGTGTGATGTATTTTCGGATGATGCGTGCAGATCCCAGTCGGGTGGCCTTTTGCAGTTGTCAGATCGTGATTTTGTCAATGTCTATTGTTTCCAAATGCCAGCTGAGATCTTTTGGCACGGCACCCAATGCGCCAATCACCACCGGGACCACCTGCACTGGTTTCTGCCATAGTCTTTGAATAATAATAATTATTATTATTATTATTATTCAAAGACTTATTATTATTATTAGGCTTATTTCAATAGTAATTCTAAGGAGTCCCCCAGTGGCGCAGTGGGTTGAACCCTTGAGCTGGCAGGACTGCTGACTTGAAGGTTGGGTTGCTGACCTGAAGGTTGTGAGTTCAAGTCCAACCCAGGGAGAGTGGATGAGCTCCCTCTGTCAACTCCAGCTGGGGATGTGAGAGAAGCTTCCCACAAGGATGTTAGAAACATCAAAACATCCGGGCAACGCCCCTGGGCATCGTCCTTGCAGACAGCCAATTCTTTCACAGTTTCTCAAGTCACTCCTGACACGAAAAAAATTAGTAATTCTTAAGCAAGCAGATACTAAATTTACCTGTCGCCTATCGTTCCCCATGGATGCCGGTTAACTGAGAGTCTACTGTCGGGACACACACATCCTTCCTACCACTTTATGTGTGCAATACTCAAGGACTGTTTTCCTCTTCTGAGTCTTTTCACTCTGCTAGTTGGTAGCATTGTTCCATTATTTTCTCCACATTCATCACAATAATATTTCACCATTGCACTTGCTAGACATCGAATCTCCTATTTCCTGATGGTGCCAATATAACCCTCACCATGAACATGTGTTTGTGTGTTGTTCGGCGTGAAGTAGTTTAGCGTGAGTGCAGAAACACAACAAATAACATCCTGGGATAATGCAGGAGTAAACGTTTGTTGTTCCGGGTCTGTGGGGTGGAATCGATCGGAATATTGTTTTGTTGTTGATACCTTACCTGGTGGGAAAAAGTGTTTTGGAAGGTCATGTTTCTTGTGGAGACTTTTTTTGCCAGTGAGAGAGAAATGAGTAAACGAGATCAAGTGTGACAAATGATACGTTTAGCCGTCCTTCAATATCCTGCCTTCCACACCATTGCACTGCCTGATGGCGTTTCCACCGGTCCGCACTTTACACAAAAGCTACTTGTCTGCGTGATGGGGAAAGGGGGTTCTTATGTTATTAGGCAGGACTGCCATGTTGCCTGCAATTTAAGGCAACAGGTAGGTTGTCTCATCCGCCAATACGGCGTGATGAAGCATGAAACCACAACTGGGTGAATGTTTAACACGCCCAGATGGGATTGAGATACTTTTATTTCCTCCAACGTGGCTGAAAACAGCCTTGAGAGAAAGAAAAACCATGTGTTAAAAGTAAACGACACAGCTGAGCAGGATTATCAATGACTTGGGAGAGGGCACCAAATTGGGAGGGAGAGCGAATATTAGAGTTGTGCACGGAATCTGTTTCTCCCATTTTTTTCGGTACTTCGGGAGCACGTAACAGGAAACCCCCTCCCGGTACGAAAATCAGTTCGGCACGAAAGCAAGTGGGAGCCGATCCTGTCTCCAAGCCTGCTTTTTGGCATCACAGTTCAATATTTTTTATTAATTTCCGTACAAACAAAAAGTAAACCCTCCTTCTCTGACAATTACTCATCGCTCTTCCTTACCTGGGAGTGGGAAGCCTCCTTAAAATGCCTTGCAATGGAAAGATTGTGTGGCTGGTTGGCATGATGTAGCCTGGGAGAGAAAGCGTGCGTGTCTGCCAGTGCCACCTGCAGCCAAGCGCCTCCCTCTAGAATAGAATGGGGCATGCAGAAAGTGCACACCTGCCAGTGCCTACAGCCGAGCACCTTATCTGTAACAAGAATTTCTTATTCTAGAGGAGGTGCTCGGCTACAGGCACTGGCAAGCGTGTGCGCTGCTTTCTGGGCCTGCACACCACATGCACATTCTCTCTCCAAGGAGAGTGTATGTGGGGCATGTAGGCCCAGAAAGTGCACACACCTGCCAGTGCCTGCAGGCGAATGCCTCCTCTAGAATAAGAATTTCAGCACTGACAGGCGTGTGTGCTGCTTTCTGGACCTGAATGCCACACACACATTCTCTTTCTAAGGAGAGTACATGTGGGGCATGCAGAAAGCGTGCACACCTGCCAGTGCCTGCAGCCGAACACCACCTCTAGAATAATAATTTCTTATTCTAAAGGAGGTGCTCAGCTACAGGCACTGGCAGACATGTGTGCTGCTTTCTGGACCTGCACACCACACACACATTTTCTAAGGAGAGTGCATGTGGGACATGCAGAAAGCATGCACACCTGCCAGTGCCTGCAGCCGAATGCCGCCTCTAGAGTAAGAATTTCTTATTCTAAAGGAGGTGCTCAGCTACAGGCACTGGCAGGTGTATGTGGTGCTTTCTGGACCTGCACGTCACACACACATTCTCTTTCTAAGGAGAGTACATGTGGGGCATGCAGAAAGTGTGCACACCTGACAGTGCCTGCAGTCGAGCGCCGCCTCTAGAATAATAATTTCTTATTCTAAAGGAGGTGCTCGGCTACAGGCACTGACAGGCATGTGTGCTACTTTCTGTAGCTGCACGCCACACACACATTCTAAGGAGAGTACATGTGGGGCATGCAGAAAGCGTGCACACCTGCCAGTGCCTGCAGCTGAACGCTGCCTCTAGAATAAGAATTTTTTATTCTAAAGGAGGTGCTCGGCTACAGGCACTGACAGGCGTGTATGCTGCTTTCTGGGCCTGCACACCACACACATTTTCTCCAAGGAGAGTGCATGTGGGGCATAAAGGCCCAGAAAGCACGCACACCTGCCAGTGCCTGCAGCCGAGTGCATCCTCTAGAGTAAAGTATTTGAGAACACAGAACACATCATGTCAGACTACACAGAGAAGCCATTGAAATCCACAAGCATGTGGACAATTTTAACAGAAAGGAGGAAACCATGAAAATGAACTACTGGCTACCAGCATTTAAAAACTCTAAAATCCGGACAGTAAATAAAAAACAACATTGCACCACCAGGTTCTCTGCACATTGAAAAACTAGAGCAAAACATGCTGCAGGGTGTCTCTTCCGCAACAACAAGGTTTGTGCAGTTCAATAAACCCTTTCCCATGTTTTTGTGATAGAACCAGTTAGGAAATGACATTTACACCCCAGGAACAAAAACCATAGTGTTACAAGAAACACACACGCACACACATCTGCCAGCCCTTGGGTTGCAAATAGAGTGTGGAGCAGATGGCGGGGACTTAACATAAACGGCCATGTGGCTATTTGGCTCAAGCTCAGCAGTCAAGTGCTCCGTCAGCAGAACCGAGTGGGCTTTAAGTCCACTTAAATGAATCTACGGCTTTTCAAAATGCTCTCTGTAGTGGTGTGTTTGCGACAAAAGACGCTCCCTGGAACGGCGGACGAGGCGAGGCGCTTATTTATCAAGCACAATATTGCTTTCCCCGAGCCCGGAATAGTGAAAGCTGCCGGCAAGAGCCAACTCGTGAAAGCAGATGTTACAAAACGTGCCTCCGCCCGTCAAATCATAGGAAAGCAGCCATGAATGTAATGTCTAACAAAGGGTCGATACGGAAGGCAGACATTATGGCAATCAGGCTTTAAGAGAAGACACAAGATCAGGGGTCCCCAAACTAAGGCCCATGGGCCAGATGTGCCCCCCCCAAGGTCATTTACCTGGCCCCTGTCCTAAACTGTAGACTTTGAGTTGACCTACCTCTACCTGGTCTTTGAAGGTCTCTTTGCTTAGCCACGGCCTTATGAGACCATCTAGATGGCTTTTGGAGGTCACTTGCCTTGCCTATGGTCCTATGAGACCGTCTAGATGGTCTTTGTGGGTCCCTTTACTTATCTATGGTCTTCTGATGGCCTGATGAGATCATCTAGGTGGCCTCTGAGGGACCGTTTCCTTACTGATGGTCTTATGAGATCGTCTAGATCAGGGGTCCTCAAACTAAGGCCCTTCAAGGTCATTGACCTGGCCTCTGTCCTAAACTTTAGACTTAGGGTTGACCTACGTCTACCTGGTCTTTGGAGGTCTCTTTGCTTACTTATAATCTTATGAGATCATCTAGATGGTCTTTGAAGGTCTCTTTGCTTACCCACAGCCTTATGAGACCATCTAGATAGCTTTTGGAGGTCACTTGCCTTACCTATGGTCCTATGAGACCGTCTAGATGGCCTTTGAGGGCCCCTTTCCTTACCTATGGTCTCATGAAACCATCTAGATGGTCTTTGAGGGTCACCTTCCTTATCTATGGTCTTATGAAACCATCTAGATGGTCTTTGAGGGTTCCTTGCCTTGCCTATGGTCTTATGAAACCATATAGATGGTCTTTGAGGGTTCCTTTATGGTCTTATGAAACCATCTAGATGGCCTTCGCGGGTCCCTTTCCTTATCTATGGTCTTCTGATGGCCTGATGAGATCATCTAGATGGCCATTGAGGGACCGTTTCCTTACTGATGGTCTTATGAAATCATCTAGATGGTCTTTAGAGGTCCCTTTCCTTATATATGGTCTTCTGATGACCTGATGAGATCATCTAGATGGACTTTGAGGGTTCCTTTCCTTACCTATGGTCTTATGAAACCATCTAGATGGTCTTTGAGGGTCCCTTTCCTTACCTATGGTCTTATGAAACCATCTAGATAGTCTTTGAGGGTCCCTTTCCTTACCTATGGTCTTATGAAACCATCTAGATAGTCTTTGAGGGTCCCTTTCCTTATCTATGGTCTTCTGATGGCCTGGTGAGATCATCTAGATGGCTTTTAGAGGTCCCTTTCCTTACCGATGGTCTTATGAGGTGTCTATGGATGGACAACACTGGCTCTTTGGCTTAGAAATGGAGATGAGCACCAACCCCCTGGACTTGATGTCAAGGGAAAACCTTTACCTTTACCTACCTAGGCTGGCAGAAGCTGGAGCTGACAGTGGGTGCTCACTCTGCTCCCTGGATTCGAACCACTGACCTTTCGACCAGCAAATTCAGCAGCTCAGCAGTTTAACCCACTGGATAAGAACTAAAAGTCAACCTAATTGTCTTAAGTAGCAGGAAGGTTGACGAAGTTCCCTTGGGTAAAGACACAAGGATTCCGTGTCTGTTCTGCTGCGGATGCAATTGCTACATCTACTAACTGCGTAGAAGGGAGTTTGCATGTGTTTTCTGTATCTATCCAGGATAATTTGTTTTTTAAGACCCCGAGAACAGCCTTGCCGTCAGGGGGTGAAGCCGAGGGGGAGAAGATGGAGTGCTTTTAATAATACAGGACTCTTTTTTTTCCCTCCCCTTTTGATCGCAGTGCACGTTTAATTCAATTTTCTCTCTATTATGCAGCTTGGTAAAATGCTACACCGAGTCGTAATAAAAACCCATTATTTGTACAGCTGAGAAAAGGCTTGCTGGTAATCCACAGATGTGTACACCCAATGCAAATTTGGGTGGTCCGCTTCCTACTAAGGAAAACGGGGCTGTCTCTTAAGATGGAAAAATAAACTTAGTTGCTGGGATTTATAGTTCACCTACAACCAAAGAGCATTCTGAACTCCACCAACAATGGAATTGAACCAAACTTGGCACACAGAATTCCCATGACCAACAGGAAATACTAGAAGGGTTTGGTGGGCATTGCACCTTGAGTTTGGGAGTTGTAGTTCACCTACATCCAGAGAGCACTGAGGACTCAAACAATGATGGATCTGGACAAAACTTGGCACCAATACTCAATACGCCCAAATGTGAATATTGCTGGAGTTTGGGGAAAATAGACCTTGACATTTGGGAGTTGTAGTTGCTGGGATATATTTCATCTACAATCAAAGAGCATTGGAATTGAACCAAACTCGGCACATGACCAACAGAAAATATTGGAGGGATTTGGGTTCCTAAGACCATCAGAAATTTGTGTTTTCTGATGGTTTTTGGTGACACCTCTGAAACCCCCCTCTCAACCCTCCCAGGGGTCCCAACTCCTAGGATGAGAAACACTGGACTAGATATATAAAAATACCTGATGACAAATTGAAATACAAAGAGGTGCTCAACCATCCCTTTAAAACAGTGGTTCCCAACCTTTCTTTGACCAGGGACCACTTTGACCAGGAGCCACTTTGACCATGGACCACTTTGACCATGGACCACTTGGACCATGGACCACTTTGACCAAGGACCACGTTGACCATGGACCACTTGGACCATGGACCACTTGGACCAGGGACAACTTTTACCATGGACCACTTTGACCAGGGACCATTTTGACCAGGGACCACTTTGACCAGGGACCACTTTGACCAAGGACCACTTTGACCAAGGATGACTTTGACCATGGACCACTTTGACCAGGGACCACCTTGACCAGGGACCACCTTGACCATGGACCACTTGGACAGGGACAACTTTTACCATGGACCACTTTGACCAGGGACCACTTTGACCGGGGACCACTTTGACCAGGGACCACTTGGACGAGGGACCACCTTGACCAGGGAACCACCTTGACCAGGTACCACTTTGACCAGGGACCACTTTGACCTGGGACCACTTTGACCAGGGACCACTTTGACCAGGGACCACTTTGACCTGGGACCACCTTGACTAGGAACCAGGGAGTGTAAAAAAACGAGCCAATATAGTTTCCCCTCTCTCTCCCCGTTTTTATTATTTCTGGAGATGTTGGGCGGAGTGTCTAGGACAAATTGCTGAACTTTTCAAAATCTAACCTAATTGTCGCACTTCAAAGTCCCAAAGTTTATGGCCCTGCTTAATGATGTGTCTGGTTATTTATGGCGTCGCACAATGAGTCTGGCTGCCGAATTAATATACTTCCTTAAAGACCGTCATTGTCACAAGCGATAAAACGGAACCAATTCCCAGACAGCTCAATTATGTCGCATTTATAAAATCCTACCCAAAATCGCCCACTGCGTTTCGAAGGGGATTGTGCAAGCAGATGGCAGGGTGGCGGTGGATCCAGGCGATGTGGCGCAATGCAGAGAAAGAGCACTAAAGCACTGACCTCCAGGACATTCACCCCAAAGGGAATAATAATAATAATAATAATAATAATAATAATAATAATAATAATAATAATAATAATAATAATAATCTTTTTCAAAGGGTTGCATAGGGTGCAGAGAAGGGAATGCTAAGGTTTGTCCTCTCTGGAGACGCCTTACCTTTCTGATACTGGAGCCACAGTTGCTGCTGAACCTTCTTGCTGGGGAAACGGATCGTGCAGCTGAATTCGGATCCGTACAGGGCCTCTGCGATATAATGGGAGCCGTACTGCTGGATGAAGTAGAGCAGCTCTTCTCGGCTGCTGTCTTTGCTCAGGATCTTCAGAACATTTGCAAATCCTAAGGAGAACGTTGCAGAAAATAACAACAAGGGTCAGAGGCAAAGACAACAGAAAGACTGAAGTACTGGCGACTTGTGAGTTAATCCATCGGGATTGGTACATTCTGGATAAATGTGGTTTTTGGAGAGTTACAAAAAGTAATGCCTCCACCTTCGCTATTTGGGTTTGGATGGGAATATTTTAATAAATCAAGCACAGAAATAATCCTTAGAATGTGTTCTTTAACTACCACTATTCACTTTTCCACAAAATCACCAGACAATTGGATACATTTCTGCCAACGATGAACAAGTTTTCTGAAGCCGTCACGGAAGAAGTTGACACTCAGTTTCCGCGACCGGCGTCTCACAGGACCCATCGTGCACAGATCTTCCGATAGCCAAGCCAAGAAATAATGTGACCCACACGTTCTTGTGAAATGCCAATTATACTTGACATTTCTCTTTGAGTGATACGACGATCGTCCTGAATCAATCTGTCAACCTTTTGCTTGTGGTTGCTGTCACAGGACATCCAACTCTTTGTTTGTCATGCAAGTCTTTAAACTTACTTGCCCAATGAGGCACAGGACTCACATCAACACAATAACCATAAACAGCTTGCATTCTCTGATGAATCTCCTTTGGGGTGACACCTTCTGCTGTCAAGAATTCAATGACTGCACATTGCTTAAGTTGCATTGACCGACCGTCTGCGCAGGGTTCCATACTTCGCACTTTAACAACACAACCATTCAATGCTAAGGCTTCCTACTAAATGGAACCATCTGAGCAGGGTTCCATACTTCGCACTTTAACAACACAACCATTCAATGTTAAGGCTTCCTACTAAATGGAACCATCTGAGCAGGGTTCCATACTTCGCACTTTAACAACACAACCATTCAATGTGAAGGCTTCCTACTAAATGGAACCATCTGAGCAGGGTTCCATACTTCGCACTTTAACAACACAACCGTTCAATGTTAAGGCTTCCTACTAAATGGAACCATCTGAGCAGGGTTCCATACTTCGCACTTTAACAACAGAACGGTTCAATGCTAAGGCTTCCTACTAAATGGAACTATCTGAGCAGGGTTCCATACTTCGCACTTTAACAACACAACGGTTCAATGCTAAGACTTCCTACTAAATGGAACCATCTGAGCAGGGTTCCATACTTCTCACTTTAACAACACAACCATTCAATGCTAAGGCTTCCTACTAAATGGAACCATCTGAGTGGGGTTCCATACTTCTCACTTTAACAACACAACCATTCAATGCTAAGGCTTCCTACTAAATGGAACCATCTGAGTGGGGTTCCATACTTCGCACTTTAACAACACAACCATTCAATGCTAAGGCTTCCTACTAAATGGAACCATCTGAGCAGGGTTCCATACTTCTCACTTTAACAACACAACCATTCAATGCTAAGGCTTCCTACTAAATGGAACCATCTGAGTGGGGTTCCATACTTCGCACTTTAACAACACAACGGTTCAATGCTAAGGCTTCCCAGCAAATGGAACCGTCTGCGCAGGGTTTCATACTTCGCACTTTAACAACACAATCATTCAATGCTAAGGCTTCCCACCAAATGGAACTGTCTGCGCAGTGTTCCATACTTCACATTTTAAGAACACAACCATTCAATGCTAAGACTTCCTACTAAATGGAACCATCTGAGCGGGGTTCCATACTTTGCACTTTAACAAGACAACCGTTCAATGCTAAGGCTTCCCACCAAATGGAACTGTAGAGGAGAGTCTACTGAACAAGTCAGGACCTGCCGCACACCAGAACTGCCATCTGTTGAGGAGTTACGAAGGTGGGGGCACTACTTTTCATTCAACCCTCATACTATTAAATATTAGCCAAAGTTAATAGGTTTCTGGGAGTTGCAGTTCAAAAAACCCAGAAGTCCAAATTTTGGAAACCACTGATACAGGCTGAAGAAGATGCAATCTTAATGCAGTAGACTCTCTGTTAACCTGTACTCATGGAAATGGGAAGATGCCAGAGAAATGTAGTTTCTGGTTGCTTTGGAGTTATTATACGAGCTTTGGCAGTGTGTTTGAGGAAACCTGCCATCCTCTGCAGGAGAACATAACATTTTCCCAGCTGGAGAATATAACATTTTCCCAGCTGTAAACTTCCATGTGATGTGCTCACCTGCTGAAAGGGCGATCGTGCTGAGCTTCACTCTGTATAGGTTGCTTCGAACCCGCCAGTGCTGCACCATGGGGTAGCCCATGGCTTCGTCATAATGGATGTCACCTGCGGAGAAAGTGCCAGGATTCAGACAAGACAAGGAGACATTGTTTACTCACACCACAATTGCTTTCCCTACCCTAAAGGAAACATGGATGGATTTTTCATTGCTTTCCCTGTCCATACATGAACATTACAAAGCTTTACCTGTGGTATATTTTCAGTGGCTCTGAAAATATACCACATTGTTCACATCAATGGGAACATTGATGGTAATTAATTACATGCCACCGTGAAACCATTTTTAGGGTTTTTCAGGCTGAAGTTGATGGGATTTCCAGTTCCAAGCATCTGGAGAACATGTGTAGGCTGCTACAAAGGCTAATATTTTGTGTATTGTTGAAGGCTTTCGTGGTCAGAATCACTGGGGTGTTGTGTGGTTGTATGGCCGTGTTCTAGCAGGGCACCCTTTACCTCCCCACCGAAGCAGTATCTATTTATCTACTCACATTGTTGTTTTTGAACTGCTAGGTAAGTAGAAGCTGGGGCTGATGGCGGGAGCTCACCCCGACCCACGGTTTGAACTGCCCACCCTTCTGGTCGGCAATTTGTTTCATTGTCTTGCTATTGTTATTCTATTGTTGTGTTTGGGCATGGCCCCATGTAAGCCGCCCCGAGTCCCTTTGGGGAGATGGGGCGGGGTATAAGAATAAAGTTGTTGTTGTTGTTGTTGTTGTTGTTGTTGTTGTTGTTGTTGTTATTATTATTATTATTATTATTATTATTATTATTATCTTCTGTCGCTAGTGGTTACTCTGTGAAGCTGTGTTGTAGAGTTGATATATTAATCTGTTGTGATTGTTATGTATTTAATATTGTTGTATTTTATACCGCTGTATTTTATTGTATGTTGTTGGGCTTGGTCCCCATGTGAGCCGCCCCGAGTCCCCTCGGGGAGATGGGGCAGGATACAAAAATAAAGTTGTGGTTGTTGTTGTTGTTGTTGTTGTTGTTGCCACAGCTCTAATGCACTTTTGGTGCAAACTGGGCATCTCTGTTATGCTCTGTCCAATCTGTTAATTTTATGATACTCATCTTTGCAAGCTGTATTGTGGAAATCTAGGAGCTTAAACTGCTGAGCTGCTGAACTTGCTGACCGAAAAGGTTGGCGGTTTGAATCTGGGGAGCAGGGTGAGCTTCTGCTGTTAGCCCCAGCTTCTGCCAACCTAGCAGTCTGAAAACATGCAAATGTGAGTAGATGAATATGTACCGCTCCGGCGGGAAAGTAATGCTGGCCACATGACCTTGGAGGTGTCTACAGACAACGCCAGCTCTTGGGCTTAGAAATGGAGATGAGCACCAATCCCCAAAGATGGATATGACTAGACTTAATGTCAGGGGAAAACCATTACCTTTAGTAAAGTAATGTTGAACAGACCCTAACCCAAAGAGATCCTAACCCTAAGCTCCTACCTGTGAGTAGCTGGAGGTTGGGCAGAGGCTCGGAGAGCACACCGCGGCACTGCTCTTCGACCGGCAAAGGGATGACCATGAGCGCATCAGCCAACTGGGGAAAATCCTTGATGAAGTTGTTCTCTCTGCAAAAAAAGAAATAGGAGGACTCAGAAACAAACAGCACTAACACGGTATATGGATTAACTCCTCAGTAGAGTTCCTACAGGTAAGAAAGAAAAGGTCTTGGTGAAAATATGTACACAATTTTCAGGAGAGAAAAATAAATAGTACAACTCTTTGGATGCAAGTGAAACGTCAGGAAATAATACTTCTAGAACATGGTAATACAGCCCAGAAAACTCACAGCAACCCAGTGATTCTGGCCATGAAAGCCTTCGACAACACATTGAACCATCTCTAAAGTTTGATGTGTTTCTAAGACACCCTAGTCCAGGGGTCCCAAAAACTAAGGCCCGTGGCCCTCCAATGTCATTGACCTGGCCCCTGTCCTAAACTGGAGACTTAGGGTTGACCTAAGTCTACCTGGTCTTTGGAGGTCTCTTTGCTTACTTATGGCCTTATGAGATCATCTAGATGGTCTTTGAAGGTCTCTTTGCTTAGCTACGGCCTTATAAGACCATCTAGATGGCTTTTGGAGGTAACTTTATTTATCTATGGTCCTATGAGACCGTCTGTTTGGCCTTTGAGGGTCCCTTTCCTTACCTATGGTTTTATGAGATTGTCTAGATGGCCTTTGGGGCCCCCTTTCCTTACCTATGGTCTTATGAAACCATCTAAGTGGTCTTTAAGGGTTCCTTTCCTTATTTATGGTCTTCTGATTGCCTGATGAGAGCATCTAGATGGCCTTTGAGGGTCCCTTTTATTGCGCCAAAATGCTAATGTGTATGTGTGTGTGTGTAAAAGAAATCCCTTGAAAGATTCTTGCAAAGAAAGAGCTCTGCAAAAAGGGAGCTGACTTTTTGCAGAGAGACAAGCCACGCCTAAAACAATGTTTTGGTTTGATGGCAGTTGGCAGGCTTTGTCAGTTGGGAATCTGGGCTTGCAGGGAGAGCACAGAAAAGACAGGCTCTCTAGCTACGGTCAAGTAGCAGTTTAGATATGCTATGCTGGGTATATAGAATGCTGATTGATTAGTTATTGATCTTATGCAACTACAAGGACATTGTACGATTGCTGAACTGTTTATCTAACTTCAACTCAACAAGTAAAGTTTCTTTGTTCTTTCAAATCCTCTGCCTGGTCTGAGTCTTTTGCACATGGTGTTAACTGGACGCTGCTGGTTCCGCTATACACACACCTGCTAACACCTTTCCTTACCTATGGTCTTATGAGACCATCTAGATGGTCTTTGGAGGTCTCTTTGCTTGCCTATGGTCTTATGAGACCATCTAGATGGTCTTTGAGGGTCCCTTTCCTTAGCTATGGTCTTCTGATGGCCCTATGAGATCATCTAGATGGACTTTGAGAGTCCCTTTCCTTACCTATGGTCTTATGGGACCATCTAGATGGCCTTTGGAGGTCTCTTTGCTTACCTATGGTCTTATGAGACCATCTAGATGGCCTTTGGAGGTCTCTTTGCTTACCTATGGTCTTATGAGACCATCTAGTTAGTCTTTGGAGGTCTCTTTCTTACCTATGGTCTTATGAGACCATCAAGATGGCCTTTGAGGGTCCCTTTCCTTACCTATGGTCTTATGAGACCATCTAGATGGCCTTTGAGGGTCCCTTTCCTTACCTATGGTCTTATGCAACCATCTAGATAGGAGTAAGGCAGGGCAGCATATCTGACACACCGGGCCTTCAAAGGACTCCCTTCTCCTTGCAACTAGCAATGAAAGTTCGGCAAGGCGTTTGCCTGGAGCAACGGAGTCATTCCAGAAGACTCTGGCAGAGAGTCCTGAGGATGTCTTTGAGACGGGGAAACTGCCATCCGGCTTCAAATCTAGGTTCCTCCAAGGAATGAGCTGCTAATTGGCTCCCATGAGATGTGCTGCATTGTTATAAAAAAGAAGATTTTGGAGAGTTTTAGAATAGAATAGCCCTGTCAACACTGGCTATGGCAAAGACAGAGTGGCGCCAGTCTTGATTCCTAAATCTGTATTCCCACTTAATGTTTGTATGTGTTGTGGTTGCTGAAATGAATACATACTATATATGCATAACTACAGAAAAGAGTCCCTTTTAAGAGATAAGTAGTAGTAGTAGTAGTAGTAGTAGTAAAAGAGTATGCTGGAAATAGCAACCTTCTTCGAGTAATTCTTCAAGTACTCATATACAAACTAGTAATTTGTTTATATATGATTCTGTTTGTGTACTGTATTGCATAGCTATGTTTTGGTATGCAGCTTTCCCTTTACTCTATGTTTCTTGAGCTTGCGGGAGGGCCTGTAGATCATGTTGGTGTATGTTGGTGTAAGGGTGAAATGTTGAATCAAGTGTTTCTGCTGTTGGGTTTTGCAACTGTGCTTTCCAGCAGCACACGGGTTAATGGCAGGCCAGCTTGAGTGATAGCCTGCCTAGCCAATAGGTCAAGCCTTCCGGTCTCAGAAGTGTGGACAGGATGTTCGTCATTCTGCTATAGAATGTGGGAGTTGCCGGCAGAAGAGCTTCGCTGACGATCGGCAAAGAGAGAGGACATGCTTTGCCTTGCTATGGATGCATGGGTCCTATGAGCGATGGACTTTGTAACTGTATATAATTTGTATATATAATAAAGCCTTGAAACCGCTGTGATCAGCTGAATTATGACTGTGGTGTCGTTTATCGGCGCTGCTTAGCCGGATGCTTAAGCAGTCTGACGGAGGATGGATTGGTGAGAGGCCTGACTCACCAATAAATCAGGGTGGTTCGGAGTTAATTAACCCCCAACAAATCACATGATCAGATCTGGGACTGCTTTGAGATCTGAGACTCCATTTTTGAAAACAGAAATGCTTTAGCCATGAGACGCTTTAGATCTGAAACTCCATTCGATAACAAATACAGAGAGATGCATTAGATTTTGGAAAGATTAAAAAAAAAAGATGCAAATGTGAGTAGATCAATAGGTACCGCTCCGGCAGGAAGGTAACAGCGCTCCATGCAGTCATGACGGCCACATGACCTTGGAGGTGTCTACGGACAACGCTGGCTCTTCGGCTTAAAAATTGAGATGAGCACCAAACCCCAGAGTCAGATATGACTGGACTTAAAGTCAGGGGAAACCTTTACCTTTACTAAAAAAAAGATGTCCTGTGTTATCTGCACAGAAAAACGATTTCAAGCCTATCTATAATTGGATTGACAAGTTATCTACCTGTATGCTGAGTACATGAAGGATGTGAGTAAACCTTTTAATGAAGTCTACTTCATTTTTGTCTCTTGAGAGTATGATATAGCAACAAGATGTTTTATGGGAAAGTATATTTTTGGTTACTAAAAAGAAACACTTCTGAAACTTTGCTCTTTGTGTGCATTGGTATAATCTCTGTTCTTAACAGATTGGAGACAACTAGGTAATCAGTCTAACAACTGAAAAGCCAAATTGCTTTGCATAAGTACATGTGGATAATATATACCACTGGAGAGAAGATTACCATATATACACGAGTACAAGCTGACCCGAATATAAGCCGAGGCACCTAATTTTACCACAAAAAAACTGGGAAAACATTGACTCCAGTATAAGCCGAGGGTGGTAAATTTCAGAAATAAAAATAGATACCAATAAAATAACATTAATTGAGGCATCAGTAGGTTAAATGTTTTTGAATATTTACATTAAGCTCAAATTTAAGATAAGACTGTCCAACTCTGATTCAATCATTATTCTCATCTTCTTCAATGTAAATGTACTTATGTATCCTTTTAATAATAATAGAGTAAAATAATACATGTAATAATAATAAAAATAATAAATACAGGAAAATAATACAAGTAATAATAATAGAGTAAAATAATAAATGGAATAATAATAATAAGATCAGAGTGAAATAATAAATGTATTAATAATAAAAATAATAAAAATAGAGTAAAATAAATGTAATACAGTAGAGTCTCACTTATCCGACACTCACTTATCCAACGTTCTGGATTATCCAACACATTTTTGTAGTCAATGTTTTTAATATATCACAATATTTTGGTGCTAAATTCGTAAATAGAGTATTTACAACATAGCATTAATGCGTAATGAACTACTTTTTCTGTCAAATTTGTTATATAACATGATGTTTTGGTGCTTAATTTGTAAAATCATAACCTATTTTGATGTTTAATAGGCTTTTTCTTAACCTCTCCTTATTATCCAACATATTCGCTTATCCAACATTCTGCCGGCCTGTTTATGTTGGATAAGTGAGACACCTACTGTAGTAGCAACAATAATAATAGAGAAAAATAATAAATAATAGAGAAAAAAAATAAATGTACCATATATTCTCGAGTATAAGCTGACCCAAATATAAGCCAACCAGGACCCTCACCCGAGTATAAGCCGAGGGGGGCTTTTTCAGTCTTATAAAAAGGGCTGAAAAACTAGGCTTATACTCGAGTATATACAGTATACTCAGATGAGACACTAAAATCCCTACTAGACATTTTGGACTATGATTGTTCAACTTTGTTGTGGTTGGTGTAGTCCAAGGCGTCCCAACCACATCCAAGTCCTTGTTGGCCATCTAAGTTATATTTCCATGACTTCTTTTGGTGTTGATTGTCAACGCTTAAAAAAGCATTGAGTGGTGTGGGCGGCAATTTTACCCAAAGCTCCCCACCACCTTCTCTTCTTTTTCCTACAGAATGTGTGCAACGATCTGCCTTGCTTTCCCTTCTGATTCATTGCTTCGGGGGCTTTGTGGAAATAACCAATATGAAAGATGGTGCATCAAATCAAGTCCTATCGATCGGCATCTGAGTCAGGCAGACCTTATACAGTGCAGATCAACATAACACCGGGGGGGGGGGGGGGGGATGAATGACAGAGCCTTCCTTGCAAATCCAAGACGGAGCAAGCAAAACAATCATAAGCTTCTCCCTCCAAGAGAAGCTTGAGTGATATGTTGACAAAATGAAATCCATGACTGCGGGATTATTTGCATGGAGGTAATGGCTCCATGTCTCTCCCATTTCCAGTTAAAATGCAAAAAATCTCATCTACAACTCCCAGTGGCGCAGTAGGTTAAATCGCTAAGCTGATGAACTTGCTGACTGAAAAGTCGGCAGTTCGAATGCGGTGAGTGGCGTGAACTCCGCTGTTAGCTCCAGCTTCTGCCAACCTAGCAGTTTGAAATCATGGAAATGTGAGTAGATCAATAGATCTCCGGCAGGAAGGTAATGGCGCTCCATGCCAGTGGCCACATAACCGTGGAGGTGGCTACGGACAACGCCGGCTCTTCAGCTTAAAAATGGAGAGGAGCACCAACTCCCAGAGTCGGACACGACTGGATTTAACGTCAGGGGAAAACCTTTACCTTAAGACCCCCAGATAATAACTACCAGCCAGAAAAAGGCATTGCCAACTTCAATAGACCAAAATAATGCTTTTTTTCATGGTGTCCGCACAACTCGTCCCTAGCACCACATACGAGGGTTGAATGAAATGTAATGCCTCCACCTTCGTAACTCCTCAATAGATAGCAGTCCTGGTATGCGGCAGATACCGGCGTGTTCAGTAGACTCCCCTCTACAGTTCCATTTGGCGGGAAGGCTTAGCATTGAATGGTTGTGTTGTTAAAGTGCGAAGTATGGAACCCTGCGCAGACGGTTCCATTTGGCGGGAAGCCTTAGCATTGAACGGTTGTGTTGTTAAAGTGTGAAGTATGGAACCCTGCGCAGACGGTTCCATTTGGACGGAAGCCTTAGCATTGAACGGTTGTGTTGTTAAAGTGCGAATTATGGAACGCTGCGCAGATGGTTCCATTTGGCGGGAAGCCTTAGCATTGAACGGTTGTGTTGTTAAAGTGTGAAGTATGGAACCCTGCGCAGACGGTTCCATTTGGCGGGAAGCCTTACCATTGAACAGTTGTGTTGTTAAAGTGCGAAGTATGGAACCCTGCGCAGACGGTCGGTCAATGCAACTTAAGCAACGTGCAGTCATTGAATTCTTGACAGCAGAAGGTGTCAGTCCAAAGGAGATTCATCCGAGAATGCAAGCTGTTTATAGTGATTGTGTTGATGTGAGTCCTGTGCGTCGTTGGGCGAGTAAGTTTAAAGATGTTGAGGTGGGAACATCTGACTTGCGTGACAAACAAAGAGTTGGACGTCCTGTGACAGCAACCACTGAGTTTCACAAGCAAAAGATTGACAGATTGATTCAGGATGATCGTCATATCACTCAAAGAGAAATTTCAAGCATAATCGGTATTTCACAAGAATTATGGGCTTGGGCTGTGGCACAGGCTGGAGAGCAAGCCAGCTGTAACCAGCTGCAATGAATCACTCTGACCAGGAGGTCATGAGTTCGAGGCCCGCTCAGAGCCTATGTTTGTCTTGTCTTTGTTCTATGTTAAAAGACATTGAATGTTTGCCCATATGTGTAATGTGATCCGCCCTGAGTCCACTTCGGGGTGAGAAGGGTGGAATATAAGTGCTGTAAATAAATAATAAATAAATAAACATGTGGGTCCCATTATTGCTTTACTTGGCTATCGGAAGACCTGTGCACGATGGATCCTGTGAGATGCCGGTTGTGGAAACAGAGTGTCGACTTCTTCCGTGACGGCTTCAGAAAACGTGTTCATCGTTGGCAGAAATGTATCCAATTGTCTGGTGATGATGTGGAAAAGTGAATAGTGGTAGTTCAAGAGCACATTCTGAGGATTATTTCTGCATTTGAATTATTAAAATATTCCCATCCAAACCCAAGTAACGAAGGTGGAGGCATTACTTTTCATTCAACCCTCACATGAGGTGAACTATATGTCTGGATCTGGCCATAACAACTATGAATGGAATAGATGGAAATTGCATGAGCACTGATGGAATCGCAAGTACAAAAGACATTTGCGGAAATACATAAACACAAAATATATACTAAACGGGGGAATGGTATGGCGGCGCTACACACAGTGGCAGCAGAAAATCCTAGTAAATAGCTTCTTGTTGGAAATGACAGCTCCGGCATCACGGAACGCTGACTCTGCAACAGCCGCTCCTGTGTAGATAGAGAGATTTATGCGTCTGATGGCGAAGCACATGCTGGATGCGGATACAAGATGCACTGGTTGGAGATGAGGTGTGCATGTGTGTTTGTCTGCATGGCCATTTCTCCATGGATTTAGGTTGGGCAAGGAACAAAACATCAATATGTGGCTTTTCAAAACTGAAAGAAGGCCTTTCATTTGCTCCATCAGAGGAAATATCTTAAATAAGTGCATGTGTAAAGCAGGGCTGGGGAACTGGGAATATATATGACAATTTAAATCCGTCAAATCCACTCCAAATTAGGTTTTTGAGTGATGGATGTCCAAGTCTGTCATAACCTTAGATCTCTATGAAAAGAGGGAGGGAAAAGGTATAAAGGGAGAAATAAGTAGGCTGTGAGACATCAGATTCCATCTTGAAGCCTGATATCTGTGTAGGGCAGTGATGGCCAACCTATGACAGCCCCGAAAGACAGTTGCATCTGTCAAGTAGGGAAAATTTAAGGTACGCTTTATGCGGGAGGCTAATTTAACTAATCTACAACACCATAAAACTGCTCACGAGAAAAAGAAGAGGAAGAACAGCCACCAATGGACGGTGAAGCAACAGCTCCCCCTGTGACCGGAATCGTGAAGCTGGAAAGATGTTAAAATGCCTCTGTGTCTGTCTAAAACTGAATGTTGTTTGTCTGTTGGCATTGAATGTTTGCCATATATGTGTTCATTGTAATCTGCCCTGAGTCCCCTTCGGGGTGAGAAGGGCGGAATATAAATACTGTAAATAAATAAATAAATAAATAAAATGACACGTGTGTCAGCACTGACACGCCTAGCCATTTTTGCTGACATGCTGCCGCATGCAGATTGATTGGATGACTAATGTCTTTTGTGGCCAAATTTGGTGTGATTTGGTCCAGTGGTTTTGTTGTTTACTCCATGGGAATTATATCTATCTATCTATATATATAAAAGAGTGATGGCATCAGGGCAGCGGACAAAACAACAAAACTACAGGCCCCCCAACCTCGAAATTTGACAACACAACCCATCATTCACGGCTCTAGGTTGATACAACAAAAAGAAAAGAAAAATAAAGTCCTAATTAGAGGGAGAGGAATAATTGTTTTTATCCAATTGCTGCCAGTTAGAAGGCTAAGCTCCGCCCACTTGGTCTCCTAGCAACCTACTCAGCCCAGGGGACAGGCACAGTTAGGCCTCACTTAGGCCTCTTCCACAGATTATCAGATTTGAACTGGATTATATGGCAGTGTAGGCTCAAGGCCCTTCCACACAGCTATATAACCCATTTAGAATCTTATTTATCTTATATCTGCTTTGAACTGGATTATCTTGACTCCACACTGCCATATAATCCACTTCAGTGTGCATATTAAACATAAAGACTACCATGCAACAGACATTCAATACCACCACTACCTCAACAATTTCTCACCAACACCACCAGACAACGCCACAGCAACGCGTGGCTGGGCACAGCTAATATATATATATATATATATATATATATATATATATATACAGTAGAGTCTCACTTATCCAACGTTCTGGATTATCCAACGCATTTTTGTATTCAATGTTTTCAATACATCGTGATATTTTGGTGCTAAATTCGTAAATACAATAATTACTACATAGCATTACTGCGTATTGAACTACTTTTTCTGTCAAATTTGTTGTTAAACATGATGTTTTGGTGCTTAATTTGTAAAATCATAAACTAATTTGATGTGTAATAGGCTTTTTACTTAATCCCTCCTTATTATCCAACATATTCGCTTATCCAACGTTCTGCTGGCCCGTTTATGTTGGATAAGTGAGACTCTACTGTGTATATATATATATATATATATATATATATATATATATATATATATATATATATATAAAATTCTATTATTATTCTATTATTATTGTAGTATATTATTATATTATTACTAATATATTATTATATTATTCATTATTCATGACCATCATTGAAACTACAACAGAGAGAAATCAGCGTGGAAACTGCAAGAGGTACCATAGATTGTTGTACATGGAAATAATGGTAGTACATAGTTTTTGATTTATTAAATACAGTTATATATTACAATTATATATTTTTGTTATTTAAACTATATATATTGTGAAATTATGTTTTTTTTCTCAAAGTGACACACCACCCAAGTCATGCTAGGTTTTTTTGGTGAATTTTGACACACCAAATGCAAAATGTTGCCCATCATTGGTGTAGGGAAACAATTTCTAATTTGTAGGAGTGAAAGGAGGTAAGGAAGAGTGGACTGGACATGAATAGAAAATGCAACGTATGTACATTGATTCATACACGTGAAGATCTGAACACAGACATTGCCTTGTGATTGAAATCGGAAATTTTGTCGATCTAGCCTAGCTTTGCCTGGACTGATCAAAGGAGTTGAAGGCATCTATCAGGAGACTTTACATTGAACAGTGAACTCAGCCCTAAAACACAGGATGTCTTCTTTAATTGCATTTGTCTGTCTGAGTGAAGTCACTTCCTAGTAATGTTGTGCAATCTAGGTAAACCTTGACCCGTTTTGTGTCTCAGTTTTCGGCAGGGCCCCCGATCTGTTGTTTTGGGAGCCTTCCGTAATTGGGAGGGCAGATATCTGTTTTCATTCTGGGGTGCCGAAAGATCCATTTTCTATCGGCCCATTATGGGTGGGGGGCTTCCCAGTCTCCCCTTCTCATCATAGCATTTAAGCTATTCTAGAAGTGAGGCGCTCAGCTGCAGGCAGGCATGTGCACCACACATACACTCTCCAAGGCAAGGAGGCAAGTTCTGTTTATTATTTTAGAGGAGGAGCTCGGCTGCAGGAAGATGCACACACTTTCTTACCTGACTATTTCTCTACTCTAGAAAAGAGGTGTTCAGCTGCAGGCATACACATACGCCACACATACACTCTCCAAGGCAAGGAGGCAAGTTCTGTTTATTACTTTAGAGTAGGCGCTCGGCTGCAGGCAGATGCACACACTTCCTTACCTGACTATTTCTCTACTCTAGAAAAGAGGAGTTCGGCCGCAGGCATACACGTGCGCCACACATACACTCTCCAAGGCAAGGAGGCAAGTTCTGTTTATTACTTTAGTGTAGGCGCTCGGCTGCAGGCAGATGCACACACATCCTTACCTATTTCCAGGGCCGGCCGGAGAGATTTTTTAATGGGAAGCGGGGGTGCTGAAAAGCGCCCCCGCCACCGGCCCCGCCTCCCGCGCCCTGGCCCCGCCTCCCACGCTGCGTGGGAGGCGGGGCCAGGGCGATTAGTGAGGGGGGCGGGGCCACAGTTGGCCCCGCCCCCCCGCCCAGCGTGCCCTGGCCCCGCCTCCCACGCAGCGTGGGAGGCGGGGCCAGGGCACGCTGGGCGGGGGGCGGGGCCAGAGTTGGCCCCGCCTCCCACGCTACTCCCGCTTGCCCGTCTGGCCTGCTAGGAAAGGCCAGACGGGCGAGCGGGAGTAGCGGAGGCGGAGCCAGCTCTGACGCCGCTCCCCCCCCGCCCAGCGTGCCTTGGCCCCGCCTCCCACGCAGCGTGGGAGGCGGGGCCAGGGCACGCTGGGCGGGGGGAGCGGCGTCAGAGCTGGCTCCGCCTCCGCTACTCCCGCTCGCCCGTCTGGCCTTTCCTAGCAGGCCAGACTGCAGCGGAGGTCCCTGTAGGCCGCGATTGCGGCCTGCAGGGACCTCCGCTGCATTCTGGCCAGCTAGAAAAGGCCAGACGGGCCAGGGCGCACTGGGCGGGAGGCGGGGCACCGTCAGGGCGGTGCCCCGCCTCCCGCCCAGCCTGACGGCGCCCCCCCGGGCCTGCGCCCGAGGCGGCGGCGTCAGGTGCCTCCATACTGGGGCCGGCCCTGCCTATTTCTCTACTCTAGAAAAGAGGAGTTCGGCCGCAGGCATACACGTGCGCCACACATACACTCTCCAAGGCAAGGAGGCAAGTTCTGTTTATTACTTTAGTGTAGGCGCTCGGCTGCAGGCAGATGCACACACATCCTTACCTATTTCTCTACTCTAGAAAAGAGGAGTTCGGCCGCAGGCATACACGTGCGCCACACATACACTCTCCAAGGCAAGGAGGCAAGTTCTGTTTATTACTTTAGTGTAGGCGCTCGGCTGCAGGCAGATGCACACACATCCTTACCTATTTCTCTACTCTAGAAAAGAGGAGTTCGGCCGCAGGCATACACGTGCGCCACACATACACTCTCCAAGGCAAGGAGGCAAGTTCTGTTTATTACTTTAGAGTAGGCGCTCGGCTGCAGGCAGATGCACACACTTCCTTACCTGACTATTTCTCTACTCTAGAAAAGAGGTGTTTGGCCGCAGGCATACACGTGCGCCACACATACACTCTCCAAGGCAAGGAGGCAAGTTCTGTTTATTACTTTAGAGGAGGCACTTGGCTGCAGGCAGATGCACACACTTTCTTACCTATTTCTCTACTCTAGAAAAGAAAGGGGAAAAAAGGAAGGCCATATGAAAGGTGGAAGGACTCAACTACAGAAGCGACACCTGCCCTGAATTTACACGACCTAGGAAAGGTAGTTTATGACTGGGGCTTTCTGGAGGTCAGAGTCAACTGGACAGCAAGTGAAAACAACAACAAAGCCAGTACACAGTTTTGCTAGCTAGCGGGCCATTCATTTCTTCTGAAGTTTCCCTTCCCTACTGAAAGAGACAAACACAACAATCTCTTTGAAAACAGTCGACTGTGTATTTTGCTCAATTCCTTGCAGAACAGAGGTGGAATCAGCACTACAAACTGCTGGAGAAACAGCACTGCAAGAAAAGGCTGATGGTACAATTACAAGTTTCAAGCAGTAGAGGGTGGTACATGCTTTGCAACAACCGACAACTATCCCTTAATGACAATTCCGCAGAAAGAAATGTGAAAAGGAAGAGTGTTGGCTGGGTGCTTGCAGTCAACCAACTCTCCAGATGTCTTCACCCGGAAACAGTGTCCATGTATTTTCTGTGGAGAGGGTGCTTAAAATGTTGCATTTGGCCAAATTAATTAGTAAGGATATACAGATGTGTGTGTGTTATGTGTTGGAAGACACGGGTGTGCACACTCTGCATGAATTTATAGCTCTACATCAGTGATGGCCAACCTATGACACGCGTGTCAGCACTGACACGCCTAGCCATTGTTGCTGACACGCTGCCGCATGCAGATTGATTGGATGACTAATGCCTTTTGTGGCCAAATTTGGTGTGATTTGGTCCAGAGGTTTTGTTGTTTACTCCATGGGAATTATGCACATTACATTTATATAAAATACTAGCTGTGCCCGGCTACGCGTTGCTGTGGCGTTGTCCTGGTGGTGTTGGTGAGAAATTGTTGAGGTAGTGGTGGTATTGAATGTCTGTTGCATGGTAGTCTTTATGTTTAGTATGCACACTGAAGTGGATATGGCAGTGTGGAGTCAAGATAATCCAGTTCAAAGCAGATAATATAAGATTCTAAATGGGTTATATAGCTGTGTGGAAGGGCCTTGAGTCTACACTGCCATATAATCCAGTTAAAATCTGATAATCTGTGGAAGAGGCCTAAGTGAGGCCTAACTGTGCCTGTCCCCTGGGCTGAGGAGGTTGCTAGGAGACCAAGTGGGTGGAACTTAGCCTTCATACTGGCAGCAATTGGATAAAAACTATTATTCCTCTCCCTGTAATTAGGACTTTATTTTTCTTTTCTTTTTGCTGTATCAACCTAGAGCCGTGAATGATGGGTTGTGTTGTCAAATTTTGAGATTGGGGGGCCTGTAGTTTTGTTGTTTTGTCCGCTGCCCTGATGTCATCACTCTTTTATATATATAGATCATTCTATTATTCTTCTATTATTATTGTAGTATATTATCATACTATTATATTATTCATTATTCATGACTACATTGAAACTAGAATAGAGAGAAATCAGCGTGGAAACTGCAAGAGGTACCATAGATTGTTGTACATGGAAATAATGGCAGTAAGTAGTTTTTGATTTATTAAATACAGTTATATATTACAATTATATATTTTTGTTATTTAAAACTATATGTATTGTGAAATTATGGTTTTTTTCTCGAAGTGACATACCACCCAAGTCATGCAAGGTTTTTTTTTGGTGAATTTTGACACACCAAGTGCAAAAGGTTGCCCATCATTGCTCTACACTGATGTGAAAAATATAATGCACAATGTTGATAACGAATACCGATTAGACACCATTGTCTTCTCTAGCTCTTTAAAAATAAGTACGCATAAGGATTTATTCATTGTTGCAGGAGGTCTGACTCAACCACAATGACTCATTCGACCCCTTTGCTGATCTTCTGCCTCCAAAGCCAAGGCTGTCTAGTGCATTGTGTCTGGAAATCCCAATAATGGATGATGAAAAGGTCTGGAAACCTTTTTCCAGAGGGAGCCGGGTACTTTTAGCTTGGATACAAGAAATCAGAGAAGTGATGTCGTTTGTTTTTATTGTTACGTGCCTTCAAGTCAAATCTGACCCTATTGTAGGGTTTTATAGGCATGATTTATTTGTACTAGGCTTGCCATGGAGTTCCTCTAAGGGTAAGGGACTGCGAGCAGCTCAAACTCATCCAAGGAGTTTCCATGACTGAGTCTCCCCAAATTCTAGCCTAACACTCACATCACTGTGCCATGTTGGTACTTTTGTGATAGCTATCTTTATGTATCTGGTAGGATATCAGATCTAAGATTAAGCTTGTTTAGAACACGAAATATCCATTTTGAATTAGAAGATAATAAATTCCATCAAAACTTTACACACAGCTTGGCATTATGTGCAGTTTGACAGTGAGGGCCATGGCTAACACAGCGGGTTAAACCACCAGCTACAGAAGATCTCACCGACTGGAAGGTAGGCAGTTCAAGCCACAGGCGCGGTGAGCTCCCACTGTCAGCCTAGCTTCTGCCTATTGTTGTGACTCAGACAGAGTTTCAGAGTGACTCTGGTGGGGATTATGGGATTCAGGCTCAAGATGATGAGATTCAGGTTCAAGATGACTCTGATGGGAATTATGGGATTCAGCTTCAGAGTGTTCCTGCTATGGCAGATGAGGAGCACGGAAGCTTTCCCATGGCAGGGAATGGTGTTGATGATTCTGAAGATGATACTGAAGCTAGCCAGGTGCAAAGGGAGGACAGCTCCCAGCCTGGTAGCATGCAGACAGACACTAATGCTAACGAGCTGTCTGGCCTTGATGAAACAGAGTGGTTCCCAAACTTATTTCGCCTGCCGCCCCTTTCCAGAAAAAATATGACTCAGCGTCCCTTGGAAAGGGGGCATGGCTTAGAGGGGTGGGCGTGGCTCCTGCTCAAGAGGGCGGGGCTGAGCCTCTCCCCTAGTCCAAGATGCAGGAGGGGGAGGGGGAGGGGGGCCACAAATGGGTTGCCAGGACTGGGATGGGCGGAGTTACGAGCTCTGAGGTAGGGCTGAGCTTCTATCCCTATCCTGCAGAGCCTGCCAGGACATGGGGGGCGGGGCTAGAGGAGGGGGTGGGGACTCTTCCCAAGTGGCTGACAGGGCTGAACCTCTAAACCCCACCCCCGTGTTCTAACAAGCGCCTCAGGGGAGGTATACAGAGGCTCAGCCCTGTGTTGAGCTCTTGGGAAGAGGCCCCGCCCACCCCCTACCCCCGCCCCTTAGTCCTAAAAGGCTCTCAGGAGAGGTATAGAGGCTCAGCCCTGTCTCACGCTCTTGGGAAGAGGCCCCGCACACCCTACCCCCGCCCTTTAGTCCTAAAAGGCCTCTCAGGAGAGCTATAGAGGTTCAGCCCTGTCTCGGGCTCTTGGAAGGAGGCCCCGCCCCTTCCCTAGCTCCGCCCTCTGTTTCCCAACAAGCGCCTCAGGAGAGGTATAGAGTCTCAGCCTTTCTCTTGGGAAGAAGCCACACCCACTCCTCTAGCTCCGCCTCCTGTGTGTCCTAACAGGCGCCTCAGATGCTCAGCCCTGTCTCCACACTTGGGAAGAGGCCCTGCCCCTCCTCTGCCACCGCCCCCGTATCCTAATAGGTGCCATCACCGCCCCCCTGGATCTCTCCAGCGCCCACCAGGGGGCAGTAGCGCCCAATTTGGGAATCACTGATCTAGACCAGTGGTTCCCAACCTTTAGGCCGCCAGGTGTTTTGGACTTCAGCTCCCACAGTTCCTAACAGCCGGTAAGCTGGCTGGGATTTCTGGGAGTTGAAGTCCAAAACACCTGGAGGGCGAAAGGTTGGGAACCATTGATCTAGACGACACTATATTCTTATTGATGCAGCCCGGAATGGTTGGAAAGCCACTGTCAGTCAGAGTTGACAATCTTACATCAGCGAAAGTAGCTTGCTGTATTACTCTGTTTGTTGATTGAGGCCGTTTTTCGCCCCTTGCCATCCCACAATGCACTGATACCACGGTATTAATTTGGACATGGGAGGGAGGAGAGGAGCATGACCCATGACAGCGATTAGCAGAAGCCACGAAGCGTGAGATTTAATTACCTTTTTCTCCCAGCTCACACTGCTACAAATGTTAATCATATTATCATCTGCCCCTTTGTCCGAGGAGGTGATGTTCTGAAAAGTCACAATGGGGGTAATTGCACTGCAGTGCTTTTCAATTAAAACAGAGACCACAACACCCAGCTCAACTGGTTTCAGTGTGCAGGCTTTAAAGATTCGCGAGGGTCAGCGTGTTGCTTTAATTAGAGCCATCGGGGTGAAGTCTTCACTCTTTGTAAATGAAAACAGATATGAAAAATACACCCCTCCCCATCCAGGGAGGAAAAAACAGCAATAGAAGCAAACTTAATTCAAAATGATGGAGGCTTAAAAGAGATGTGAGGGTTGGAATCACAGAATCCAGATTAAGAATTTGGGCTGTACAGTTTTTCCCTGGTCTGAAACCTACTTGTTTGGCAGTAAGCTGGGTTCAATAACAGGTTCTAATCGATTTAATAACATCCTCTCATATACTGTATATGTAAAAGAGTGATGGAATCCCGGCGACCAAAAAAACAACAAAACTAAACACCCCACAACTAGAAAATTGACAGCACAACCCCTCATGCCTCTAGGTTGATACAACAAAAAGAAAAGAAAAATAAAGTCCTAATTAGAGGTAGAGGAATAATTGTTTTATCCAATTGCTGCCAGTTAGAAGGCTAAGCTCTGCCCACTTGGTCTCCTAGCAACCCACTCAGCCCAGGGGACAGGCAGAGTTAGGCCTCACTTAGGCCTCTTCCACACTGCCTATAAGATACAGATTATCTGATTTTAACTGGATTATATGGCAGTGTAGACTCAAGGCCCCTCCACACAGCTCTATAACCCATTTAGCCGCCCTGAGTCCCCTGATGGGTGAGAAGGGCGGGGTAGAAATGATGTAATAAAAATAAATAAAATTTATAATCTTATATTATCTGCTTTGAACTGCATTATCTTGACTCCACACTGCCATATAATCCACTTCAGTGTGCATTTTATACAGCTGTGTAGAAGGGGCCTCGTATAATCCAATTCTAAGCAGATAATATAAGACTATAAATATACAGTAGAGTCTCACTTATCCAACATAAACAGAACGTTGGATAAGTGAATATGTTGCATAATAAGAAGGGATTCAGGAAAAGCCGATTAAACATCAAATTAGGTAATCATTATACACATTAAGCACCAACACATCATGTTATACAACAAATTTGACAGAAAAAGTAGCTCCATGCGCAGTAATGCTATGTAGTAATTACCGTATTTACAAATTTACCACCAAAATATCACAATGAATTTAAAACACTGACTACAAAAACATTGACTACTAAAAGGCAGACTGTGTTGGATAATCCAGAACATTAAATAAGCGAATGTTGAATAAGTAAGAATCTACTGTAATATGAAATAATTACTCTGGTATAATAAAACAGAACAATACAATCTCTAAAATCACAACACTAAATAAAGAACACTCTGAAAACAGGGGAATTCCACACAGGAAACAATCAGGGCCAGCTAACACCTCCCAACAAACTATTCCCATCACCAAAGTCTGGCAAATCTTCTGTTTTCTAAGGGCTTCAGACAGTAGAAGCACAGAAAATATTGCAAAGAACACCACTCTAAAAACAAGGGAATTCTAGACAGGAAACAATCAGGGCCAGCTAACACCTCCCAACAAAAAATTCACTCAGGGAGGAAGCAATCAGGCTTTAAAGCTGCAAGGCCATTACATGGTAATAATTTTGCCTAATTGCAGCATTCATACTGGCCTCCAACAGACAAAAAAAAAAAAACAATCAGAAATATTGTATATTCACAACCTTTACAAAATAATATCCCTTGATGGCGCAGCGTGTTAAAGCGCTGAGCTACTAAACTTCTGGACTGAAACATCGCAGGTTTGAATTGGGGGAGTGAAGAGAGCCCCCACTATTAGCCCCAGCTTATACCAACCCTAAAGTTCAAAAACATCCAAATGAGAGTAGATGAATTGGTACCGCTCCGGCGGGAAGGTAACGGCGCTCCATACAGTCATGCCACATGACCTTGGAGATGAGCACCAACCCCCAGAGTCAGGGGAAACCTTTACCTTTACTAAACTTATTTCTGCAATGCTTTTGACACGAAATAAATAAAAATGAAGCCCTTCACCATGGAGACGTTGTGAAGTAGGTCCAATCAGAGCTGGAGAAGGGGGGAAGTAGGTGACTGCGGTCTCAATGACATTCGGGCAATGCCGGGTGTATATGCAAGTAAAGAAAATAAAAGGGGAAACACTGCAAATATTGTCCGGAGAGCCTTTCTTCACCTAAGAGCTGCCACAAGCGGGATTAAAAGTATTTTATGTCAATTACTGTTCATATGTCCACTCCGTCCTTGTGTGTTTATAAAAAGTTCCTCTTGTTCTATGTAAGTTATCAGTAATGTCCAGTCTGTTTTTTTAACTGGTTTACTCTGATGGGTTTTCAAATACAGTAGAGTCTCACTTATCCAAGCTAAACGGGCCGGCAGAAGCTTGGATAAGCGAATATCTTGGATAATAAGGAGGTATTAAGGAAAAGCCTATTAAACATCAAATTAGGTTATGATTTTACAAATTAAGCACCAAAACTTCATGTTATACAACAAATTTGACAGAAAATGTAATTCAATACGCAGTAATGCTATGTAGTAATTACTGTATTTACGAATTTAGCACCAAAATATCACCATATATTGAAAACATTGACTACAAAAATGGCTTGGATTATCCAGAGGCTTGGATAAGCGAGGCTTGGATAAGTGAGACTCTACTGTAATATGTCAAAATATCCATGTTCTTTATGTCCATAATCTTTAATATCCATTCTTCTTTCGATAGTAATTCTGTTGATTTCCATTTCTTTGCATAAACTATTCTGGCAGCTGTTATAAAATAGTTGAATAGAATCTTTTGGTTCTTATTAAAGTTCATATTGGTCATTCCTAATAGAAAGTACTCAGGTTTCAGTTGAAAGTTTGTTTTGAAGATTTTTTGTATTGTAATATACTGTTAATCCCACCTGGAAGGAAAGACGGGAAGTACAATCCTCCTCTTTTTTCTATTTTATCTTATTTTTAAATTTTTAATTCTTTTTTTCTTCTTCTTTTTTCTTACTTCCTTTTGATCTTTTCTTTCTTTCTTTCTCTCCCCCCCCCTTTTCACTTTCTTTTCTATATATCACCATTGTTCTCACACTTTTTATGTTCAAAAACACTCAATCAAAATTATTTTTTTTTAAAAAGAGCTGCCACAAGCAACCTCAGTGCTGTTGGGATTAAACAGGAGCCTTGCCCAGGTCAGAAGGAGAGCTTCTCCGGGAGAGTTAAAAAAACACTCTGGCACTTGCTTAAAAAAAATAAATTAACCACTCAGTGGGTGGGTGGTGGGTTATCAGCACTGTAATATAAACTTATCGGGTCTGTAACTGCGAGGTGCTGAAAATGATTCAGTCAATCATCTCTGGCAGAATGCCTTGGGCTTCGTCTTGGCAGCCTTTTTCATCAGAGCAGCAGAATACTAATCGCACGGGTGACGGGCTTAGTAACACAGCGCTTGCTTCGGTGCCGAGGGATACTCCAGACAGCGCTACCTGGGCCCTTCTTCCTTCAAAGGATTCGGGAACATGCCCGCAAAGTAAAGAAAGGGACGCTACACATGGAGACGACAAAATAAAGGGCAGACCTCTACAGAGAGAAGATAGCCCTGCCGTCGATACAAGTGATGTGTTTTTGCTTATAGTGGCATCTGGAAATTTTGGAGTCCGCTCCCTGGAAAGATACTTCAAATGTTGTTTTGCCTCTTCCACACTCAATACAACAGAATTTTCAAGTAATGATAAAGCTGTGTATTGTTGAAAGACAAGGTGATGGGAAACTGGGATTAAGTGTGTCTATACAGAGCCCCGGTGGCAAAGTGTGTTAAGGCACTGAGCTGGAGACCAAAAGGTCCCAGGTTCAAACCCCGCTGTTAGCTCCAGCTTCTGCCAACCTAGCAGTTCGAAAACATGCAAATGTGAGTAGATCAATAGGTACTGCTCTGGTGGGAAGGTAATGGCGCTCCATGCAGTCATGCTGGCCACATGACCTTGGAGGTGTCTATGGACAACGCCGGCTCTTTGGCTTAGAACTGGAGATGAGCACCAAACCCCAGAGTGTGAGTAGATCAATAAGTACTGCTCTGGTGGGAAGGTAATGGCGCTCCATGCAGTCATGCTGGCCACATGACCTTGGAGGTGTCTATGGACAACGCCGGCTCTTTGGCTTAGCACTGGAGATGAGCACCAACCCCCAGAGTGTGAGTAGATCAATAGGTACTGCTCTGGTGGGAAGGTAATGGCACTCCATGCAGTCATGCTGGCCACATGACCTTGGAGGTGTCTATGGACAACGCCGGCTCTTTGGCTTAGAACTGGAGATGAGCACCAACCCCCAGAGTGTGAGTAGATCCATAAGTACTGCTCTGGTGTGAAGATAATGGCGCTCCATGCAGTCATGCCGGCCACATGACCTTGGAGGTGTCTTTGGACAATGCCAGCTCTACGGCTTAGAACTGGAGATAAGCACCAACCCCCAGAGTGTGAGTAGATCCATAAGTACTGCTCTGGTGGGAAGGTAATGGCGCTCCATGCAGTCCTGCTGGCCACATGACCTTGGAGGTGTCTATGGACAACGCCGGCTCTACGGCTTAGAAATTGAGATGAGCACCAACCCCCAGAGTCGGACATGACTGGACTTAACGTCAGGGGAAACCTTTACCTTTATCTATACGTACTGAACATATCTGTCGTAAACAACTCCATAGCTACTCTGATGCAGCTTAGGAGCATCTCCACAGCCCTTTGGGTACACAACCCAGAGGTTTGCTGGCAACGTCACATTTCTAATATAAAATACAGAATATAAATACTGTAAATAAATAATACATAAATAAATTTCTGGACCGATGTCTCAGCACCAGAAAGGACACCTTCAGAAATGGGAAGTGTTGTTGGGAATCATCCTGGACTACTCAAGTCTAAATGTAGTTAGATAGATGATAGAGTTAGATTGAGGGAATCCTTTCCCTGTTTCCAAAGCATGCCTAGACAGGCTTTACTGTGTTTATCCTGTGTACATCACATCCCTTACTTTGAAGTTAGTGGAAATGTGAATCTCCAGGGACACTAACTTCTTATTGGTCAGAATGTCTTTTATGGCCCCAATAAACTAGACCATGTGGTTGGAACAATTTTGGTTCTTTCTTCTCCCTTTGTTCTTCTAGCTAACAAGAAGCATCTCGCCATCCCTCCTGGCAAGATGTAACTATTTAGATGTTTGTTATTTTTCCTTTCTTATTTTTCCTTAGAAACCAGTCTAGAGTAGACTAGACAGCTCCCAAGCCTTTCTATTTACAATGGAGTTCTTTTTACCTGAATAAATACTTTTTGGAACTTTTATTGAGACTCTGCAGTCCATTGCAATACTAAATGGTCAAAGGCTTCTCTTTGCTCGCCCTGTGTAAGTAACTGCTGCATTTGAAAGCTTTTGCTTTTGCTACTCTGCTGATTTTGGTGGAATCTCCCCCAGAGAGGGTTACATTGAGTCTAACTGCTCAGAGATTACCACAACAAAAGTCTCATAGACTCATTGCAGTGTGAGTCTACCGATGTGGACACTAGGGTTGTGCAAGGATTTCGTTTACTCCGTTTTCTTCGGTACTTCGGAAGCTCATCACGGTAAGGTTCTTCCGGTACGAAAACATACCCAACACGAAAGGGAGTGGGAGCTGATCACGCTTCCTTATCTATGACTTATAGACAGAGGACACAGCTCTGGGGCTCATCAGAAACAGACAAAAGACGAGAAATCAGGAGCATTTTGAGCCACAGCGGGGGAACTGGTTGAGCAGAAGGGTGAGTGAAGAAAATCCGACAGTGCTGAGGAATACTTGGCTGAAGAGGCTGCTGATTTCTTGTATCTTGCCTGCCTTTCTTGGTTGCAGCTGGCCTGCTTGCTTCCTCAGAGACGAGACAAGTGGACAATTGAGGGCTGAAATGGAGCCGGAGCAGGCAGGCAGAGTATTAGAAATCAGCAGTCTCTTAAACTAAATATTCCTCTGCATGCAACGTCTATGAGCTCTCTTGGTAAAAGAAGGAACAGCACGGACATGTATCAGAAGAACCACACTGGAACAAATTAAAAATCTATCTAGGCCATGATTCTGTTTCCAGAATGGACAACTAGATCCTTCCGGGAAGCCTCCAAGCAGAACATAAAGGCAAGAGAGTCCATCTTAGAGGCCCAGGCTGTGGCGCAGGCTGGTGAGCAGCCAACTGCAGTCAGCTGCAACAAATCACTCTGACCAAGAGGTCATGAGTTTGAGGCCAGTTCAGAGCCTGCGTTTGTCTTTGTCTTTGTTCTATGTTTAGGCATTGAATATGTGTATGTGATCCACATTATATGTGTAATGTGATCCACCCTGAGTCCCCTTCGGGGTGAGAAGGGCGGAATATAAATACTGTAAATAAATAAAATAAATCTTCTCATGCTCCAGGAGCCACAGTAACGCAATGGGTCAAACCCTTGTCCTGGCTGAACTGCTGACCTGAAAGTTGGGTTGCTGACCTGAAGCCTGCCGGTTTGAATCCGCGAGATGGGATGAGCTCCTGTCCGTCAGCTCTAGCTTGCGGGGAAATGAGAGAAGCCTCCTAGCAACACATCCGGGCATCCCCGTGGCAATATCTCTGTAGATGGCCAATTCTCTCACACCAGAAGCAATGGGTTAAACCCTTGTCCTGGCTGAACTGCTGACCTGAAGGTTGGGTTGCTGGCCTGCAAGTTGCCAGTTTGAATCCACAAGATGGGGTGAGCTCCTGTCTGTCAGCTCTAGCTTGCAGGGACATGAGACAAGTCTCCTAGCAACACATCCGGGTGTCCCCTGGGTAACGTCTCTGTAGACGGCCAATTCACTCACACCGTAAGTGACTTGTAGTATGTTCTCAAGTTGCTTCTGATACTATTAAAAAAACAAATGCTAGAGAAACAAAGGGTACTGAATGGAATTAGATACCGTATGTTCTCAAGTATAAGTCGACCCAAATATAAGCCAAGGCACCTAATTTTACCCTAAAAACTGGGAAAGCTTATTGACTCGAGTATAAGACGAGGGTGGGAAATGCAGCAGCTACGAGTCAAATTCAAAAATAAAAATAGATATTAATAAAATTGCATTATTTGAGGCATCAGTAGGTTAAATGTTTTTGAATATTTATATAAAACTGTAATTTAAGATAATAATAAGACTTTAATAAGATAAGACTGTCCAACTATGAATACCTATATACTCAAGTATAAACCGACCTGAATAGAAGCCGGCCAGGACCCTCACTCGAGTATGAGCCGAAGGGAGCTTTTTCAGCCCTAAAAAAGGGCTGAAAAACTAGGCTTATACTCGAGTATATACAGCAATTCTTTGGAGCTCCCTACCTTCATCCCATCCTGAACTTAGGGAGGCCGAAAGACCAAGGTGCAACATGCATAACATAACTAAAGTCGATTCAACTGTATGGCTACCAGACTACATATCAGAGGGCTCTCCAATGAATCTTTGAACAAACACAACCCAACAAAGATAGGGTTGTTGTATGTTTTCCGGGCTGTGTGGCCATGTTCCAGAAGTGTTCTCTCCTGACGTTTCACCCACATCTATGGCAGGCATCCTCAGAGGTTGTGAGGCATGGAGAAACTAGGCAAGGAAGGTTAATATATATCTGTGGGAAGTCCAGGGTGTGAGGAGGGTTCTTATATTATATTACACAGAAATGCTTGACCACTCCAACAACTATCATATCAGACTACACAGAGAAGCCATTGAAATCCACAAGCATGTGGACAACTTCAACAGAAAGGGGGAAACCATGAAAATGAACAAAATCTGGCTACCAGTATTAAAAAACTCAAAAATCAGAACAGTAGATGGGAACCAACACTCTGAGGGCAGAGGACAGCTAATGACTGAACAAAGGATGCCCCCAGGCAAGAGACAAAATCTTTCCAATGCTAATTAGGGTGATTAACTGAAACATTAATGCTGGCTTCCCAGTGACAAAGGACTCTTGCCACACCCTGGACTTTACACAGATATATATTCTTTCCTTTCTTTCCTTAGTTTATCCATACTTCACAACCTCTGAGGATGCCTGCCATAGATGTGGGCGAAACGTCAGGAGAGAATACTTCTGGAACATGGCCGCACAGCCCGAAAGACATACAACAACCTTGATAACTAAAGTTGATTCTGTTGTGGTAATCTCTGAGCGGTTAGACTCAATTTAACCCTCTCTGGGGGAGATTCCACCAAAAATCAGCAGAGTAGCAAAAGCAAAGCTTTCAAATGCAACAGTTACTTACACGGGGAGAGCAAGAGAAGCCTTTGTCTAGTTAGGATTGCAATGGACTGCAGAGTCTCAATAAAAGCTCAAAAAGTATTTATTCAGGTAAAAAGAACTCCATTGTAAATAGAAAGGCTTGGGAGCTGTCTAGTCTACTCTAGACTGGTTTCTAAGGAAAAATAAGAAAGGAAAAATAACATACATCTAAACAGTTACATCTTGCCAGGAGAGATGGCAGGACGCTTCTTGTTAGCTTGAAGAACAAAGGGAGAAGAGAGAACCAAAATGGTTCAGTTTATTGGGGCCATAAAAGACATTCTGACCAATGAGAAGTTAGTGTCCCTTGAGATTCACATTTCTACTGACTTCAAAGTAAGGGATGTGACGTAAACAGGATAGAGTGAAAACACAGTACAGCCTGTCTAGGCATGCTTTGGAAACAGGGAAAGGATTCCCTCAATCTAACTCTATCATCTATCTGACTACATTTAGACTTGAGTAATCCAGGATGATTCCCAACAGATCCCACTCCATGGCTACCAGACTACATATCAGAGGGCCCTTAACCAAAAGCAACCCAACCAAAGATATGTCTAAATACCACAACAACGAGAAGGCAGACTTTCCAGCAAGACATCCAAGTGCGTGATTTGATGCCGACTTTTCTCTCCTCCCCACGCCACCTCCCTCTCTTGTTTATTCTACTAAACTGTCTCCTATGCGCTTTAAACTCTTGATAGGTAAATCTCATATCCCCCGGAGTGTCTACTGGGAACGTCGGAAGACTCGGCACGGAACGAAAACAGATTCGGGGAAATTTATGGTTCCCACGGCAACACCTTGTTCCTATGTATGAAGTGATGTTCAGGCATAAACCCCGAGATTTATGCCTTAATTATAAAGTCATGGTGGTGGAAGACTGTCAAGAGCTCTGTTTCCCAGCTCTCAACTTCTCGGGGAAAGCGAAAGCTGCCTTTGCGCTCCTTACGTCAAGCCTTAGATCAGGGGTCCCCAAACTAAGGTCCGGGGGCCGGATGCGGCCCATCGAAGCAATTTATCCGGCCCCCACGGCACAAGGGCAGAAGGGGGTTGGGCTAAATGACCCAAGGGGTCTCTTCTTCTCTTAAAACCATTATTATTATTATTATTATTATTATTATTATTATTATTATTATTATTATTATTATTTTATTATGACACAGCGAACAAGATAGATATGCTGGATTTCGTGTCACAAAATCACAAGAACACTTCCCAAGTGTCTATTATTATTATTATTATTATTATGACACAGCAAACAAGATAGATATGCTGGATTTCGTGTCTAGGACTGTGTGATGTATTTTCGGATGATGCTTGCAGATCGCAGCAGGGTGGCCTTTTGCAGTTGGCAGATCGTAATTTTGTCAATGTCTATTGTTTCCAAATGCCGGCTGAGATCTTTTGGCACGGCACCCAGTGTGCCCATCACCACCGGGACCACCAGCACTGGTTTCTGACAGAGTCTTTGAAGTTCAATCTTGAGGTCTTGATAGCGGCTGAGTTTTTCCTGTTGTTTTTTGTCAATGCGACCGTCACCTGGGATGGCGACATCAATGGTCCAAACCTTTTTCTTTTCCACAACTGTGATGTCTGGTGTGTTGTGTTCCAGAACTTTGTTAGTCTGGATTCGGAAGTCCCACAGTATCTTTGCGTGCTCATTTTCCAATACTTTTGCAGGTTTGTGATCCCACCAGTTCTTTACTGCTGGGAGATGGTACTTGAGGCATAAGTTCCAATGAATCATTTGGGCCACATAGTTGTGCCTCTGTTTGTAGTCTGTCTGTGCGATTTTCTTACAGCAGCTGAGGATATGATCAATGGTTTCGTCGGTTTCCTTGCACAGTCTGCATTTTCGGTCATCAGCTGATTTTTCCATCTTGGCCTTAATTGCCTTTGTCCTGATGGCTTGCTCCTGGGCTGCAAGGATCAGGCCTTATTATTATTATTATTAATTATTGCTCAGTGGCCAACTATAGTCTGGCCCTCCAACGGTCAGAAGGATCGTGACATGGCCCCCTGTTTAAAAAGTTTGGGGACCCCTGCCTTAGATCCATGCAGATTGGGAGTAAAGCTCAAAGAAATCTAGAGGAACGGTTAATCTTCGGGACTTCTTTCCTGCTCACAAACACGCTGAGCAAGGATGGGTTCCTGTGGAGTCATGTACTCCAAGCAAATACAATATTGCACAACCTTTCTACCACAGACCTCTAACTCAAATACAATGTGCTTTTAAAAGTTCATGGCTGTCAGGCAGTTAATCCTCTTGCAGGAAGAAGGCAGGAATGATGTGCCAAGCAGAACATTATGCCGATGTTTAAAGAACTCCCGACCTTCCTAGTTGCGTCACAGCCTTAAAATGTTGAGTGGCTGAATACTTAATACGTGTCAAGGGAAACAATGGGTTTCCTTGGGTAAAAAAGCACCATCAGAGCCACAGTCAGCATGCACAACAGCCCTAAGATGTACCGTATATAGTCGAGTATAAGCCGACCCGAATATAAGCCGAGGCACCTAATTTTACCACAAAAAACTGGGAAAACATTGACTCAAGTATAAGCCGAGATATCAATAACATTACCGTATATACCAGAGTATAAGCCGACCCGAATATAAATCGAGGCACCTAATTTTACCATAAAAAAACTGGGAAAACATTGACTCCAGTATAACCCGAGATATCAATAAAATTACCATATATACTAGAGTATAAGCCGACCCGAATATAAGCCGGCACCTAATTTTACCATAAAAAAACTGGGAAAACATTGACTCAAGTATAAGCCGAGATATCAATAACATTACCATATATACTAGAGTATAAGTCGACCCGAATATAAGCCAAGGCATATTTGAAGATTTACATAAAGCTCAAATTTAACTCTGATTAAATCATTATTCTCCTCTTCCTCAATGTAAATGTGCTTATGTATCCTTTTAATAATAATAGAGTAAAATAATACATGTAATCATAATAAATACAGGAAAATAATACATGTAATAATAAATAGGGTAAAATAATAAAGTGGGCATGCTTCCAAACAAAAACAGGTCTTACTTTCGGGGGAGGCCTTATATTTAGCAATTCAGCAAAACTTCTACTAGGTCTTATTTTTAGGGGATGTCTTATTTTTGGGGAAACAGGGTAGTAGCAACAATAATAGAGAAAAATAATAAATGTAATAATAGCAATAACAATAGAGAAAAATAATAAATGTAACAATACCGATAATAATAGAGAAAAATAATAAATGTACCATATATTCTCGAGTATAAGCTGACCCAAATATAAGCTGACCAGGACCCTCACCCGAGTATAAGCCGAGTGGGGTTTTTTCAGTCTTAAAAAAAGGGCTGAAAAACTAGGCTTATACTCGAGTATATACAGTATATTAGGCAGAGAAGGGATAAGTCAAGACAACTTTCATAAGGGAGACGTGTGCCAGGCGTTCACATTCAATTGTGGGATTTGCAGTTCAGTGAGGCACTAGAACTCTCAGCTAAAGAACTATGGTGTTACAAACCTCTAAGATATCATAAGGTGAAGCCATAACAATCAAAATATTAAACTATTAGAACTGAAAAGATACTCAATGGCTTTACGGAGCATATCGAGTGTGAGAGAAGAAACCGTCACTAGGCCAGCTCATGCTAAATTGAGCAAATGTTTGCATTTGCACAGGACTCTCATTCAAAATTAGATGTTTAAATATACCTAAGGGTAGGTGGTATGTCACACATATAGGACGAGACTATCCTTGAAAATTCAACGAGTTGGTAATTCATGCGGGTCATACTGTTAAATGGAAAGGCATGGAAGCAACAGAGTTTTCTCTGGGTTGTTGTACATTTTTGAGGCTATATGGCCATGTCCCAGAAGCATTCTCTCCTGACGTTTCACCCACTTCTATGGCAGGGGTTGTGAAGTATCTCCCAACCTCTGCGGATGCCTGGCATAGATGTGGGCAAAATGTACCCTTACTGTTATGGGATCCCGAAGTACTGAAGTTACCGAAAGAAACAAAGGAAACGAAATACATGCACAACACTACTCTGGAGACCAGAGATTTCGAATCCTTGCTCAACCTTAATTTAACCTTGGGCACTCTTTCAGCATCAGAGGAAGACAATGGCAACCTTTTTTCTGGACAAAGCTTGAAAAGAAAACGTAGGTCATAAACAACTGGAAGGCTCTGCAGCTTTCCAAGCTCTGCTATTTAATTTCCCGATTATAGATGCACTACCGACACCGACAACAATGGTCATGATCCTTTTCCCAGGAAAGAAAGAAGAAGAAGAAAAAACAGGAGGAGAGTTGAGAGCTATAGACAAAGGAAGCCCTTCAAGCCTCCCTTGGGAACAGGAGGTGAGGGGCCTTAATAAATCTCTGTTATTATTATAATTGTAAAACCAATTTCTGCCACATTGCTTAATAATGGGGAGCAACTGTGCAATAATCTCAGGTTAAAATTAGAATCATAAAAAGTTAGAGACAGTAAGGACCTCTTAGGTCAGCTCTTTCGATGGCTTGCCAAAAACTGCATCATCCCTGACTGTTCAAGGAAGAAAAGAGAGAAATAAATGCAGGGAGGCTGTAATAAAAATCAAACCATCCAGGCAAGGAGCTGGAGCTGGAAGATGCTACAGCCACTGTCAGTGCTGGGTTTACAACAGGACTTGGATACAGCAAAGAATTTGGAGTACTTTAGATGACAGAAAGTAGTGTGGCGTGAAAAGGTCAACCATGGGGTGGAAATGCTCAAGCATCTTATTTGTAGTAAAAGTCACAATTCCAGAGGAGATACACATCCTGGCATACACATACACCCCGAAAGAGAGAGAAAGAGGACTAGATTTCGGCCCATTTCGGCACATGTTGCACTTTGCCTGGGTTCTATGAATTAGTCTCCAGTGTTAATATTGTATGTTTTATGTTGATTTTAATGATTGTTTTTACTGTAATTGATGTTTTTATTGGATAACTGTTTTATTGCTGTGTTTTGATATTAGATTGTTTTATCGGGCAAGGCCCCATGTAAGCTGCCCCGAGTCCCTTCGGGGAGATGGGGCGGGGTATAAAAATAAAGTTGTTATTATTATTATTATTATTATTATTATTATTATTATTATTATTATTATTATTATTATAGATTAGGAGGTGGATAATTCATACACCTTCTCCTCTACTTCATTGCCTGGATTGGCTCTTTCCTAGTTCCTGATTAAGATTGTAAACAATATGGGCTTGGCACATGAATCAGAATCAGGTCCAGTCTGTACTCGGGTCCAGTCTAGGATCTGGGCCCATAACCAATTATCAGAGTAATTTGCAGTGCAGCAGCAGTTGGATGGAATCAGTGGAATGCAGAACGAAGACACATCCAGAGACTTTGGTAAAACTATATACAGTAGAGTCTCACTTATCCAAGCTAAACGGGCCAGCAGAAACTTGGATAAGCGAATATCTTGGATAATAAGGAGGGATTAAGGAAAAGCCTATTAAACATCAAATTAGGTTATGATTTTACAAATTAAGCACCAAAACTTCATGTTATACAACAAATTTGACAGAAAAAGTAGTTCAATACACAGTAATGTTATGTTGTAATTACTGTATTTATGAATTTAGCACCAAAATATCATGATATATTGAAAACATTGACTACAAAAATGGCTTGGATTATCCAGAGGCTTGGATAAGCGAGGCTTGGATAAGTGAGACTCTACTGTACAAAGTTTTACTGTACAAGACAAACAGACTTGCAGACAAACAAAGGACTTGACTCTCTATGCAGACAGCACTCAACACAACTTAGAACAGAACTGAACTGATGCAATCAGTAATGCACACACACTTGTGTCTGGACACTCCCCAGTTCCAGCCACACATCAAGGTTAACACAGCTTCTCAGCAATTAACTCTTTCCAGACTATAGTACACTCTGGATGATGCAATCAGTATGCAATACAGACAAGACACAAATTTCATTTAAACACCATCAATACACAAATCCCACATTAACAAAGTGCCACACCAATCTTGGGTCCCACATTAGAAAAAAAATAGAATAAAAGCAAGTGGTTGCAGATTCCACTACTTGCATCATATGGAGAGCAACTTGCATCATGTGGATGTTATCAAACAATACTACAACCCTCTCAAAAAGGGAGCTATAGTTTACTAAAGGGTATCAGGCTAGAATGGAATGAAAGGGGGGGAATGGAAGAGCCGTTAAGCTCTAATCACCCTCTTTTAAGAGGTAAATTCCCATTAAAATAGCCGAGTAAAGAATTGCAGTAGCGTGAGACTTACGCGGGTGTGAGTTTGGAAGGCCTCTGTATATAGAATATTCAGGAAGGCAAACGAATGCAAAGTTAGCTTTAAAGTTTAAAAGCATTTATTGAGGTAAAAAGAAATCCATTGATGGATAGAAAAGGTTAGGACTTAACTAGCTAATCTATCCTGTTCTAATACACATAGACGGATCAAAATAACAAAGACCTAGATAAGCTACATCTTGACTAATAGAGGACAGAGGTGCGTCCTCTCTGGAACAAAGCAGGAAGCTGGAATGGCGACCAAGCCTTGTGGGTTTGTTCTTCTCTAGGGCCATAAACATTCCAAAGGACCAAATTGGGGGAAGTTACGTCAAAGCCCTAGGAGAGATCACATTTCAAAAGCATCAAAGGGTGGGCCGACCTAAATAGGACGGGAAGCAGGAAATAATGGTGAATCCTATCTAGGCATGCTTTGGAAATGGGAAAGGACTCCCTCAATCTAACTCTATCATCTATTTGACTACATTTAGACTTGAGTAGTCCAGGATGAATCCCAACAGTTGGCATATAGCAAGTGCCACACCAATCTTGGGTCCCAAATTGGAAAAAAATATATAGAATAAAAGCAATTGGTTGCAGCTTCCACTACTTGCATCATATGGAGAGCAACGTGCATCATGTGGATGTTATCGAACAATACTACAACTCTCTCAAAAAGGGATCTATAGTTTACTAAAGGGTATCAGGCTAGACTGGAATGAAAGGGGTTAAGTCTTGGCCACTTTGCAAAGGAATTAAAAGCAACAAGATTTGTGTACATTATATATCAAATATCTAAATCTAATCTAAATCTAATCTAATCTAAATCTATCTAATCTAAATCTAATCTAATCTAAATTTAAATTTAAATCTAAATCCATAATAAAAGTGAAAACCCATATGTGTGTATGTGGCACGGGTGTCCGCTTACACAGACAGCCTCCGGCCTCCACAAACAGGCTATAGTTCCCAGTGCTGAGGAGCCACCAAGTCACTCTTTACCTCTGACATTACAGTTACAGCAAGCGCCATGAACCTGCAGCCCACCCTTGCCAATGTCCTTCCCAAACACTACGTCCCACCACCCAAGGAATGCTTTCCTTTGGGGACCATTTCATCCTAGATTTTGCTTTTTCTTCCACCACAAGCAGGCATCCCAGGGTTCTCCATTGCTGTGGCATTTGCATGACCCCACCCACTGCCCTTTCCTTTCAAATCTGTCTGCAGAACAAACAGAGCAGAACTGAGCTGCAACTAAACTTACTGGAGAAGTTTGGGGATTGATTCCACATGGTAGAAGTTGTAGTTCACCCCACATCAAGTCAGAGCACTGTGACTCCTACTGGGGAATTTAGAGGAGTTGTAGTTCACATGCACCCAGAATGCTATGAACAATGATGGCTCTGGGCCAAACTTCCCATGCATACCTGATATGCCCAGAATTGAATATTAGTGGGTTTGGAGGGGAATTGGCCTGGACATTTGGGAATAGTACGTTCTGGGATTTATAGTTCACCTGCAATGAATGAGCACTCCGAACCCCACTGATGATGGACCAGGACCAAACTTGGCACACAGAGCCCCCATAACCAATCTATATATATAAAAGGATAAAAACATTTCGGCCTAGGACAAAACAACAAAACTACACATCCCAGAAACACTAAACTTGGCAGCACAACCCCTCATCCATGCCTCTACGTTCATACAACAAAAAGAAAAGAAAAATAAAGTCCTAATTAGAGAGAAAGGAATAATTGTTTTTATCCAATTGCTGCCAGTTAGAAGGCTAAGCTTTCCTAGCAACCCACTCAGCCCAGGGGACAGGCAGAGCTAGGTCTCACTTAGGCCTCTTCCTTACTGGCTATAAAATACAGATTATCTGATTTTAACTGGATTATATGGCAGTGTAGACTCAAGGCCCTTCCACACAGCTATATAACCCATTTATAACCTTATATTATCTGATTTGAACTGGATTATCTTGACTCCACACTGCCATATAATCCACTTCAGTGTGTATTTTATCCAGCTGTGTAGAAGGGGCCTCATATAATCCAGTTCTAAGCAGATAATATAAGATTATAAATAAATATACAGTAGAGTCTCACTTATCCAACATAAACAGGCTGGCAGAACGTTGGATAAGTGAATATGTTGGATAATAAAGTATTCAGGAAAAGCCGATTAAACATCAAATTAGGTAGATTCCCCTAGGTAGCAAACAGACAGACTTCGAAATAATGAGGCTATTCATTGCAATTCTAGCAGCCCCTAGAATGCAAGTACCCAGCCTTCCAAGCAGCAAGCCTATTCCTTTGTATTCCAGCTCATCAAACAAGGATCCCCATAAGAAGAAAATGGCCAGGCTTTGAGGCTGCAAGGCTATTCGCTGCTATTCCACCTGGCCAACAAAGCATTCCCATAAGCCACAGCAATGCGTGGACGGGCACAGCTAGTATAACATATTGGACAAGTTGGGGAAAAAGGGAGTTATAGTTCACCTGCATCCAGAGAAACAGTGACCCCCACCGACAATGGACCGGGACCAAACTTTGCACAGAGAAGCCTTGTGACCAACTGAACATATTGGCAGGGGTTTGTGGGAATGGGCCTTGATTTTGGGAGTTGTAGTTCACCCGCATCCAAACACGACTGAACCCAGCCAACGACGGATCTAGACCAAACTTGGCACACAGACTCAACATAACCTGCTGTGGATACTGACAGATGTTTCGGGACAATTGCCCCGGGAATATGGGAGTTGTAGTTCACCCCCATCCAGAGAGCATTGCAGCCAGGCGATGACCACCCAACGACTGATCTGGACCACACTTCCTACACAGACCCCAAATGGCCAACTTGAATATTGGCAGGGTTTAAGGAGGATTGACCCACGATTCTGGGAATTGTAGTTCACCAACTCCAAACTGAGAATACCGAACATTCAAAGAAAAATAATGTTTTTTTCAAATAACCCAGGCACCGCTGGGCCTCCAAGTTAGTATATACTAGCTGTGCCTGGCCATGCATTGCTGTGGCGAAGTATGGTGGTATGGGAAATAAAGTATTGAGGAATTGGTGGTAGTTAAGGTAAAGGGTAAAGCTTTCCCCCTGACATTAAGTCCATTATAAATGGGTAATATAGTTGTGTGGAAGGGCCTTGAGTCTACACTGCCTTATAATCCAGTTCAAATCTGCTAATCTGTATTTTATCGGCAGTGTGGAAGAGGCCTAAGTGAGGCCTAACTCTGCCTGTCCCCTGGGCTGAGTGGGTTGCTAGGAGACCAAGTGGGCGGAGCTTAGCCTTCTAACTGGCAGCAATTGGATAAAAACAATTATTTCTCTCCCTCTAATTAGGACTTTATTTTTCTTTTCTTTTTGTTGTATGAACGTAGAGGCATGGATGAGGGGTTGTGCTGCCAAGTTTAGTGTTTCTGGGATGTGTAGTTTTGTTGTTTTGTCCTAGGCCGAAATTTCATTACCCTTTTATATATATAGATATATGAATGAAATGGACAGATAACAAATATGCTGGAATTCATGTTAAAAAAGGCAAAAGATTTCTAGCCAGTCAAACCATCGAAGGCTCAGCCCATCCCAGTCCAGGGAGGATTCAAACTGTAACAATGAAATACTGTATTTAGTTCCTTGCAGTGTGGGTAGACTTATCTCTTGGGTGTGAGTCCGCAGGTTCTCTTTCCTACGGCCATGAATAAATCTGCCTGTCTTATGTCTTTAGTTGCCTTTGGTGAGCTAATTCTAATCTGGAAATTTAATTCATTGTTAGCATTCCTTGCCAGGCAGGATCCTCAAATTATTATTGGAGAGGAGAGCTTCTATCAATGAATTCACATTAATATTTTTTCCCAGTATTCTGCATGGTATGAAGCAGAAAACAAGCTTTCCCCCTCCTCAACGTGACATCCTTTCAGATATTGAAACATAGCTATAATGTCCATCCTCAGTCTTACTATCTCCAAGAGAAACATTCCCAATAAGATAATCAATGTCTCAATCTTAGGAAAGCCAAACCCAGGGATAAATACTGGCTGAAATTGGCTCCACCCTCAATTGAATGGGACATCCGATTCAATTAAAAAGCTGGGAGAAGATATGGAATCAGGGCCTCAGATATACTTATGCATATGATATGCGAGAGAATTGGCTAAAAATGCAATATAGGTGGTATATAACCCCCTATAAAATTTCAAAATGCTATAAAAATACTTCAGACCAACGTTGGAAGTGCGAGCACCAAACGGGTACGTTTTTTCACCTATGGTGGACATGTTCAAAAGCCCAACAATATTGGAAAGACATAAGTGAAGCCATACAAACAATTTTAAAGATAAAAATCAGAAGAGAACCTGAGTATTTTTTTACTTGGAATGCTAGATATAGATTAGGATAAAGACAAAGAGATTTTGTTTAACTATCTGGTTACTGCTGTGAGAATAACATATGCCAGGCTGTTGAGAAAAAAGAGACCCCAAAAAAGGAGGAATGGTTGAATAAAGTCATGGAGGTGATGAATATGGGCAAACTAACGTACTGGCTATCTCCAAGTCAAGGTCTGCCAAAGAAAGAAACAAGACAAGACAAACACAGGCTCCGAGCGGGCCTTGAACTCATGACCTTCTGGTCAGAGTGATTCATTGCAGCTGGTTGCAGCTGGCTTGCTCTCCAGCCTGCGCCACAGCCCGGGCCTATTAATAATTGTTTTTATCCAATTGCTGCCAGTTAGAAGGCTAATCTCTGCCCACTTGGTCTCCTAGCGACCCACTCAGCCCAGGGGACAGGCAGAGTTAGGCCTCACTTAGGCCTCTTCCACACTGCCTATAAAATACAGATTATCAGATTTGAACTGGATTATATGGCAGTGTAGACTCAAGGCCCTTCCACACAGCTATATAACCCATTTATAATCTTATATTATCTGCTTTGAACTGGATTATCTGGACTCCACACTGCCATATAATCCACTTCAGTGTTTATTTTATACAGCTGTGAAGAAGGGGGCTCATATAATCCAGTTCTAAGCAGATAATATAAGATTATAAATATAATATGTAATAATTACTGTGATATAGAATCATAGAATCATAGAATAGTAGAGTTGGAAGAGACCTCATGGGCCATCCAGTCCAACCCCATTCTGCCAAGAAGCAGGAAATCGCATTCAAAACGATTAATAATAATACAGAACAATATAATCTCTAAAATTAGGACAGTAAATAAAGAGCAACACTCTGAAAGCATAAGCCACAGCAACGCGTGGCCATACAAAGCTATAGTTGCTATACTAGCTATACTAGCTGTGCCCGGCCACACGTTGCTGTGGTGAAGTATGGTGGTATGGGAAATAGTCAAGATAATCCAGTTCAAAACAGATAAAATAAGATTATAAATGGGTTATATAGCTGTGTGGAAAGACCTTGAGTCTACATTGCCATATAATCCAGTTAAAATCAGATAATCTGTATCTTATAGGCAGTGTGGAAGAGGCCTAAGTGAGGCCTAACTCTGCCTGTCCCCTGGGCTGAGTGGGTTGCTAGGAAACCAAGTGGGCGGAGAGTAGCCTTCTAACTGGCAGCAGTTGGATAAAAACAATTATTCCTCTCCCTCTAATTAGGACTTTATTTTTCTTTTCTTTTTGTTGTATGAACGTAGAGGCATGGATGAGGGGTTGTGCTGCCAAGTTTAGAGTTTCTGGGATGTGTAGTTTTGTTGTTTTGTCCTAGGCCGAAATTTCATTACCCTTTTATATATATAGACTAGCTGTGCCCAGCCACGCGTTGCTGTGGCGAAGTCTGGTGGTATGGAAAATAAAGTACTGAGGAATTGGTGGTGGTTAAGGTAAAGGGTAAAGGTTTTACCTTACATTAGGTCCATTATAAATGGGTTATATAGCTGTGTGGAAGGGCCTTGAGTCTACATTGCCATATAATCCAGTTCAAATCAGATAATCTGTATTTTATAGGCAGTGTGGAAGAGGCCTAAGTGAGGCCTAACTCTGCCTGTCCCCTGGGCTGAGTGGGTTGCTAGGAGACCAAGTGGGCGGAGCTTAGCCTTCTAACTGGCAGCAATTGGATAAAAACAATTATTCCTCTCCCTCTAATTAGGACTTTATTTTTCTTTTTGTTGTATGAACGTAGAGGCATGGATGAGGGGTTGTGCTGCCAAGTTTAGTGTTTCTGGGATGTGTAGTTTTGTTGTTTTGTCCTAGGCCGAAATTTCATTACCCTTTTATATATATAGATATATTCTTCTCTTTTTCTTACTTTTCCCCCCTACTTTCTAATAAGTGTTCCCCCACTTTCGATGTGAATATACTATCTTTTACTAATATATAGTTTTGTTATTTCTTTCTATTTTCCAAATATAAAATTTCCAATAAAGATATTATTAAAAAAAAGAAAGAAATTGGCTCCACCCTTCACCGACTTGTGTTGTTGCAACAGCACTTGGTGACCTTGGGGAGCTCATTCGCATGCAGAGAAGATGCAAAGGCCAAATGAGCAAGATATTGGGGCTGGGAAGAGACCCAGCACGTTCCAAGTGGGTTGTGAGGAATGAATGCCGTGTTCTGGGGTGGCGGGGCTTTCTTTTTGCATGGGGCTCTGAATTTCCCTGCGTGAGCTTGCATAGCAAGCGGACCGGGCAATTGCCACCAGGGTGCCGCTTCGTTGCACAAATGGCAAAAGGGCTCAATTTCTTGCATGCTGTTCTGCCCGGTCTTTGCTGGCACGGCGTGCATTTCGGAGCCATTAGCCTGGGTTCAAAAAACCATCATTACCTCCCAACCAATACGTCTGGAGGCTTTAGAGCTCGGAACAGGTAATAGAATTGCACAAAAGCCAATAATAAAAAAAGGGAATGAAATAGAAGCCAGCCTGGGGAAAGCAGATCTATCTATTATGCCGTGCTGAAAGGTAAGAGGTAAACAAGCTATTGGTGCTGAGGAACGCAGCGCTCTCCGGGGCAGGCATAATAAACAGACCAATTATTCTTTATACATCCAGGTATATCGAAAGACCTTTCTTTTGAAAATCAATGAAATTAATTTAATATTGTTACATGCTTTACATTTAATATTTCCAAAGAGCTATTCAAAATGTGCTCAAAGATCTAAGAGACTCAATTTCCATCCCCGGGAATGAATTGCAGAGTGCTATCTACCAGAGCTGGTCAAAATACTGGAGATATAATATGTCGCAGAGAACCATCGAGATGGGAGAGACAGAGACTCAGGTGCTACCAAAGCTACTCTCTCACTGTAGGACTCTCCACTTCTTAAATGGAAATCTATGATCCATAACGGAGATCTCAGTGTAGTATAAGAATACAGATGAACAGAACATTTGTATACCAGAATGCTTCTAGTTAAGGTTGCACATCAAGAGCAGAAGCAGCCTGCACATGAACTAACAGAATAGTGTTTTGTACTTCTCCAGAAGTATCATGGCCCAGAAGTAGGACAACTCTGTTAATGGTGCAGTCCAAGGTGCTGAACCTCTATATCAGTGGTTCTCAGACTTATTTGGCCTACCACCCCCTTTCCAGAAAAATCTTTACTCAGCGCCATCTGGAAAGGGGGCGTGGCTTAGAGAGGTGGGCGTGGCTCCTGCTCAAAAGGCCAGGGCTGAGCCTCTACCCTAATCCAAGATGCAGGGCTGGGAGAGGGAGGTGAGCGGGGCCACAAATAGGCAGCCAGCACTGGGATGGGCGGAGTTAGGAGCTCTGAAGCAGGGCTGAGCTTCTATCCTAGAACACAACGGGCGTGGCTAGAGGAGGGGGCGGGGCCTCTTCCCAAGTGCCTGACGGGGCTGAACCTCTATACACCACCCCCATGGTCTAACAAGCGCCTCAGGGGAGGTATACAGAGGCTCAGCCCTGTCTCACGCTCTTGAGAGGAGGCCCCGCCCACACCCCTAGCCCCGCCAGGAAAGTCTTAAAAGGCCTGTCAGGAGAGGTATAGAGGCTCAGCCCTGTCCCAGGCTCTTGGAAGGAGGCCCCACCCCCTTCCCTAGCTCCACCCTTTAGTCCTAAAAGGCCCCTCAGGAGAAATATAGAGGCTCAGCCCTGTCTCGGGCTCTTGGAAGGAGGCCCCGCCCCCTTCCCTAGCTCCGCCCTCTGTGTCCCAACAAGCGCCTCTGGAGAGGTATAGATTCTCAGCCCTGTCTCACGCTCTTGGGAAGAAGCCACGCCCACTCCTCTAGCTCCGCCCCCTGTGTCCTAACAGGTACCTCAGGTGCTCAGCCCTGTCTCCGGCACTTGGGAAGAGGCCCCGCCCCTCCTCTGGCCCTGCCCCTGTTTCCTAATAGGTGCCATCACCGCCCCCCTGGATCGCTGCAGCACCCATCAAGGGGCGGTAGCGCTCACTTTGGGAATCACTGAACTAACAGAGGTGTCATGGCCCAGAAGTGGGATAACTCTGTTAATGGTGTTGTCCAAGGTGCTGAACCTCTATAGGAAATAGATTTCAGGACCTTGGAATTAAACCAGGTCCTATTAGGATGGGAACCCTTAGAGCAGAGATGTCCAACTGTTGGTCCTCCAGGTGTTTGAGACTCCAGCTCCCAGAAACCAGCTACTCCAATGGTCAGGAAGTATGGGAGCTGAAGTCCAAAAGACCTCAAGGACCAAAGGTTTGGACATCACTTACACCCGCAGAGACAATGATCCCAAGATGGTACTATACGCACAGATGTCTATGATACACAGCAAAAAGGAAAAGTATGGTATATAATATAAGGTAAGTTGTGTTCAAGTTATACACTTCTATTGTAATATAATCCCTTGTATATTAGGAATGTAACATCAATTTATACGTTCAAAACTGTATAGGTAAGTAATTGTTGTTCTACACCATTTCGGGTCTGAACTGGGCTTAAATTAACCCGGTGATTGACCGTAAACCCGTCCCTGTTGTTCATCCAACAGATAATGGTAACCTTATTTATAGTATCAGTTCAAATAAACAACGTACAATGTAGTGTAGGTACCCTGTAAGTATAATATTATCCAAATGGAATTATACAACTCTCAATTTAAACGTATACAATATAGGATCACTTCAGGTTTGGATTCGGTTAAAGCTGTTAAAGTCTCTTGTTTTAAATCCAGTTCTAACAAATATAATTTGTTGATACTCAACAACAGTCTTACCATCGTCTTGTTATCACCGGGTTAATTTAAGCCCAGTTCAGACCCGAAATGGTGTAGAACAACAATTACTTACCTATACAGTTTTGAACATATAAATTGATGTTACATTCCTAATATACAAGGGATTATATTACAATAGAAGTGTATAACTTGAACACAACTTACCTTGTATTGTATTATATAGCATACTTTTCCTTTTTGCTGTGATCCCAAGATGGTGTCAGAAGAAGTCCTCAGTATGTCTAAACCTGGCTCCACTGCCTTTGGTCTCATGTCTTTTTGATACCAATCCCCAAATGAGGTGCCGCTCTACATGACTCTAAAGGGAAGACCCTGGATTCTTTTCACGAATATGGAACCCCCATATTTATACTATGCTTATACTAAGAGAATTGTAGCACCAAGGGAGTAAGCATTCCAAGAAGGTTCTCCAGTTAGACCACAAATCCTTGCTATATCTTCCACTCAGTATAGGACAAGGATTCTCAAACTGTGCTCCGTGGCTGAAAAGATTGGATATCCTTGGTCTAGTACAGTGATTCCCAAAGTGGGCGCTACTGCTCCCTGGTGGCTGAACACTGGCAGGAGCGGGGGGTTTCACTCCGGCTCTTCCACTCTGGCCTCGGAGCCACTGTTTTTTGTTGGCAAGCAGGACTTCGGCTCGTAAACACTGGTTGATGAGTCTCTCAAGAGTCTCTGGGGGATCCACCTTAGAGATTTCTTCCTGCATCTCGAAGTTGAGGCCCTCGCGAAACTGTCCTCTGAGGGCTATATCGTTCCAGCCGGTGCTCTGAGCCAGCACCCGGAACTCGGCTATGTACCGGGACAACGGCCTGTCCCCTTGGAAGAGACGCCGGAGTTTATGGCCGGCCGCCTCCTCGTTGTCCTCGATCCCCCAGGTCTTTCTAAGGTGATTCAAGAAATTGTGCGCGGAGCTTAGGTGCGTGGAACCCGCATCAAATAGCGCCGTCGCCCAAGTGGCCGCTGGTCCATCTAGGAGACTGTAGATCCACGCCACTTTGACATCTTCTTGGGGAAACTCGGCTTGGCGGGCTTCTAAGTACGCCTGGCACTGGCGACGGAAAACATGAACCTTGGAGGCTTCTCCAGAAAACTTGGTTGGTAGCGCTAGGGCAGGGAGACGGACACCGCGTTCCTTCAAGCCCCGTATTTCTCCCTCCTGCGTATGGAGTATGTCTCGGATCCTGTTGAATTCTTCCTGGGAAATGGTGTAACTGGGTGGTTGGGCTTCCGCCCCGGTTCCTGTAGACATTTTGGCCTTAGGTTAATTGGTGCTTAAGGTGGCGGAGTCAAACTGTCAGGACCCAGGCTGCAGAACACCAATAACCATGCGCAGAGGCCAGACTCTATCTAATATCTTTATTAAATAAATATATAAAAACAATAAAAACAAGTGAAGGATATAGTTCAGAAGCAGACCTTTCAGATAAGGTCAAATATAGTCCAGAAATGTATTGTCCAATACAAGATATTAGAGTTCAAAGTTTTAACCCACTTGACCGAAACACACACTTTGCCAAGCAATAGTGTGGGGAAATAACAGAGTCTTTAAAGTCCAATGAAGCTTGACAACAAGGCTGGAATAAACTTGATTCTCGACTAGATCCTTGACTAGAGGCAAGATGAACATGAAGCATGAAACATAGTCCGTGGTAAAAACATGAGACAAGGCAAGGCTTGAAACTTGATCCGGGAAGCAAGGAACTGGGATTACGAAGTCCACACACGATCTCTCTCCTCAAGCTGATCAATTGACTCCGCAAAGTATCCCTGGCGCTAAGGACCTATATTGGGTCTCGTTTTCCCGCCAACAGAACTCTTTCCCTAGAGAACGAGAAGCGAAACCCAACTCTGTCCAGATGCATGACTCCTTAGAATTTCCCAAGGGAAGCAGACCTAATCAGCCATTTGTTTGGCAGCGATTCTCAGGCTTCTCCGATTAGCCTCCCTGACTCCCCTATCTTTGGTATAATTGTCCCTCCGGGAAAACGGGGGGGAGTTCTGTCCAAGGCCTGTTTGGCTGGATTCTTGTGGGCAAATATCAACATCCTGCAGGTGAAGAGGCTCCGGCTCTGGCTGAACCGGCGAAAATCCCATGTTTTCCTCTTCGTCTGTCACAATAGTACTAGGAACAGGACTACAAGGCCCATGAGTCATCACATCTCCTGAGAGGCCTTTTAGGACTAAAGGATGGGGCTAGGGGTTGGGCCTCTTCCCAAGAGCCCGAGACAGCGCTGAGCCTCTGTATACCTTCCCTGAGGCGCTTGTTAGAACACGGAGGCGGGGTATAGGGGTTCAGCCCCATCAGGCACTTGGGAAGAGGCCCCACCCCCTCCTCTAGCCCCACCTTGTGTCCTGGCAGGCTCTGCAGGATAGGGATAGAAGCTCAGCCCGGCCTCAGAGCTTGTAACTCCACCCATCCCAGTCCTGGCCACCCATTTGTGCTCTCTGTGGCGATGGCTGTGGTATTATGCCTTTCTTACATCACAGAATCATAAAAATATAGAGTTGGAAGAGCACACAAAAGCTATCAAGCAGTGGCATTATTGTTCTTCCCACTGGAATCCCACTGGGGCATTGTAGCACAACAAAATACTTCAGAATCACTCTGGACCAGGCTCTGACTTACAAGAAGCACAAGCAAAAAGTGGATGCTAGAAATAATATCATATGGAAGAATTCCTAAATGCAGGATCTATTTGGAATGCAGATAGGATTGGTGAACAAAAGGACGATGCCCATGAAAGAACGAGGAGAAAAACAAGAAAGTGTTGGCTTTTGTGCCACCAGTCGCAGAGATTGTTTTCCAGCTGTCAGCCATGACCCGTAATCATTGCGGGGTTTTATTAAGAAGCCACAGTCCGGGAGATGCCAAGTGACAGCCTTGGAATTAACTTGCCAGGACTTCTCATCAATATTATGACAATTCCGCGCTCGTCGGTTCAACGGCCCGACATGAAGCTCAACAGCGTTAACACGGCTTTGCTGAAACAAAAGCCTGGCACTTTGGATCCGAAAAGCAGGATTACCTTCGAAGGATGGAAACAGGAAGAACAGAACCAAATGTTCATACAATTTCCATACCCCCCATGCCCTCACCTTATCATATTTAATAGACTCTGATAGTGGTAAAGCAAGCAGAGTATATATACCTGTGGAATAATGTCCAGGGTGGGAGGAAAGAACCACTTTGTCTGAGTTTCCAGGCCCTAAGCATTATTCACTAGCCCTTGAATAATGCTTATGGCCTGGAAACCTCCTGTGTCTGGGTGGTGTCCATTGTTTTGATTCTGGTGTTTTTCAATAATGGTAGCCAAATTTTGTTCATATTCGTTTTTTCCCCTTTCTGTTGAAATTGCCCATGTGCTTGTGGATTTCAGTGGCTTCGCTGTGTAGTCTGACATGGTGGTTGTGAGAGCGGTCCAGCATTTCTGTGTTCTCCAATAATATAATAATATAATGATATAATAATATCTATATATATAAAAGAGTGATGGCATCAGGGCAGCGGACAAAACAACAAAACTACAGGCCCCCCAAACTCGAAATTTGACAACACAACCCATCATTCACGGCTCTAGGTTGATACAACAAAAAAGAAAAGAAAAATAAAGTCCTAATTACAGGGAGAGGAGTAATAGTTTTTATCCAATTGCTGCCAGTTCGAAGGCTAAGCTCCGCCCACTTGGTCTCCTAACAACCTCCTCAGCCCAGGGGACAGGCACAGTTAAGTCTCACTTAGGCCTCTTCCACAGATTATCAAATTTTAACTGGATTAGATGGCAGTGTAGACTCAAGGCCCTTCCACACAGCTATATAACCCATTTATAATCTTATATCTGCTTTGAACTGGATTATCTTGACTCCACACTGCCATATAATCCACTTCAGTGTGCATACTAAACATAAAGACAACCATACAACAGACATTCAATACCACCTCAACAATTTCTCACCAACACCACCAGACAACGCCACAGCAATGCGTGGCCGGGCACAGCTAGTATAATAATACGAGGGCTATCCAGAAAGTAGATTACATTTTGGAATTAAAAATGAACAAAGTATAGGAGAAAACATTTACCATATGCAGTTGAAAGCCAGACTCAAATACCACTTCTCAACGTAGTCCCCATTGAAATCTAGGCACTTCTCATAGCGATAAAAGAGTTCGGAAAGTCCTTCCCCACCAAACTTTGCCACTTGGCTTGCGTCTTCAACCAGGCGGGCGTCCCTTCCTGCAGCTGCGCATGTGCATGCTCTCAAGTTTCCCACACGCTCGTCCTGGATCGCTCTTCTAAGGTTTTGCAAGAAGCACATCTTTCCTGTCCCAAAAAACGGTCGCCATAACCTTCCTTGCAAGCATTTGCAAAACAGAAGAGCGATCCAGGACGAGCGTGGGGGAAACATGAAGCCAAGCGGCAAAGTTTGGTGGGGAAGGACTTTCCAAACTCTTTTATCACTATAAGAAGTGCCTAGATGTCAATGGGGACTATGTTGAGAAGTGGTATTTGGATGTTGCTTTCAACTGCATATAGTAAATGTTTTCTCCTATACTTTGTTCATTTTTAATTCCAAAACGTAATCTACTTTCTGGATAGCCCTCGTATAATAATAATTTGGAGCCCCTGATGGTGCAGCAGGTTACACCGCTGAGCTGCTGAACTTGCAGACTGAAAGGTCGGTGATTCAGATTCGGGGAGTGGGGTGAGCTTCCACTATTAGCCCCAGCTTCTGCCAACCTAGCAGTTCGAAAACATGCAAATGTGAGTAGACCAATAGGTACTGCTCTGGCAGGAAGGTAATGGTTATCCTTCATCGGTTGCATCCACATGGGTAATTTCTCTATATAGCCTCAGGGTTCAACTCACTTTTGGATTCTCCCCCATGTTCTTATAGCACTTTTAACTTCCTCCATGTTTACAAGTCTCACTTAGTGCACTTTGATCAGCCGATCCTTATGTTTTATTGATGTGTTTTAACTTTGCCTTATTAATGGTTTGATTTTTAATCGTATGTTTTAATTTTTCATTTGTGCGTTTTCGGTATTTGATGTTTTTGCATGTATACTCTTTTACATTTGTAAGCTGCCCCGAGTCCCTGCGGGGAGATAGAGGTGGGGTTCAAGAATAAAATTATTATTATTATTATTATTATTATTATTATTATTATTATTATTATTATTATATTATAATGGCACTCCATGCCATCATGCTGGCCACATGACTTTGGAGGTGTCTACGGACAATGCCGGCTCTTCGGCTTAGAAATGGAGATGAGCACCAACCCCCAGATTCGGACACGATTAGACTTAATGTCAGGGGAAAACCTTAACCTTTATCTTTACCAGCTTTAATGACGCTGTCCAAGGTGCTGAATCTCTATAGAAAATAGATTTCAGGACCTTGGAATTAAACCAGGAGTGGATTCATTGTCCTACTGGAATGGGAACTACTAGAATTGTGCACAGATTTTGTTTTTTTCCATTTCTTTCAGTACATTCGGTACTTCGGGAGCCCGTCCTGGCACGATAACCCGCCCAACATGAAAGCAAGCGGGAGCCGATCTCAGCTCTTTCTCCCCTATTCGGCATCACAATTGAATCTTTTTTATTTCCCTTTATTTTCCAGATGTTTGCTCTGATATTGGGCAGAATATCCCCAGCATCCAGAGTCTGGGTCCCTCCCATGTCGTTCTGTGTGTCCAACAGACGGGTCTATTTATTATGGATCCTGATACTGCAGAGGCGTAGCAAGCAGGTTGCCTCATTCATTGAGTCAAGGGATGCAAAGCAGTGATAAATCCCCATAAAAGATGCCGTCTCTTGCTCCGACAAGGTGTTTCGGCTCTTGCGTCCTCGAAAGCGGGCTTTTAATCCCCAGAATTAGGCAGCATCCTGCTATGTTTTGCATGCACCAAATTAAGGGCTTCTCAAACAGCTGGCACCCTTGATGCCGGGAGAGGTTCTTGAGTGCCTTTGGAAATTGGGGGAAATTACATCTTTCAGCTAATAATTGATCCTCAGCGAAACCTGCCCTCTTTCCTTCTTGTTGCAGGATGATGTAATGGTGGCTCTCCACCAGACTTTTGCATTTTCAACAACTAAGAAACAAAGCAGTCTTGGATACAGAGAGAAACGTATGTGGCTTATTAACGCAGCAGTCCTAAGGCGGGGAGGGGGGGGGGACCATGTTTATTTCTCTACTAGCTTGGGAACCTGGCGATGCCCGGGTTATTTGATAAAGGCATGATTTGTTTTTGTTTGTTAGGTATTCTCAGTTTGGAGTGGGTGAACTACAATTTCCAGAATCGTGGGTCAATCCTCCCCAAAGCCTGCCAGTATTCGAAGTTGGCCATTGTGGGTCTGTGTACCAAGTGTGGTCCAGATTTGTCATTGACTGGTCATCGCCTGGCTGCAGTGCTCTCTGGATGGGGATGAAGTACTACAACTCCCAGATTCCCGGGGCAATTGTCCCAAAACATTTGTCAGTATCCACAGCAGGCTATGTTGAATCGGTGTGCCAAGTTTGATACAGATCCGTCATTGGCTGGGTTCAGTGCCATTTGGATGCAGGTGAACTACAACTCCCAAAATCAAGGGCCATTCCCACAAACCCCTGCAGTATGTTCAGTTGGTCATGAGGTTTCTATGTGCAAAGTTTGGTCCTGGTCCATTGTCGGTGGGAGTCACTGTTTCTCTGGATGCAGGTGAACTATAACTCCCTTTTCCCCAAACTTGTCCAATATACCTTTTTGGTTATGGGGGCTCTGTGTGCCAAGTGTGGTCCTGGTCCATCATCATTGGAGTTCAATTGCAGGTGAACTATAAATCCCAGTACCTACTCCTCCCAAATGTCCAGGCCAATTCCCCTCCAAACCCACCAGTATTCAAATCTGGGCATATCGGGGATGCATGGCAAGTTTGGTCCAGACCCATCATTGTTTGGGTTCATAGCATTCTGGGTGTAGGTGAACTACAACTCCTCTACATTCCCCAGTAGGAGTCACAAAGCTCTGACTTGATGCGGGGTGAACTACAACTTCTACCGTGTGGAGTCAATCCCCAAACTCCTCCAGTAAGTTTAGAAGCAGCTCAGTTCTGCTCTGTTTGTTATGCAGAGAGATTTGAAAGGGAAGGGCAGTGGGCGGGGTCATGCAAATTTCACCCCAATGGAGAACCCTGGGATGCCTGCCTGTGGTGGAGGACAATGCACAATCTAGGATGAAATGGTCCCCAAACGAAAGCATTCCTTGGGTGGTGGGACGTAGTGTTTGGGAAGGACATTGTCAAGGGTTGGGATGCACGTTTATGGAGCTCGCTGTAACCGCAATGTCAGTGGAAAAGAGTGACTTTCTGGCTACTCAGCACTGGGAACTAGAGCTTGATTGTGGAGGCTGGAGGTGGTCTGTGTGAACAGACACCCATACCACATACACACATATGAGTTTTTGCTTTTATTATGGATATAGATAGATGTGGAAAGAAAGATGTGTATGTAAAACTGTGAACTGAGACACAAAAGCGTAGAAGAGGGATGGGGAAAGTAGTGACCATCAGTGTTTAGGGACTGCAAAACCCACCATTCTGGGTAGAAGTAATAGGAAATGAATTGAGTCCAATAATATCTAGGGGCCATATTCCCCATCCTTGTCCTAAAAATGATTGAGGAAGGCACAAGTCACTTGCTGTTATGCCAGTGGCTCCCAACTTTTCTTTGACCCGGGACCACTCTCCAACATTAGTACCAATAATTAGTACGAATAATTATTTGGTCAACTTTAGATTTAGTTTGGTTATTTGGGGTGCTGATTCAGAAAATTGCACATTATCTCTAGTTTTTGATACAGAACATATACCATCCAGTAGTCGCCACCTGCTCGCCCACAGAAAATCATATTTCTTATTCTAGAGCTGATGTGGTAAATTCAATGCAATGTTCTGAATCAGCACCCCAAATAACCCCAAGAACAGGCCTAAAAACAGAGACACCAAGGTGCTCCCGCTTCCAGGAGCCACATGGAACAGCTCTGCTCAGGGGGAGGGAGGAGGAGGAGAAGCAGCAGTCAGGAGGCTTATTGCATTGATGCATCTACACTGTAGAATTAATGCAGTTCGACACCACTCTCGATGCTATGGAGTTATAGGAGTTGCCATTTTACAAAGTCTTTAGATTTCTCTGCCAAGAGAATGCCCAGAATTCCACTGATGAACATAAAAGGGTTCCTTTCACTAGTTTTTGTAGGAATTTGTGGTCTATCTGCTGCAGTTTGGAGTTAGCTTCAAATTGTATTGAATGATTATAGAATCATAGAAGAACAGAGCTGGAAGAGACCATGCATGAAGGAAAAGAGATGAGGCCAAACGAAAGACTTAATCCAGTTTTCAAACTAAACGAAACAGCAAAAAGGTCACAGTGATAAGAAAGGCAAGGCCTACCTGAATGTCATCTGGAAGACCTGCCCTTGGTTGACGTGGAGAGTGCGGTTGTTGTAGCCGTGCAGCATCTCTCCAAAGAGCGTGTCGTTGAATTTCACATCTGGCTTGAGGCACTTGGGCCCGTCGCAGATGTCGGACAGCATGAGGCAGGACTTGCCATCGGGCGCCAGCTTGTATTCCTCCACACAACTGAAGACACACAAAACACACAAAACAGGGGGACGTCACATTCACTAGACATATATTTGGAACATAGATATCCATAACTAATACTTTGTGTCACCAAGACTATCTTCCATGACCGATCATGAGGATTTCTTCTTTCCCTTATGCTTCAAACTTGATCAAGTCCTATCATGAGTCAGTTTGGACATTTTTGGCTTCTAGGCAAGTCTTCAGGCTTGATTTGTCATTTTGGAAGTTCATGGTATCTACAGAAATCTCTTCCATCACCAGTTTACACTTATTGACTGTTACTTCAATCTATAAATCCTTTGTGAGGAAGGGCAAGTTCTATAAGGATGGATGGATGGACAGATAGGCAGGTAAGTATGTAGGCATTATTTATATTTATGTATTTATTTACTACATTTATATCCCGCTCTTCTCACCCCGAAGAGGACTCAGAGCGGCTTACAAATCAAATGAACGTACAATACATTATTAGCATAGCACAATATAAGCATTAAATTACAATATTGTACTGTAACATAATATGGTAATATTATTAGTAATATTACATTTAAGATATAATATATAATTAATATTATTATATTGTATTATTAGTAGTATAATATTGTATTTCGTTATAATATTATTATCAATAATATATGTATATACAATATATTGTATGTTGAATATACAATAGAGTCTCACTTATCCAAGCCTCGCTTATCCAAGCATCTGGATTATCCAAGCCATTTTTGTAGTCAATGTTTTCAATATATCGTGATATTTTAGTGCTAAATTCGTAAATACAGTAATTACAACATAACATTACTGCATATTGAACAACTTTTTCTGTCAAATTTGTTGTATAACATGATGTTTTGGTGCTTAATTTGTAAAATCATAACCTAATTTGATGTTTAATAGGCTTTTCCTTAATCCCTCCTTGTTATCCAAGATATTCGTTTATCCAAGCTTTTGCCAGCCCGTTTAGCTTGGATAAGTGAGACTCTACTGTACTTGTATTATTTATTATTATTTTTATTACATGAATTCTTTTACTCTATTATTAAAAGGATACATAAGCACATTTACATTGAAGAAGATGAGAATAATGGTTGGATCAGAGTTGGACAGTCTTATCTTAAATTTGAGCTTGATGTAAATACTCAAAAACATTTAACCTACTGATGCCTCAATTAATGTAATTTTATTGTTATCTATTTTTATTTCTGAAATTTACCACCCTCGGCTTATACTGGAGTCAATGTTTTCCCAGTTTTTTTGTGGTAAAATTAGGTGCCTCGGCTTATATTCGGGTCAGCTTATACTTGAGTATATACGGTATATTATTGATGTATTTTATTGGTATCTGGGCTTATACTGGAGTCAATGTTTTCCCAGTTTTTTTGTGGTGAAATTAGGTGCCTCGGCTTATATTTGGGTCGGCTTATACTTGAGTATATACGGTATATTATTGATGTATTTTATTGGTATCTCGGCTTATACTGGAGTCAATGTTTTCCCAGTTTTTTTGTGGTGAAATTAGGTGCCTCGGCTTATATTCGGGTCGGCTTATACTTGAGTATATACGGTATATTATTGATGTATTTTATTGGTATCTCGGCTTATACTGGAGTCAATGTTTTCCCAGTTTTTTTGTGGTAAAATTAGGTGCCTCGGCTTATATTCGGGTCGGCTTATACTTGAGTATATATGGTATATTATTGATGTATTTTATTGGTATCTCGGCTTATACTGGAGTCAATGTTTTCCCAGTATATACGGTATATTATTGATGTATTTTATTGGTATCTCGGCTTATACTGGAGTCAATGTTTTCCCAGTATATACGGTATATTATTGATGTATTTTATTGGTATCTCGGCTTATACTGGAGTCAATGTTTTCCCAGTTTTTTGTGGTAAAATTAGGTGCCTCGGCTTATATTCAGGTCGGCTTATACTCGAGTATATACGGTAATTAAATAATAGAAGCATCCATTCTTGCACTTCTATGTCTATCAACGTGGGATTTGAACAGCCTACATTTTTTCTCCTTCCCTGTTAAACTGAATAGTTTTTGATGGGCTGGCTGCTTGAGTGCCCTTCACTGGAGCCATCCAGCCAGCCTCACACATGATTTGGTTTCCTCTTTACCTGTTTTGAACAATAAAGCAACACGCACAAAAAGGAGCTGATGGACCCAAAGCCCCAGGGAATTGCGAAGGAGCCACATACAGCGAAACCTCTGCTGCCTGAGCACCTGGACGTGCCAGGATTTGACAGATGCTCCTTGGAGTTACTTCTAGGAATGTGCTTCTCCACGGCACAAAACCTCCACCTCGGATTCCTTTCGAGGTCAAAATGTTGCCGAGACACAACAGCTGTCGCCACGAGACAAAGCAGATTTTTCAAATGGATGGAGATTTAGCAACCTCTGGAGATGCAGACTCCATTGAACTCCCAGGCAGCATATTCCACTGCTGAACAACTCTAATCACCAGGAAGATCTTCCTGATTTTTAAGCGGAGTATTTTTTCCTGCATGGTTCCGTTGTGTCCTAGTCTCCAGAGCAGCGAAAAACACGTCTGCCCCCTCCTCCATGTGACATCTATCTATATCAGGGGTCCCCAAACTTTTTAAAGAGGGGGCCAGTTCACGGTCCCTCAGATCGTTGGAGGGCCAGACTGTAGTTGAAAAAAAAAACTATAAACAAATTCCTATGCACACTGCACATCTCTTATTTTGAAGTTTAAAAAAGCCAAACGGGAACAAATACAGCCTCAATGTTAATAACAATCATAATAAAACAATAAAGAAAGTTAGAAGACACCCCTTGGGCCATTTAGTCCCACCCCCTTCTACCTTTGTGCACCAAAAGCACAAGGAAAGCACCCCTGACAGATGGCCACCCAGCCTCAATGTTGTTAATACAGTAGAGTCTCACTTATCCAACATAAACGGACCAGCAGAACGTTGGATAAGCGAATATGTTGGATAATAAGGAGGGATTAAGGATAAGCCTATTAAACATCAAATTAAGTTATGATTTCACAAATTAAGCACCAAAACATCATGTTAAACAAATTTGGCAGAAAAAGTAGTTCAATATGCAGTAATTCTATGTAGAAATTACTGGATTTATGAATTTAGCACCAAAATATCACGATATATTGAAAGCATTGACTACAAAAATGCGTTGGATAATCCAGAACATTGGATAAGCGAGTGTTGGATAAGTGAGACTCTACTGTAATAATAATAATAATAATAATAATCATCATCATCATCATCATCTTGTTTGCTGTGTCATAATAAATAATAATAATACATCACACATCCCTAAATGCTTGGGAACTTGTGATTTTATGATACAAAATCCAGCATATATATCTTGTTTGCTGTCTTTGCTTGTTTGCATATATACTGTGTCTTTGTGTCAATAATAGTAATAATAATAATAATAATAAAAAGGATTGGAAGAGACCCCTTGCGCCATTTAGTCCAGCCCCTTTTTGCTTTTTTGCACCAAAAGTACTAGGAAAGCAATCCCCTTGATAATTAATTATTAATTAAATACTAATTCGAATACTATTATAAACAAGAAAAACTCTGGAAGGCACACACCGGGCGAGGGAGGGCCCGGGGGCCGGATAAATGGCTTCGATGGGCCGCGTGTGGCCCCCGAGCCTTAGTTTGGGGACCCCTGATCTATATATATAAAAATGTAATGTGACGTTTTACTATGGAGCTTTTGAGGCTGCAAGGCTATTCACTGCTATTCCAGCTGGCCAACAAAGCATAACCATAAGCCACAGCAACACGTGGCCGGGCACAGCTAGTCTATCTATATATATAAAAGAGTGATGGAATCCTGGCGACCACCAAAACAACAAAACTAAACACCCCACAACCTTGAAAATTGACAACACAACCCATCATCCACACCTCTAGGTTGATACAACAAAAAGAAAAGAAAAATAAAGTCCTAATAAGAGGGAGAGGAATAATTGTTTTCATCCAACTGCTGCCAGTTAGAAGGCTAAGCTCTGTCCACTTGGTCTCCTAGCAACCCACTCACCCAGGGGACAGGCAGAGTTAGGCCTCACTTAGGCCTCTTCCACACTGCCTATAAAATACAGATTATCAGATTTTAACTGGACTAGATGGCAGTGTAGACTCAAGGCCCTTCCACACAGCTATATAACCCATATAATCTTATATCATCTGCTTTAACTGGATTATCTGGACTCCACACCTTTACCCTTTACCTTAACTACTACCAGTTCCTCAATACTTTATTTCCCATACCACCATACTTCGCCACAGCAACGCGTGGCCGGGCACAGCTAATATATATAAAAATGTAATGTGACATTTTACTATGGAGTAAATAACAAAACCATTGAACCCAATCACACCAAATTGACATCCAATCTATGTCTTACAAACAAAGAAAGAAAGAAAAAACCAGGAAAAGAAAGTCCAAATTAGAGAACAGGGAAGAGCCGTTTCAACCCTGGTTGCTGGTCAGAAGGGTAGGCCCTGCCCCTTTAGGCTCCGCCCACTTCATCTCTAGCAACTCCCTTGGCCACAATGGCGCCGGGGTATAGCAAGGGTTCAGGCTTTTGAGGCTGCAAGGCTATTCACTGCTATTCCACCTGGCCAACAAAGCATTCCCATAAGCCACAGCAACATGTGGCCGGGCACAGCTAGTCTATATACAGTAGAGTCTCACTTATTCAACATAAACGGGCTGGCAGAACGTTGCATAAGCGAATATGTTGGATAATAAGGAGAGATTAAGGAGAAGTCTATTAAACATCAAATTAGGTTATGATTTTACAAATTATGCACCAAAGTATCATGTTATACAATAAATTTGGCAGGAAAAGTAGTTCAATATCCAGTAATGCTACATAGTAATTACTGTATTTACGAATTTAGCACCAAAATATCACAATGTATTGAAAACATTGACTACAAAAATGCGTTGGATAATCCAGAACGTTGGATAAGTGAATGCTGGATAAGTGAGACTCTACTGTATATAAAAATGCAATGTGACGTTTTACTATGGAGTAAACAACAAAACCACTGAATGCAATCACGACAAATTTGGCCACAAAAGACATAGTCATCCAATCTATGTCTTTCAAACAAACAAAAAAACAGGAAAAGAAAGTCCAAATTAGAGAACAGGGAAGAGCCATTACAATCCTGGTTGCTGGTCAGATGGGTAGGCCCTGCCCCCTTTAGTCCCCGCCCACTTCATCTCCTAGCAACCCCCTTGGTTTACAATGGCGTCGGGGTACCGCCAGGGTTCAGGCTTTTGAGGCTGCAAGGCTATTCAATGCTATTCCAACTGGCCAACAAAGCATTCCCATAAGCCACAGTAATGCGTGGCCGGGCACAGCTAGTGTGTATATATATAAAAGTAATTTGACGTTTTACTCTGGAGTAAACAACAAAACCACTGAACCCAATCACACCACATTTGGCCACAAAAGACATAGTTATCCAGTCTATGTCTTTCAAACAAAAAAACCTAGAAAAATAATGTCAAAATTAGAAGAAAAAGAAGAACGGTTTTTTCCCCTTGCTGCCAGTTGGTGGTGCTCAGAGGGCTCATTGACTGCAGGTGAACTATACATCCCGGAACCTATAACTCCTATAAATCATGGTGAGATCTCCCCAAACTTTTCTAGTATGCTCAGCTGCTGATCCATTCTTCTGTTTGCTGTGTGCCATAGAAAATAATAGGAAAGGGTGAAGAGAGAGTCAGTGGGCGGGGTCATGCAAATTCCACACCAATGGAGAGAGTAAGAAACACTGGGATGTCTGTGGTGGAGGAGAAACAGAAAATCTAGGATTAAATTGTCCATGTAAGAAAGCCTTCACTTGGTGGGCACTACGGTGTCTGTGGAGGACATTGGCAGGGCTCTTGGGCATGTTTACAGTGCTCACTATAACTTGTAATGTCATTGGAGGGAAGTCCATTGATGTCTCCTGAGTAATGGAAGCTATAGATATTTGTGGAAGTGGGAGCCTGTCTGTGGAAGTGGACACCCCAGCCACACGCATGCATAGACATTTTAACTTCTATAGATATATAGCAAACTCATTTCTAAGGTAGGCAGTAATGACTGTGAAACTGTTTGGGAAATTATGGTTTTTCTGGCAAAAATAAATAAATCAGGAAATCCCCCTTTTCTTCCTTTACAAAATGCTTCTCCAATTAATATTCCTCTCCTCCCATAAATATTTCTAATTCAGCAAATACCGAATACCGCAACTGGGATAAAGGATTTTAATTCCACAAAATAAACTTAATGAGCCATTTAATAAAGGCTTAAATACACATTGTAAAAAAATGTGTGCAATGCCATCCCTCTTTGCCTGCAAGTTAAAGTAGCAACCGGGGTGAAGGTGGGCGGTTGGAGATGAGGAGTCCCTTCATCCATCCTGCACCCATTGCAGCTGGAGAACGCCTTCATCCTTTCTGCAGCCATTGCAACTGGAGAACGCCTTCATCCATCCTGCACCCATTGCAACTGCAGAACCCCTTCATCCATCCTGCACCCATTGCAGCTGGAGAACCCCTTCATCCATTCTGCAGCCATTGCAACTGGAGAACCCCTTCATCCATCCTGCACCCATTGCAACTGCAGAACCCCTTCATCCATCCTGCACCCATTGCAACTGAAGAACGCCTTCATCCTTTCTGCACCCATTGCAACTGGAGAACCCCTTTATCCATCCTGCACCCATTGCAACTGCAGAACCCCTTCATCCATCCTGCACCCATTGCAACTGAAGAACGCCTTCATCCTTTCTGCACCCATTGCAGCTGGAGAACCCCTTCATCCATCCTGCACCCATTGCAACTGCAGAACCCCTTCATCCATCCTGCACCCATTGCAACTGAAGAACGCCTTCATCCTTTCTGCACCCATTGCAACTGGAGAACCCCTTTATCCATCCTGCACCCATTGCAACTGGAGAACGCCTTCATCCTTTCTGCAGCCATTGCAACTGGAGAACGCCTTCATCCATCCTGCACCCATTGCAACTGGAGAACCCCTTCCTCCATTCTGCACCCATTGCAACTGCAGAACCCCTTCATCCATCCTGCACCCATTGCAACTGAAGAACGCCTTCATCCTTTCTGCACCCATTGCAACTGGAGAACCCCTTTATCCATCCTGCACCCATTGCAACTGGAGAATGCCTTCATCCTTTCTGCACCCATTGCAACTGGAGAACGCCTTCATCCATCCTGCACCCATTGCAACTGGAGAAACTCTTCCTCCATTCTGCACCCATTGCAACTGGAGAACGCCTTCATCCTTTCTGCACCCATTGCAACTGGAGAACGCCTTCATCCTTTCTGCAGCCATTGCAACTGGAGAACGCCTTCATCCATTCTGCACCCATTGCAACTGGAGAACGCCTTCATCCTTTCTGCACCCATTGCAACTGGAGAACGCCTTCATCCTTTCTGCAGCCATTGCAACTGAAGAACGCCTTCATCCATTCTGCACCCATTGCAACTGGAGAAACTCTTCCTCCATTCTGCACCCATTGCAACTGGAGAACGCCTTCATCCTTTCTGCACCCATTGCAACTGGAGAACGCCTTCATCCTTTCTGCAGCCATTGCAACTGAAGAACGCCTTCATCCATCCTGCACCCATTGCAACTGGAGAAACTCTTCCTCCATTCTGCACCCATTGCAACTGGAGAACGCCTTCATCCTTTCTGCACCCATTGCAACTGGAGAACGCCTTCATCCTTTCTGCAGCCATTGCAACTGGAGAACGCCTTCATCCATTCTGCACCCATTGCAACTGGAGAACGCCTTCATCCTTTCTGCACCCATTGCAACTGGAGAACGCCTTCATCCTTTCTGCAGCCATTGCAACTGAAGAACGCCTTCATCCATTCTGCACCCATTGCAACTGGAGAACGCCTTCATCCTTTCTGCACCCATTGCAACTGGAGAACGCCTTCATCCTTTCTGCAGCCATTGCAACTGGAGAACCCCTTCATCCATCCTGCACCCATTGCAACTGAAGAACGCCTTCATCCTTTCTGCACCCATTGCAACTGAAGAACGCCTTCATCCTTTCTGCACCCATTGCAACTGGAGAACCCCTTTATCCATCCTGCACCCATTGCAACTGCAGAACCCCTTCATCCATCCTGCACCCATTGCAACTGAAGAACGCCTTCATCCTTTCTGCACCCATTGCAGCTGGAGAACCCCTTCATCCATCCTGCACCCATTGCAACTGCAGAACCCCTTCATCCATCCTGCACCCATTGCAACTGAAGAACGCCTTCATCCTTTCTGCACCCATTGCAACTGGAGAACCCCTTTATCCATCCTGCACCCATTGCAACTGGAGAACGCCTTCATCCTTTCTGCAGCCATTGCAACTGGAGAACGCCTTCATCCATCCTGCACCCATTGCAACTGGAGAACCCCTTCCTCCATTCTGCACCCATTGCAACTGCAGAACCCCTTCATCCATCCTGCACCCATTGCAACTGAAGAACGCCTTCATCCTTTCTGCACCCATTGCAACTGGAGAACCCCTTTATCCATCCTGCACCCATTGCAACTGGAGAATGCCTTCATCCTTTCTGCACCCATTGCAACTGGAGAACGCCTTCATCCATCCTGCACCCATTGCAACTGGAGAAACTCTTCCTCCATTCTGCACCCATTGCAACTGGAGAACGCCTTCATCCTTTCTGCACCCATTGCAACTGGAGAACGCCTTCATCCTTTCTGCAGCCATTGCAACTGGAGAACGCCTTCATCCATTCTGCACCCATTGCAACTGGAGAACGCCTTCATCCTTTCTGCACCCATTGCAACTGGAGAACGCCTTCATCCTTTCTGCAGCCATTGCAACTGAAGAACGCCTTCATCCATTCTGCACCCATTGCAACTGGAGAAACTCTTCCTCCATTCTGCACCCATTGCAACTGGAGAACGCCTTCATCCTTTCTGCACCCATTGCAACTGGAGAACGCCTTCATCCTTTCTGCAGCCATTGCAACTGAAGAACGCCTTCATCCATCCTGCACCCATTGCAACTGGAGAAACTCTTCCTCCATTCTGCACCCATTGCAACTGGAGAACGCCTTCATCCTTTCTGCACCCATTGCAACTGGAGAACGCCTTCATCCTTTCTGCAGCCATTGCAACTGGAGAACGCCTTCATCCATTCTGCACCCATTGCAACTGGAGAACGCCTTCATCCTTTCTGCACCCATTGCAACTGGAGAACGCCTTCATCCTTTCTGCAGCCATTGCAACTGAAGAACGCCTTCATCCATTCTGCACCCATTGCAACTGGAGAACGCCTTCATCCTTTCTGCACCCATTGCAACTGGAGAACGCCTTCATCCTTTCTGCAGCCATTGCAACTGGAGAACCCCTTCATCCATCCTGCACCCATTGCAACTGAAGAACGCCTTCATCCTTTCTGCACCCATTGCAACTGAAGAACGCCTTCATCCTTTCTGCACCCATTGCAACTGAAGAACGCCTTCATCCTTTCTGCACCCATTGCAACTGGAGAACGCCTTCATCCTTTCTGCAGCCATTGCAACTGGAGAACCCCTTCCTCCATTCTGCACCCATTGCAACTGCAGAAGCCCTTCATCCATCCTGCACCCATTGCAACTGAAGAACGCCTTCATCCTTTCTGCACCCATTGCAACTGGAGAACCCCTTTATCCATCCTGCACCCATTGCAACTGGAGAACGCCTTCATCCATCCTGCACCCATTGCAACTGAAGAACGCCTTCATCCATTCTGCACCCATTGCAACTGGAGAACGCCTTCATCCTTTCTGCACCCATTGCAACTGGAGAACGCCTTCATCCTTTCTGCAGCCATTGCAACTGGAGAACCCCTTCATCCATCCTGCACCCATTGCAACTGAAGAACGCCTTCATCCTTTCTGCACCCATTGCAACTGAAGAACGCCTTCATCCTTTCTGCACCCATTGCAACTGAAGAACGCCTTCATCCTTTCTGCACCCATTGCAACTGGAGAACGCCTTCATCCTTTCTGCAGCCATTGCAACTGGAGAACCCCTTCCTCCATTCTGCACCCATTGCAACTGCAGAAGCCCTTCATCCATCCTGCACCCATTGCAACTGAAGAACGCCTTCATCCTTTCTGCACCCATTGCAACTGGAGAACCCCTTTATCCATCCTGCACCCATTGCAACTGGAGAATGCCTTCATCCTTTCTGCACCCATTGCAACTGGAGAACGCCTTCATCCATCCTGCACCCATTGCAACTGGAGAAACTCTTCCTCCATTCTGCACCCATTGCAACTGGAGAACGCCTTCATCCTTTCTGCACCCATTGCAACTGAAGAACGCCTTCATCCTTTCTGCACCCATTGCAACTGAAGAACGCCTTCATCCTTTCTGCACCCATTGCAACTGGAGAACCCCTTTATCCATCCTGCACCCATTGCAACTGAAGAACGCCTTCATCCTTTCTGCACCCATTGCAACTGGAGAACCCCTTCATCCATTCTGCACCCATTGCAACTGAAGAACGCCTTCATCCTTTCTGCACCCATTGCAACTGGAGAACCCCTTTATCCATCCTGCACCCATTGCAACTGGAGAATGCCTTCATCCTTTCTGCACCCATTGCAACTGGAGAACGCCTTCATCCATCCTGCACCCATTGCAACTGGAGAAACTCTTCCTCCATTCTGCACCCATTGCAACTGGAGAACGCCTTCATCCTTTCTGCAGCCATTGCAACTGGAGAACCCCTTCATCCATCCTGCACCCATTGCAACTGAAGAACGCCTTCATCCTTTCTGCACCCATTGCAACTGAAGAACGCCTTCATCCTTTCTGCACCCATTGCAACTGGAGAACCCCTTTATCCATCCTGCACCCATTGCAACTGAAGAACGCCTTCATCCTTTCTGCACCCATTGCAACTGGAGAACCCCTTTATCCATCCTGCACCCATTGCAACTGAAGAACGCCTTCATCCTTTCTGCACCCATTGCAACTGGAGAACCCCTTCATCCATCCTGCACCCATTGCAACTGAAGAACGCCTTCATCCTTTCTGCACCCATTGCAACTGAAGAACGCCTTCATCCATTCTGCACCCATTGCAACTGGAGAACCCCTTCATCCATTCTGCACCCATTGCAACTGGAGAACCCCTTCATCCATCCTGCACCCATTGCAACTGGAGTACCCCTTCATCCATCCTGCACCCATTGCAACTGAAGAACGCCTTCATCCATCCTGCACCCATTGCAACTGAAGAACGCCTTCATCCATCCTGCACCCATTGCAACTGGAGAACCCCTTCATCCATCCTGCACCCATTGCAACTGAAGAACGCCTTCATCCTTTCTGCACCAATTGCAACTGGAGTACCCCTTCATCCATCCTGCACCCATTGCAACTGGAGAACCCCTTCATCCATCCTGCACCCATTGCAACTGCAGAACCCCTTCATCCATCCTGCACCCATTGCAACTGAAGAACGCCTTCATCCTTTCTGCACCCATTGCAACTGGAGAACCCCTTTATCCATCCTGCACCCATTGCAACTGAAGAACGCCTTCATCCTTTCTGCACCCATTGCAACTGGAGAACCCCTTTATCCATCCTGCACCCATTGCAACTGAAGAACGCCTTCATCCATCCTGCACTCATTGCAACTGCAGAACCCCTTCATCCATCCTGCACCCATTGCAACTGGAGAACCCCTTCATCCATTCTGCACCCATTGCAACTGGAGAACCCCTTCATTCATCCTGCTCCCATTGCACCTGGAGAACCCCTTCATTCATCCTGCATCCATTGCAACTGGAGAACCCCTTCATCCATTCTGCACCCATTGCAACTGGAGAACCCCTTCATCCATCCTGCACCCATTGCACCTGGAGAACCCCTTCATTCATCCTGCATCCATTGCAACTGGAGAACCCCTTCATTCATCCTGCATCCATTGCAACTGGAGAACCCCTTCATTCATCCTGCTCCCATTGCACCTGGAGAACCCCTTCATTCATCCTGCATCCATTGCACCTGGAGAACCCCTTCATCCATCCTGCATCCATTGCACCTGGAGAACCCCTTCATTCATCCTGCTCCCATTGCACCTGGAGAACCCCTTCATCCATCCTGCATCCATTGCACCTGGAGAACCCCTTCATTCATCCTGCACCCATTGCACCTGGAGAACCCCTTCATCCATTCTGCACCCATTGCACCTGGAGAACCCCTTCATCCATCCTGCATCCATTGCACCTGGAGAACCCCTTCATTCATCCTGCACCCATTGCACCTGGAGAACCCCTTCATCCATTCTGCACCCATTGCACCTGGAGAACCCCTTCATCCATCCTGCATCCATTGCACCTGGAGAACCCCTTCATCCATCCTGCACCCATTGCACCTGGAGAACCCCTTCATCCATCCTGCATCCATTGCACCTGGAGAACCCCTTCATCCATCCTGCACCCATTGCACCTGGAGAACCCCTTCATCCATCCTGCATCCATTGCACCTGGAGAACCCCTTCATCCATCCTGCACCCATTGCACCTGGAGAACCCCTTCATTCATCCTGCATCCATTGCACCTGGAGAACCCCTTCATCCATCCTGCACCCATTGCACCTGGAGAACCCCTTCATCCATCCTGCATTCATTGCACCTGGAGAACCCCTTCATTCATCCTGCACCCATTGCACCTGGAGAACCCCTTCATTCATCCTGCACCCATTGCACCTGGAGAACCCCTTCATCCATCCTGCACCCATTGCACCTGGAGAACCCCTTCATTCATCCTGCATCCATTGCAACTGGAGAACCCCTTCATTCATCCTGCACCCATTGCACCTGGAGAACCCCTTCATTCATCCTGCACCCATTGCACCTGGAGAACCCCTTCATCCATCCTGCATCCATTGCACCTGGAGAACCCCTTCATTCATCCTGCATCCATTGCACCTGGAGAACCCCTTCATCCATCCTGCACCCATTGCACCTGGAGAACCCCTTCATTCATCCTGCACCCATTGCACCTGGAGAACCCCTTCATTCATCCTGCATCCATTGCACCTGGAGAACCCCTTCATCCATCCTGCACCCATTGCACCTGGAGAACCCCTTCATCCATCCTGCATCCATTGCACCTGGAGAACCCCTTCATCCATCCTGCACCCATTGCACCTGGAGAACCCCTTCATCCATCCTGCATCCATTGCACCTGGAGAACCCCTTCATTCATCCTGCACCCATTGCACCTGGAGAACCCCTTCATCCATTCTGCACCCATTGCACCTGGAGAACCCCTTCATCCATCCTGCACCCATTGCACCTGGAGAACCCCTTCATTCATCCTGCATCCATTGCAACTGGAGAACCCCTTCATCCATCCTGCATCCATTGCACCTGAAGAACCCCTTCATTCATCCTGCATCCATTGCAACTGGAGAACCCCTTCATCCATCCTGCATCCATTGCAACTGGAGAACCCCTTCATCCATTCTGCATCCATTGCAACTGGAGAACCCCTTCATCCATCCTGCATCCATTGCAACTGGAGAACCCCTTCATCCATCCTGCATCCATTGCAACTGGAGAACCCCTTCATCCATTCTGCATCCATTGCAACTGGAGAACCCCTTCATCCATTCTGCATCCATTGCAACTGGAGAACCCCTTCATCCATTCTGCATCCATTGCAACTGGAGAACCCCTTCATCCATTCTGCATCCATTGCAACTGGAGAACCCCTTCATCCATTCTGCATCCATTGCAACTGGAGAACCCCTTCATCCATCCTGCATCCATTGCAACTGGAGAACCTCTTCATCCATTCTGCATCCATTGCAACTGGAGAACCCCTTCATCCATTCTGCACCCATTGCAACTGGAGAACCTCTTCATCCATCCTGCATCCATTGCACCTGGAGAACCCCTTCATCCATCCTGCATCCATTGCAACTGGAGAACCCCTTCATCCATTCTGCATCCATTGCAACTGGAGAACCCCTTCATCCATTCTGCATCCATTGCAACTGGAGAACCCCTTCATCCATTCTGCATCCATTGCAACTGGAGAACCCCTTCATCCATTCTGCATCCATTGCAACTGGAGAACGCCTTCATCCATCCTGCACCCATTGCAACTGGAGAAACTCTTCCTCCATTCTGCACCCATTGCAACTGGAGAACGCCTTCATCCTTTCTGCAGCCATTGCAACTGGAGAACCCCTTCATCCATCCTGCACCCATTGCAACTGAAGAACGCCTTCATCCTTTCTGCACCCATTGCAACTGAAGAACGCCTTCATCCTTTCTGCACCCATTGCAACTGGAGAACCCCTTTATCCATCCTGCACCCATTGCAACTGAAGAACGCCTTCATCCTTTCTGCACCCATTGCAACTGGAGAACCCCTTTATCCATCCTGCACCCATTGCAACTGAAGAACGCCTTCATCCTTTCTGCACCCATTGCAACTGGAGAACCCCTTCATCCATCCTGCACCCATTGCAACTGAAGAACGCCTTCATCCTTTCTGCACCCATTGCAACTGAAGAACGCCTTCATCCATTCTGCACCCATTGCAACTGGAGAACCCCTTCATCCATTCTGCACCCATTGCAACTGGAGAACCCCTTCATCCATCCTGCACCCATTGCAACTGGAGTACCCCTTCATCCATCCTGCACCCATTGCAACTGAAGAACGCCTTCATCCATCCTGCACCCATTGCAACTGAAGAACGCCTTCATCCATCCTGCACCCATTGCAACTGGAGAACCCCTTCATCCATCCTGCACCCATTGCAACTGAAGAACGCCTTCATCCATCCTGCACCCATTGCAACTGAAGAACGCCTTCATCCTTTCTGCACCCATTGCAACTGAAGAACGCCTTCATCCATTCTGCACCCATTGCAACTGGAGAACCCCTTCATCCATTCTGCACCCATTGCAACTGGAGAACCCCTTCATCCATCCTGCACCCATTGCAACTGGAGAACCCCTTCATCCATCCTGCACCCATTGCAACTGCAGAACCCCTTCATCCATCCTGCACCCATTGCAACTGAAGAACGCCTTCATCCTTTCTGCACCCATTGCAACTGGAGAACCCCTTTATCCATCCTGCACCCATTGCAACTGAAGAACGCCTTCATCCTTTCTGCACCCATTGCAACTGGAGAACCCCTTTATCCATCCTGCACCCATTGCAACTGAAGAACGCCTTCATCCATCCTGCACTCATTGCAACTGCAGAACCCCTTCATCCATCCTGCACCCATTGCAACTGGAGAACCCCTTCATCCATTCTGCACCCATTGCAACTGGAGAACCCCTTCATTCATCCTGCTCCCATTGCACCTGGAGAACCCCTTCATTCATCCTGCATCCATTGCAACTGGAGAACCCCTTCATCCATTCTGCACCCATTGCAACTGGAGAACCCCTTCATCCATCCTGCACCCATTGCACCTGGAGAACCCCTTCATTCATCCTGCATCCATTGCAACTGGAGAACCCCTTCATTCATCCTGCATCCATTGCAACTGGAGAACCCCTTCATTCATCCTGCTCCCATTGCACCTGGAGAACCCCTTCATTCATCCTGCATCCATTGCACCTGGAGAACCCCTTCATCCATCCTGCATCCATTGCACCTGGAGAACCCCTTCATTCATCCTGCACCCATTGCACCTGGAGAACCCCTTCATCCATTCTGCACCCATTGCACCTGGAGAACCCCTTCATCCATCCTGCATCCATTGCACCTGGAGAACCCCTTCATTCATCCTGCACCCATTGCACCTGGAGAACCCCTTCATCCATTCTGCACCCATTGCACCTGGAGAACCCCTTCATCCATCCTGCATCCATTGCACCTGGAGAACCCCTTCATCCATCCTGCACCCATTGCACCTGGAGAACCCCTTCATCCATCCTGCATCCATTGCACCTGGAGAACCCCTTCATCCATCCTGCACCCATTGCACCTGGAGAACCCCTTCATCCATCCTGCATCCATTGCACCTGGAGAACCCCTTCATCCATCCTGCACCCATTGCACCTGGAGAACCCCTTCATTCATCCTGCATCCATTGCACCTGGAGAACCCCTTCATCCATCCTGCACCCATTGCACCTGGAGAACCCCTTCATCCATCCTGCATTCATTGCACCTGGAGAACCCCTTCATTCATCCTGCACCCATTGCACCTGGAGAACCCCTTCATTCATCCTGCACCCATTGCACCTGGAGAACCCCTTCATCCATCCTGCACCCATTGCACCTGGAGAACCCCTTCATTCATCCTGCATCCATTGCAACTGGAGAACCCCTTCATTCATCCTGCACCCATTGCACCTGGAGAACCCCTTCATTCATCCTGCACCCATTGCACCTGGAGAACCCCTTCATCCATCCTGCATCCATTGCACCTGGAGAACCCCTTCATTCATCCTGCATCCATTGCACCTGGAGAACCCCTTCATCCATCCTGCACCCATTGCACCTGGAGAACCCCTTCATTCATCCTGCACCCATTGCACCTGGAGAACCCCTTCATTCATCCTGCATCCATTGCACCTGGAGAACCCCTTCATCCATCCTGCACCCATTGCACCTGGAGAACCCCTTCATCCATCCTGCATCCATTGCACCTGGAGAACCCCTTCATCCATCCTGCACCCATTGCACCTGGAGAACCCCTTCATCCATCCTGCACCCATTGCACCTGGAGAACCCCTTCATTCATCCTGCACCCATTGCACCTGGAGAACCCCTTCATTCATCCTGCATCCATTGCACCTGGAGAACCCCTTCATCCATCCTGCACCCATTGCACCTGGAGAACCCCTTCATCCATCCTGCATCCATTGCACCTGGAGAACCCCTTCATCCATCCTGCACCCATTGCACCTGGAGAACCCCTTCATCCATCCTGCATCCATTGCACCTGGAGAACCCCTTCATTCATCCTGCACCCATTGCACCTGGAGAACCCCTTCATCCATTCTGCACCCATTGCACCTGGAGAACCCCTTCATCCATCCTGCACCCATTGCACCTGGAGAACCCCTTCATTCATCCTGCATCCATTGCAACTGGAGAACCCCTTCATCCATCCTGCATCCATTGCACCTGAAGAACCCCTTCATTCATCCTGCATCCATTGCAACTGGAGAACCCCTTCATCCATCCTGCATCCATTGCAACTGGAGAACCCCTTCATCCATTCTGCATCCATTGCAACTGGAGAACCCCTTCATCCATCCTGCATCCATTGCAACTGGAGAACCCCTTCATCCATCCTGCATCCATTGCAACTGGAGAACCCCTTCATCCATTCTGCATCCATTGCAACTGGAGAACCCCTTCATCCATTCTGCATCCATTGCAACTGGAGAACCCCTTCATCCATTCTGCATCCATTGCAACTGGAGAACCCCTTCATCCATTCTGCATCCATTGCAACTGGAGAACCCCTTCATCCATTCTGCATCCATTGCAACTGGAGAACCCCTTCATCCATCCTGCATCCATTGCAACTGGAGAACCTCTTCATCCATTCTGCATCCATTGCAACTGGAGAACCCCTTCATCCATTCTGCACCCATTGCAACTGGAGAACCTCTTCATCCATCCTGCATCCATTGCACCTGGAGAACCCCTTCATCCATCCTGCATCCATTGCAACTGGAGAACCCCTTCATCCATTCTGCATCCATTGCAACTGGAGAACCCCTTCATCCATTCTGCATCCATTGCAACTGGAGAACCCCTTCATCCATTCTGCATCCATTGCAACTGGAGAACCCCTTCATCCATTCTGCATCCATTGCAACTGGAGAACCCCTTCATCCATTCTGCATCCATTGCAACTGGAGAACCCCTTCATCCATTCTGCATCCATTGCAACTGGAGAACCCCTTCATCCATTCTGCATCCATTGCAACTGGAGAACCCCTTCATCCATTCTGCATCCATTGCAACTGGAGAACCCCTTCATCCATTCTGCATCCATTGCAACTGGAGAACCCCTTCATCCATCCTGCATCCATTGCAACTGGAGAACCCCTTCATCCATCCTGCATCCATTGCAACTGGAGAACCCCTTCATCCATTCTGCATCCATTGCAACTGGAGAACCCCTTCATCCATTCTGCATCCATTGCAACTGGAGAACCCCTTCATCCATTCTGCATCCATTGCAACTGGAGAACCCCTTCATCCATTCTGCATCCATTGCAACTGGAGAACCCCTTCATCCATTCTGCATCCATTGCAACTGGAGAACCCCTTCATCCATTCTGCATCCATTGCAACTGGAGAACCCCTTCATCCATTCTGCATCCATTGCAACTGGAGAACCCCTTCATATATCCTGCACCCATTGCAACTGGAGAACCCCTTCATCCATTCTGCACCCATTGCAACTGGATGCATTTTGGAAGATACTTTCAAGAGTGTGTGCTTGTTAAACTTCGGCAACTGTGTTGTCACATAACACAATGTAACAACATTTGGAAAAAAATCTGTTCCTGGTTTAGAAGTCTTGTTTCCTGTTGAAGTCGAGCCCAGTGACTCACCCGCAGAACATGTGGATGGTACTGGAAAGAGGTTCCGAAGGAAGAGGGACCGTTTGCTGCAAACACAGCTGCTCACAACCACCGTTGAAACCATCTGAGCAGTCAATCCCTTTGGAGTAGTCGTAGCAGCCGGTGCCATCCTTCATGGGCCTCAGCTCCTCAGGGCACTGCAAAAAGAAGAGAAGGAGGTAGAGGATAACAATTCAAGGTAGTGACAATTAGTTAACCATTGAGTTAACTAATTAGTTAACCATTGAGTTAACTAATTAGTTAACCAATTAGTTAACGATTTGTGATGTGAAGATTGGATTGTGACTCTACTTGGCCATGGAAACCAACAGGGTGACCTTGGGTGAGTCACTGTTCTGCCCCCACACAAGCTAGTTATTTGGAAGATGTCTGTGTTTCAAGGAACAGATTGAATGCCACACACTTGAAGTTAAAACAATAATGTATTAAATAACAGATCTCAAACTTCCTTTCGTCCAGAATTTTAGAGCCAGTCTTTGTGAAGAGAGGCAAAGTCCTTGCAGCACAACCACAGTTCTGACTGGATGTTACTTTAATATAGCTTCAATTAAAGGTAAAGACAAAGGTTTCCCCTGACGTTAAGTCCAATCGTGTCTGACTCTGAGGGTTGGTGCTCATCTCCATTTCTAAGCCGAAGAGCCAGTGTTGTCCGTAGACACCTCCTAGGTCAATGATGGGCAACCTTTTCCACTTGGTGTGTCAAAATTCACCAAAAAATCTAGCATGACTTGGGTAGTGTGTCACTTCGAGAAAAAACAGACCATAATTTCACAATATATATCGTTTAAATAACAAAAATATGTAATTGTAATATATAACTGTATTTAATAAATCAAAAACTATTTACTACCATTATTTCCATGTACAACAATCTATGGTGCCTCTTGCAGTTTCCACGCTGATTTCTCTTGGTTGTAGTTTCAATGTAATAATGAATAATGAATAATATAATAATAATATAATAGTAATAATATAATAATATACTATAATAATAATAGAATAATAATATGCCCAGCCACACGTTGCTGTGGTGTTGTCTGGTGGTGTTGGTGAGAAATTGTTGAGGTAGTGGTGGTATTGAATGTCTGCTGTATGGTTGTCTTTATGTTTAGTATGCATTTGGTTGTTTGTGTAGTGCGAAAGTGGTGAGGGTAGAGGGGGTCTATGTCCCTGTGTCGTATTGTATAGTATTTATACGTTGTCCATGTGTTGTGAATGCTTGGATTGTGTCCTGCTGCATAGTAGAAAGGGTTGGGCTGGATGGCCCTTAGGGGTTTCTCCAAACTCTTGTGCCTCTCCCCTGGGATGAGTGGGTTGCTAGGAGACCAAGTGGGCGGAACTTAGCCTTGTAACTGGCAGCAATTGGATAAAAACAATTATTCCTCTCCCTCTAATTAGGACTTTATTTTTCTTTTATTTTGTTGTATCAACCTAGAGCCGTGGATGATGGGTTGTGTTGTCAAATTTTGAGGTTGGGGGGCCTGTAGTTTTGTTGTTTTGTCCGCTGCCCTGATGCCATCACTCTCATATGGATGACTAATGTCTTTTGTGGCCAAATTTGGTGTGATTTGGTCCAGTGGTTTTGTTGTTTACTCCATGGGAATTATGCACATTTCATTTATATATATATTTGGCCACACCAAATTTGGCCACAAAAGACATTAGTCATCCAATCAAACTGCATGCGGCAGCGTGTCAGCAAAAATGGCTAGGCGTGTCAGTGCTGACACATGTGCCATAGGTTGGCCATCACTGTCCTAGGTCATGTAGCCGGCATAACTGCATGGAATGCCGTTACCTTCTCGCCAGAGAAGGTACCTATTGATCTACTCACATTTGCATGTTTTTGAACTGCTAAGTTGGCAGAAGCTAGAGCTAACAGCGGGCACTTACTCCTCTTCTGGGATTTGAACCTGCGACCTTTCGGTCTGTAAGTTCAGCAGCTCAGTGCTTTAACACACTGCGCCACCGGGGCTCCAATTAGCTTCAATTAATCAGGTTATATTTCCGACATGGCTTTACTTTGTGTCTTTACTTTTATATACTTGTGTGGCTTCCACGTGATGTGATGTTCCATTGTGTGGTTCTTCCACCTTCCTTACTCTTCACCTTCCAATACTACAATGCCTGACTCCCCAAGGAGGTAGAAAAGTCTTGGCTAAGGTTCCACACTTGAGAGGAGTCTTAAAGTGACAGGGCGAGTGAGGTTTCAAATACAAGGAGGAAGAGGCTATCTAGACCAGTGGGTCCTCAGGTGTTTTGGCCTACAACTCCCAGAAATCCCATTCCTTTTATAGAGTTGAAGGCCAAAACGTCTGGAGACCCACAGGTTGAGATCCACTGATCTAGATTACCCCACGAACTATACATAAAATACTAATCCCCTCCAGCTAAATGAGGGCTTAGCAGGAGTAAATAGTGAGAATGTCAGGATGCAAAAAAGATCAGCATTCTCCAAGCTGCCCTTTTTCACACCTGACCAGAACAAGCTGGATAAGGAAGACCATTTGGTTGGGAAGGCTGATTTATGACTTGGTCTGGTCTTCAAAAGTGGGAAAGGACAATGGAAGGGGAGGTGTGAATGGAGAAGAAGAGACGTGAGGGGAGGAGGGGAGCAACAACTTAATATACCAGGGAAAGAGGGGAAGAGGGGCAGTAGAAGCTTTGCGGTCATCTTGGCAAGGCGGATTCAATAAAGTTTTCCATAGCTCCAAGTGTGTGAGCCTATCTTTGTGTCCTACACCTCCCAGGAACTGACAGAGAAATTTTGCGGAGGCATGACAGTCACACATTCTCAGACCCAATCCATCTTAAGGGCTTCATCATTCCACAACGTCAACAACAACAACAAAATGATGGGGATCTCCAAAATGTTAGTAAAAGCTATGGCCCCCAGAAAGGTCATCTCCAGAACGTTATGCAGACATGTTTCATCAATACCTTCTGTGTCTGATAGTTGTTGGAGATGGGGCTGAAAATTGGCATATCACACTTTGGTAAAGGAAGCTGATTTTTTTTTTAACCTCCAGCCCACCTCTGCTTTGAAACCACAACCTGTAACCTGTTGGGGACATTTACTGCTGACTTATCCCACCTTCTTTGCGGAGCCCTTGCCATTTGGCAAGATCCCCAAAGCCTTTTTGGCACCGAATACCTGGAGCGGGGATGATTAAGTACTTGCAATTAAAGACCCAGCACTTGGAAGTGAGAAATAGTTTGCAGATATTAAGTTAATCATGACGATACAGGTTTATTTAACCAATAAATATATTATGGTGGGCCTTGAGTCCGTTTCAGGAGTCCTTCTTGCAGAAACGCTGGCACCTGCTCTTTTCTTCCAAGCCTGAGAACCAGTAACAAGATCCCTCACCTTGAAAGTGTTCATGTGTAACGTCTCTCCTATACATTGTCTCATCTTTGGTGTGACTTTCCAATCCTTTGGTTATCAATCTGTAGCAAATCCTGGTCTCATTACATGCCGCCATATTTTCATCCCTTTCACCTTAAGTTTCAACGCCAAAGATTAAGCCAACTGAAGTTCTTCCTTTTTGAATAGCAACTTGGGCATGGATTGTACTGAGATCCAGTGGTAACAATACTGGCATCAGGTCACTTGCCATTCAGAAAACTGAAGACATTGCCTTAGTTCTGTTGGCCGGAGTTTGGTTTGGGAGATATAGTGCTAAAGCAAGAGGCGCTCAGCTGCAGGCACTCTCTTTCCAAGGCAAGAGGTACTCAGCTGCAGGCACTCTCTTTCCAAGGCAAGAGGTGCTCAGCTGCAGGCACTCTCTTTCCAAGGCAAGGGCGCTCAGCTGCAGGAACTTTCTTTCCAAGGCAAGAGGTGCTCAGCTGCAGGCACTCTCTTTCCAAGGCAAGGGCGCTCAGCTGCAGGAACTTTCTTTCCAAGGCAAGAGGCGATCAGCTGCAGGAACTCTCTTTCCAAGACAAGAGGCGCTCAGATGCAGGCACTCCCTTTCCAAGGCAAGAGGCGCTCAGCTGCAGGCACTCTCTTTCCAAGGCAAGAGGCGCTCAGCTGCAGGCACTCTCCTTCCAAGGCAAGAGGCGCTCAGCTGCAGGCACTCTCTTTCCAAGGCAAGAGGCGCTCAGCTGCAGGTACTCTCTTTCCAAGGCAAGAGGCGCTCAGCTGCAGACACTTTCTTTCCAAGGCAAGAGGCGCTCAGCTGCAGGCACTCTCTTTCCAAGGCAAGAGGCGCTCAGCTGCAGGCACTCTCTTTCCAAGGCAAGAGGCGCTCAGCTGCAGGTACTCTCTTTCCAAGGCAAAAGGCGCTCAGCTACAGGCACTCTCTTTCCAAGGCAAGAGGCGCTCAGCTGCAGGCACTCTCTTTCCAAGGCAAGAGGCGCTCAGCTGCAGGCACTCTCTTTCCAAGGCAAGAGGCGCTCAGCTGCAGGCACTCTCTTTCCAAGGCAAGAGGCGCTCAGCTGCAGGTACTCTCTTTCCAAGGCAAAAGGCGCTCAGCTACAGGCACTTTCTTTCCAAGGCAGGAGGCACTCAGCTGCAGGCACTCTCTTTCCAAGGCAAGAGGCGCTCAGCTGCAGGCACTCTCTTTCCAAGACAAGAGGCGCTCAGCTGCAGGCACTCTCTTTCCAAGGCAAGAGGTGCTCAGCTGCAGGCACTCTCTTTCCAAGGCAAAAGGCGCTCAGCTACAGGCACTTTCTTTCCAAGGCAGGAGGCACTCAGCTGCAGGCACTCTCTTTCCAAGGCAAGAGGCGCTCAGCTGCAGGCACTCTCTTTCCAAGACAAGAGGCGCTCAGCTGCAGGCACTCTCTTTCCAAGGCAAGAGGCGCTCAGCTGCAGGCACTCTCTTTCCAAGACAAGAGGCGCTCAGCTGCAGGCACTCTCTTTCCAAGACAAGAGGCGCTCAGCTGCAGGCACTCTCTTTCCAAGGCAAGAGGCGCTCAGCTGCAGGCACTCTCTTTCCAAGACAAGAGGCGCTCAGCTGCAGGCACTCTCTTTCCAAGGCAAGAGGTGCTCAGCTGCAGGCACTCTCTTTCCAAGGCAAAAGGCGCTCAGCTACAGGCACTTTCTTTCCAAGGCAGGAGGCACTCAGCTGCAGGCACTCTCTTTCCAAGGCAAGAGGCGCTCAGCTGCAGGCACTCTCTTTCCAAGACAAGAGGCGCTCAGCTGCAGGCACTCTCTTTCCAAGGCAAGAGGCGCTCAGCTGCAGGCACTCTCTTTCCAAGACAAGAGGCGCTCAGCTGCAGGCACTCTCTTTCCAAGACAAGAGGCGCTCAGCTGCAGGCACTCTCTTTCCAAGGCAAGAGGCGCTCAGCTGCAGGCACTCTCTTTCCAAGGCAAGAGGCGCTCAGCTGCAGGCACTCTCTTTCCAAGGCAAGAGGCGCTCAGCTGCAGGCACTCTCTTTCCAAGGCAAGAGGCGCTCAGCTGCAGGCACTCTCTTTCCAAGGCAAGAGGCGCTCAGCTGCAGGCACAAGCTTTTGTGTTGAGCAGATTTTTTTACGGGGAGGGGGCTTCTCCTTTCATGCTCCCGAAGAAACGGAAGACACGAAAGAAATGGTAGGAACGAATTCTGTGCACAACTCTACAATCCAAGCATTCCTAATGGATAGTCATCCTAACAATCGGAGCTCACCTCTCTGCCATTTCGAATTGGCAACCTTTCGGTCAGCAAGTTCCACAGCTCAGTGGCTTAACCCGCTGCGCCGCCAAGTTAAATTTGCTTTTCATTACTGCATTTCAATATGAATCTCCCGCCAATACGAAGTGTATGGTATAGTACGGAGAATAGTATTTGGTCTATTGTTTAATAGTAACTCTCAGGCACCAGAAGTGAAATTTATCTGGCGTCCACTAATCTCCAGAGGTGCCGGTTAACTGAGAGTCTACTACATGTTGGTTTTGGAGCCTCTGATCATCTGCTTCCCACGACGACCTTGACAAATGTCCTTCGAAAGCAGCAGCTCTGCTGTGAAAAGTGGGCATGTTAGAAATAGCACCTTCTTACTCAGCACATTTCTTCCCGGTGCACATTGATGGATCGTTTTGCTGACTGCGGGGACAAAAAAACGAAGCCACTCCTCATTTCTCTCTTTCCCGTTTTTCCATTTTACGCTTACTGTTTCCCCATTCCAAAAACGAAATATATATTTTTTTGCTCTCCTTCCCACAGCACTCTGGGCTGCTTCTCTCCACTCACCTCATGCTCCTTTTGCGGATGTTTTTAAACATATCTTTTTTGTTGGGTTGCTGTGAATTTTCCAGGCTGTCTGGCCATTTCTCCCAGAAGCATTCTCTCCTGACGTTTCGCCCACATCTATGGCAGGCATCCTCAGAGGTTGCGAGGTCTGTTGAAAACTAGGCAAGGGAGGTTTATATATCCGTGGAATAATGTCCAGGGTGGGAGAAATAACTCTTGTCTGTCTGAATGTTGCAACTGGCCAGCTTGATTAGCATTGAATGGTCTTGCAGCTTCAACACCTGGCTGCACTGAATAGCCTTCTAAATTGTAAATCTATATATATAAAAGAGTGATGGCATCACGGCGACCCACAAAACAACAAAACTACAGGCCCCCCAACCTCGAAATTTGACAACACAACCCATCATCCACAGCTCTAGGTTGATACAACAAAAAGAAAAGAAAAATAAAGTCCTAATTAGAGAGAGAGGAATAATTGCTTTTATTCAATTGCTGCCAGTTAGAAGGCTAAGCTCCTCCAACTTGGTCTCCTAGCAACCCAATAAAAATAATAAAAAACACTAAAAAAAATAATTTAAAACACTAAAAATTAAGACAATAAAATACTATAATAACAGAAAATAATTAAAAATAATACAAGAAAATAATAAAATATAATAAATAAAAAGGTAACTTACAATAAAATTAATTTAAAAAATACAAATAACGTCAAATAAAAATTACACAACAATTTTTAACCAATACCACCACCACTTTGCCACAGCAACGTGTGGCCGGGCACAGCTAGTATTGTATATTGTAAATAGCCAGTAAACAAAGAACAACACTCAGAAAACAGGGGAATTCTAGACAGGAAACCATCAGGTCCAGCTAACACCTCCCAACAAAGGATTCCCCCGGGCAGGAAGCAGCCAGGCTTGGAAGATACAAGGCCATTCAATGCTAATCAAGCTGGCCAATTGCAACATTCACACTTGCCCCCAACAGGCAAGAGTTTTTCAACAGACAAGAGTCCTCTCCATATGATGCAAGTAGGGGAATCAGTGCCAACTCCCATCTCCCAACAATGGACTGTAACTACGTCCATTTCAAGTGAGTTGTTTTTGCCTGTTTTTGCCTTGTTTGCTTATTATGTCTGTTGTGTCATATTGTTGTATGTCTTTTTGACAACTGACTATTTTATAAACATGTTGGAAACTGCCCTGAATCCTCTCAAGGAGATAGAGCGGTATATAAATAATAATAATAATAATAATAATAATAATAATAATAATAATAATAATAATAATAATAATAATATTGTATGACACAGCAAACAAGATAGATATGCTGGATTTCGTTTCACAAAATCACAAGTCGAACACTTCCCAAGTGTCTAGGACTGTGTGATGTATTTTCGGATGATGGACGCAGATCCCAGCAGGGTGGCCTTTTGCAGCTGGCAGATCGTCATTTTGTCAATGTCTATTGTTTCCAAATGCCGGCTGAGATCTTTTGGCACAGCACCCAGTGTGCCGATCACCACCGGGACCACCTGCACTGGTTTCTGCCAGAGTCTTTGAAGTTCAAACTTGAGGTCCTGAGTTTTTCCTGTTGTTTTTCGTCAATGCGATTGTCACCTGGGATGGCAACATCAATGATCCAAACCTTTTTCTTTTCCACAACTGTGATGTCTGGTGTGTTGTGTTCCAGAACTTTGTCAGTCTGGATTCGGAAGTCCCACAGTATCTTTGCGTTCTCATTCTCCAATACTGTTGCAGGTTTGTGATCCCACCAGTTCTTTACTGCTGGGAGGTGGTACTTGAGGCATAAGTTCCAATGAATCATCTAGGCCACATAGTTGTGCCTCTGTTTGTAGTCTGTCTGTGTGATTTTCTTACAGCAGCTGAGGATATGATCAATGGTTTCGTCAGCTTCCTTGCACAGTCTGCATTTTGGGTCATCAGTTGATTTTTCGATCTTGGCCTGAATTGCCTTTGTCCTGATGTCTTGCTCCTGGGCTGCAAGGATCAGGCCTTCTGTCTCCTTCTTCAGGGTCCCATTCGTGAGCCAGAGCCAGGTCTTCTCCTTATCAGCTTTTCCTTCAATTTTGTCAAGGAACTTTCCATGCAGTGTTTTGTTGTGCCAGCTGTCAGCTCTAGTTTGTAGTGTGGCTTTCTTGTACTGGTTTTTTGTCTGCTGTGCTTTGAGGAGTTTCTGATTTTTGACTTCAATCAAAGCAGGTTCTTCACTTTGCTTTACATCTTCTGCCAGGGCGTGTTCTTCTTCTTTGACGGCTTGTTTTACTTGCAAGAGTCCTCTGCCCCCTGATCTTCTAGACAGATATAGCCGGTCAACATCACTGCGAGGGTGCAGTGAATGATGAATGGTCATGAGTTTTCTTGTTTTTCTCTCCAAATTGTCCATTTCCATCTGTGTCCAGTTTATGATGCCATTATTATTATTATTATTATTATTATTATTATTATTATTATTATTATTAGGAGCCTCCGGTGGCTCAGTTAAAGCGCTGAGCTGCTGAACTTACAAACCGAAAGGTCCCAGGTTCAAATCTGGGGAGCGGAGTGAGCGCCCGCTGTTAGCTCCAGCTTCTGCCAACCTAGCAGTTCGAAAACATGCAAATGTGAGTAGATCAATAGGTACCGCTCCGGCGGGAAGGTAACGGCGTTCCATGCAATCATGCCGGCCACATAACCTTGGAGGTATCTACAGACAACGCTGGCTCTTCGGCTTAGAAATGGAGATGAGCACCAATCCCCAGTCGGACACAACTGGACTTAACGTCAGGGGAAACCTTTACCTTTAAGCAGGAAGCAGCCAGGCTTTGAAGCTTCAAGGCCGTTCAGTGCTAATCAAGCTAGCCAATGGCAACATTCACACTTGCCTCAAGCAGACAAGGGTCCTTTCTCCCATCCTGTACATTTCACAGATATATAAACCCCACTTGCCTAGTTTCCAACAGACCTCACAACCTCCGAGGATGCCTGCCACGGATGTGACGAAATGTTGGGAGAGAATGCTTCTGGAACATGACCATGCAGCCTGGAAAATTCACTTTGTTTCTGCTTTCATGCCTCCCTACTTGCCCCCTTCCCCTGCACCAGGTGTTGTTGTTTTTCTGTGATGCTGCCGTTTCATTAAATGTTGCCAGCAAAGCAGTTCCTAATATTTGGAGGACGCCATTTACAGAAGAAAAAAAAAGGCAGCAATTTGCTCTCCGCAGAAGCACCCTATTAATATTCCTTTTCAAGTGTAATAATAACAATGAAGAAAGGAACGTTGCATGATAATAATACAGAAAGGAAGAACCTTTTAGACAATTTAACTCGCTTTTTTCCTTTCGGCGTTTGCAAAATGGCATCCGTAATGAGCCATTTCTGATGGGCTCCCATCACCTTGATCTTATTCTTAATGTGTTTTATTATAATTTTTTTGTTTCGTTTGGATTAGAATTTTTCTCTTTTTCTCTCTTTTTAGTTGGTTCGCTGCCTGAAGATGGTGGAAATAAGCATGTTCGTTTTTTTGGGAAGCAAATGGTTTCTGGTTTTGCCTCCTTTAATCTTGCCTTCAAAGTCTCGTTTTTCATTGAGTATCATCACCGGGTTTCTGGCCATCGGATAGAACACATTTTGCACGGCTTGTGATTGCTTCTGTGTTTTCCAGCAAGCCAAATTGGACTAAAAGGGAAGCCGATGTGTTGTCCTTTAGATGTTCCCTGACTCACATTAGAGTCATTTAACTCTGCGTCGCACTTTACTACCTGGAAATAATTTATGAAGCTGCTTTTGAACAAGTCACCATTGGTCCATATCGACTATACATTGACTGCCTGTGGCTCTTCAGGGATCGGTGAAAAACAGGAGCAGATAATTTCAGCAATTTCCTCCTGTAGAAGCTTTGGGAGGCTTCCGAGGCTGCCAAAAATGCCATCAACGAGAAGAAAAACATGTGAAAACATCCATGTTCTGTCTATGGGGTGGCACTGGTGCTTTTTAATATAGATTACTAATTTTGGGATCCGGCAGTACCCGGGTTATTTGAAAAGTGTAGTCTAGATCCAACGTCACCTCAGTTCAGTGGGTGCAGGTGAACTACAGCTCCCATATGCAAGTCCCATCGTCCACAGTCCATCCCCATGGGATGGGAGTTGCAGTGCTCTCTGGAAGTAAGTGAAGATGTCGCAAGTCCCATCATCCATGGTTATTTGAGAAGTGTAGTCTAGATCCAACGTCAGCTGGGTTCAGTGGGTGTGGGTGAACTACAGCTCCTATATGCAAGTCCCATCGTCCACGGTCCATCCCCATGGGATGGGGGTTGCAGTGCTCTCAGGAAGCAAGTGAAGATATTGCTAGTCCCATCATCCATGGTTATTTGAGAAGTGTAGTCTAGATCCAACGTCACCTGGGTTCAGTGGGTGCAGGTGAACTACAGCTCCCATATGCAAGTCCCATCGTCCACGGTTCAATCATCATGAGATGGGGGTTGCAGAGCTCTCAGGCAGCAAGTGAAGATATTGCAAGTCCCATCATCCATGGTTATTTGAGAAGTGTAGTCTAGATCCAACGTCACCTGGGTTCAGTGGGTGCAGGTGAACTACAGCTCCCATATGCAAGTCCCATCGTCCACGGTTCAATCATCATGAGATGGGGGTTGCAGAGCTCTCAGGCAGCAAGTGAAGATATTGCAAGTCCCATCATCCATGGTTATTTGAGAAGTGTAGTCTAGATCCAAAGTCAGCTGGGTTCAGTGAGTACAGGTGAACTACAGCTCTCATATGCAAGTCCCATCATCCACGGTCCATCCCCATGGGATGGGGGTTGCAGTGCTCTCTGGAAGCAAGTGAAGATATTGCAAGTCCCATCATCCATGGTCCAAACTCTTCCAAACCGCACCAAGAGGTAGAGTGGGTCATGGGGGCTCTGTGTGCCAAGTTTGGTACTGATTCGTCACTGGTGGGAGTCGCAGTGGTCTCTGGAAGTGAGTGAAGGTACTACAAGTCCCATCATCCTAGGTATGTCCTCCCCCAATCTGCACCAGGGTGTAGAGTGGGTCATGTGGATTCTGTCTGCCAAGTTTGGTCCAGTTCTGTCACAGGTGGGCGTTGCAGTGGTGTGTGGGAGCTGTAGCAATTGAAAGTACTGCAAATCCCACTATGGATCTCTGGTACTTAGACTATACAATCACATAATAACATACACACCAGACATATGCACACACTTTGATAGCTGGAATCTACCATGATATAATGGTTTAGATGTTGAACTATGACTGTGGAGACCAGGATTTGCTTCCCGATTGAGCCATGGAAAGTGCCTTGGGCAAGTCACAAATCTCAGCCACAGAATATCCTAGGAGGGTTGAATGAAAAGCAGTGCCTCCACCTTCGTTACTTCGGTTTGGATGGGAATATTTTAATAAATCAAACACAGAAATAATCCTTAGAATGTGCTCTTTAACTACCACTGTTCACTTTTCCACATAATCACCAGACAATTGGATACATTTCTGCCAACAATGAACTAGTTTTCTGAAACTGTCATGGAAGAAGTCAACACTCTGTTTCCGCGACCGGCGTCTCACAGTCCCACAGATCTTCTGATAGCTAAGCAAGGCAATAATGTGACCCACACATTCCTGTGAAATGCCGATTATGCTTGAAATTTTTCTCTGAGTGATACGATGATCGTCCTGAATCAATCTGTCAAACTTTTGCTTGTGAAACTCGGTGGTTGCTGTCACAGGATGTCCAACTCTTTGTTTGTCACACAAGTCAGATGTTCCCAACTCAACATCTTTAAACTGACTCACCCAACAACGCACAGGACTCACATCAACACAATCACCATAAACAGCTTGCATTCTCTGATGAATCTCCTTTGGGGTGACACCTTCTGCTGTCAAGAATTCAGTGACTGCACGTTGCTTATGTTGCATTGACCGACTTCGCACTTTAACAACACAACCGTTCAATGCTAAGGCTTCCCCGTCTGCACAGGGTTCCATACTTCACACTTTAACAACACAACCGTTCAATGCTAAGGCTTCCCCCTCTGCACAGGGTTCCATACCTCGCGCTTTAACAAAACAACCATTCAATGCTAAGGCTTCCCACCAAATAGAATTGTCTACTGAACAAGCCAGGACTGCCATTTTTTGAGGAGTTACGAAGGTGGAGGCATTTCTTTTCATTCAACCCTCGCAGATACATGCCTTTCAAAGTCAATGCAGAAGGGAACGCCTTTTACGCCTATTTCCTGAGACTCCTGCCAGTCATAGCTAACATTGATCAGTCTTCCTCGAGCCACAGAAAAGCAATAATTACCATGAGTTTTAATCGATCCTGCAGCAATTCAGCCGCAGTTCAATTTGCGATCTGCCTCTCGAGTGACATGAAGCCGAGGGAGGGCTGGAAATTATTAGAAAATCAATAGCCGACTCAGCCAATAATTTTTTTTGGGATAATCGCGGGCGATCTATCTTGAGTCGATATGCCAGGTTTTGCACACATTACACTGAGGATCGTAAAAACTTCCCAAATATATGTTAGCTTTAAAGGAATTGGACAGGCTCAAATGGCCTCAGATTTGTTCAATTACGTTAAGTTCTCCTTCTCTCCACAACTTGCTTTAATGTTCTGATTCTGTAACATGCAACCGGATTTTATTTATGTTGTAATAGGTGACTAAGTAAAATTTCTTTAGGGAGAACAGAGTAAACAGTAAACAGAGGTGAAAAAAGCCTAATATACTTCAAAGCCCTTTAGTTACTTAGATAGTAACTATCCAGGGAGATAGGATGTAATATAAATAAAATTATTACTATTATTATTATTGACACAAAGACATAGTATGACACAGCAAACGAGATATATATGCCGGATTTCGTATCACAAACTCACAAGTCGAACATTTCCCAAGCGTTTAGGACTGTGTGATGTGTTGTTGTTGTTGTTGTTGTTGTTGTATGACACAGCAAACAAGATAGATATGCTGGATTTCGTATCACAAAATCACAAGTTGAACACTTCCCAAGAGTTTAGGATTATTATTATTATTATTCATCCCAAAATACATCACACAGTCATCATCATCATCATCATCATCATCATCATCATCATCATCATTATTATTATTATTATTATTATTATTTACAGTAATCAAAATCCAATCAAGACAAATAAAGGCAAAACTAACATAATACGGTTTGTTGTCAAAGGCTTTCATGGCTAGAATCACTGGATTGCAGTAAGTTTCCCGGGCTGTATGGCCATGTTCCAGAAGCATTCTCTCCTGACATTTCACCCACATCTATGGCGGGCATCCTCAGAGGTTGTGAGGTCTGTTGGAAACTAGGCAAGTGGGGCTTATATATCTGTGGAATGTCCAGGCTGGGGAAAATAACTCTTGTCTGCTTGAGGCAAGTGTGAATGTTGCATTTTGCAAGCTTGATTAGCATTGAATAGCCTTGCATCTTCAAAGCCTGCCTGGGGAATCCTTTTTTGGGAGGTGTTAGCTGGCCCTGATAGTTTCCTGTCCGGAATTCCCATTTTCTGAGTATTGTTCTTTATCTGTCCTGATTTGAGAATTTTTTTAAAATACTGGTAGTCAGATTGTGTTCATTTTCATGGTTTCCTCCTTTCTGTTGAAATTGTCCACATGCTTGTGGATTTCAATGGCTCCTCTGTGTTGTCTGACATGGTGGCGGTTAGAGTGAAAATGGTTAATGGGGATGGTGGGAATAGTAGATCAACTACATCCAGTAATTCTTTAATAGTCCCACTGTTTAGTCCTGATGCTCGCTATGTATTTTATGAATGTTATTTTATTGTTCTCATGAGAACCTCTCTGAATCCTCTTGGGGAGATAGAAGCAGGTTATAAATAAATTATTATTATTATTATTATTATTATTATTATTATTATTATTATTATTATTATTATTATTTTATTATGACACAGCAAACAAGATAGATATGCTGGATTTCGTATCACAAAATCACAAGTCGAACACTTCCCAAGTGTCTAGGACTGTGTGATGTATTTTCAGATGATGCGTGCAGATCCCAGTTGGGTGGCCTTTTGCCGTTGGCAGATCGTAATTTCGTCAATGTCTATTGTTTCCAAATGCCGGCTGAGATCTTTTGGCACGGCACCCAGTGTGCCCATCACCACCGGGACCACCTGCACTGGTTTCTGCCAGAGTCTTTGAAGTTCAATCTTGAGGTCCTGAGAGCGGCTGAGTTTTTCCTGTTGTTTTTCGTCAATGCGACTGTCACCTGGGATGGCGACATCAATGATCCAAACCTTTTTCTTTTCCACAACTGTGATGTCTGGTGTGTTGTGTTCCAGAACTTTGTCAGTCTGGATTCAGAAGTCCCACAGTATCTTTGCGTGCTCATTTTCCAATACTTTTGCAGGTTTGTGATCCCACCAGTTCTTTCCTGCTGGGAGGTGGTACTTGAGGCATAAGTTCCAATGGATCATTTGGGCCACATAGTTGTGCCTCTGTTTGTAGTCTGTCTGTGCGATTTTCTTACAGCAGCTGAGGATATGATCAATGATTTCGTCAGCTTCCTTGCACAGTCTGAATTTTGGGTCATCAGCTGATTTTTGGATCTTGGCCTTAATAGCATTTGTTCTGATGGCTTGCTCCTGGGCTGCAAGGATCAGGCCTTCTGTCTCCTTCTTCAGGGTCCCATTCGTGAGCCAGAGCTAGGTCTTCTCCTTGTCATCTTTTCCTTCAATTTTGTCAAGGAACTTTCCATGCAATGTTTTGTGGTGCCAGCTGTCAGCTCTAGTTTGTAGTGTGGTTTTCTTGTACTGATTTTTTTGTCTGCTGTGCTTTGAGGAGTTTCTGATTTTTGACTTCAATCAAAGCAGGTTCTTCACTATTACTATTATTGTTATTATTATTGTTATTATTATCATCATCATAATCATCATCATCCTGTAGGCTGCTGGTTTTTGAACCTACTTGCAGGCATTAGACTAAAATGAAGTTTCCTGTCTACCTCTACCACAAATCTGGTCACAGTATTTTTATGTGCAAATGCGAATGTCTTTTGTCTAGCACCAAAGCGCGGTTTAAAAATAAATAGCCAGGTGGCAAAGTAACAAAACAGCTAGGCAGGTATAAAATTGACCAGATGGCAAACTGAAACACCTGACACTGCGTGCATGTGTGTGTGAGAAAGAGTGTGCGCAAGAGAGAGTTTGTGCACATGCATGCAAGATGTTTTTAATCCCTTTTTCAGACAAGCTGCAGCCGACATCTTGCAGGTGCTGACACGCCGAGAAAGCTAATTCTCTTTTTTAAAGAAGTGTGACAGTCTAGAATGACAGAATCCTGGAAGAAACCCCAAGAGCTATCCAGTCCAACCCCTTAACATGTCAACTTCAGTTGGGTCCCCATGAATCAGATCTATCGTCAAGGAGGAGAAGCAGCAGTCAGGAGGCTCAAGTTGCTTTCCTATAGACGGTAGCACTTAATTAACTTAATTAATTAATCATTGTACTTTACCCTCTACTTGGGTGCCAAACCCATGTTTTATTATGATTACCATTTTATTTTTTATCATGTTTAGAATGTTAATTTAAATTTTTGTGTCTGTATTTTATGATGTTATTTTGTTTTGGTTTGCTGTTTTATCCGGGCTTGGCCCCATGTAAGCCATCCCGAGTCCCTTCGGGGAGATGGAGGCGGGGTATAAAAATGTATTATTATTATTATTATTATTATTATTATTATTATTATTATTATTATTATTATGACACAGCAAACAAGATAGATATGCTGGATTTCATATCACAAAATCACAAGTCGAACACTTCCTAAGCGTTTAGGACTGTGTGACGTATTTTCGGATGATGCGTGCAGATCCCAGTAGGGTGGCTTTTTGCAGTTGACAGATCGTAATTTTGTCAATGTCTATTGTTTCCAAATGCCGGCTGAGATCTTTTGGCACGGCACCCAGTGTGCCCATCACCACCGGGACCACCTGCACTGGTTTCTGCCAGAGTCTTTGAAGTTCAATCTTGAGGTCCTGATAGCGGCTGAGTTTTTCCTGTTGTTATTGTTATTATTATTATTGTTGTTGTTGTTGTTGTTGTCACAACTTTCATGGGTAGTTATCCTCTCCCCTCCCAACATCCCCGTTGCCTTGGCACTATGAGAGGATTTCATGAGACCTGTCACTCTTGTTGCAACTATGAGGTTGTGGACCATATTTTAGTTCTTGGGGACCACTGGTGGTCTGTGGACCACAGGTTGGGAACCACTACTCTACTTTGTCAATGAATATGTTGAATTGGTTGAGCCTCTATAACCATAGAATAATGGAAGCGACACATGGGCAATCTATCCAACCTCCTGCCATGCAAAATAGTTTGTGGCAGCCACAAAAACAAAGTTTCTAGACTATAACAACTACTTTCAAAGTAAGTTCCACACAGTAAAACAGGAAATAACACTTTCAAACCAGGAAAATTAAAACAGGATCAGGCCTTCTGTCTCCTTCTTCAGGGTCCCATTCGTGAGCCAGAGCCAGGTCTTCTCCTTATCAGCTTTTCCTTCAATTTTGTCAAGGAACTTCCCATGCAATGTTTTGTTGTGCCAGCTGTCAGCTCTAGTTTGTAGTGCGGTTTTCTTGTACTGTTTTTCTGTCTGCTGTGCTTTGAGGAGTTTCTGATTTTTGACTTCAATCAAAGCAGGTACTTCACTTTGCTTTACATATTCTGCCAGGGCATGTCCTTCTTCTTTGACTGCTTGCTTTACTTGTAAGAGTCCTCTGCCCCCTGATCTTCTAGGCAGATATAGCCGGTCAACATCACTGCGAGGGTGCAGTGAATAATGGTCATGAGTTTTCTTGTTTTTCTGTCCAAATTGTCCAGTTCCATCTGTGTCCAGTTTATGATGCCAGCAGTATATCTTAAGGTTATATTATTATTATTATTATTATTATTATTAATAATAATAATAATAATAATAATAATAATAATAATAATAATATCTGAAGTTCTGAACTATCTTGATCATCTGTATGTCTTTCATAAGACACCTGTAAATACATAGAACAAGACACTACCCAAGACTCAAATGAGAAGTGGTTTTAATCCACTCTATGTTTTAATTCAGCTATGAGAGATGCTCTCCAAGGTGCTGAACTTAATTCCATCAATAGAGTTCAGCACCTTGGAGAGCCTTTTATGATTTGCAACTCCATTGACACAGGAGACGCTGGCGGCACAGTGAGTTAAACCACTGAGCTGCTGAACTTGCTGACTGAAAGGTTGATGGTTCAAATCAGCGGAGCAGAGTGAGCTCCTGCTGTTAGCTCCAGCTTGTGCCAACCTAGTTCAAAAACATGCAAATGTAAACAGATCTATAGGTACCGCTCAGGCGGGAAATTAATGGTGCTCTATGCAGTCATGCTTATGGCAACATGAGCTAGGAGGTGTCTACGAACAACGCCGGCTCTTCGGCTTAGAAACAGAGATGAGCACCAACCCATAGTCGGACATGACTGGACTTAATGTCAGGGGAAACCTTTACCTGACACAGGAGCAACCACTAGGCAAAGTGGAGCATTTATTATGAGGACAATCTGACCCCTTCCCTTGGGAGCATAGAATATATACATACCACGCAGCCTGTGGAGTCCACTTGCCGATCTGAAACACACTTGAAGTTGCGGGTGCAGCCGCCGTTGTTGCGCGAACAGTCTCGGACCGGCCCAAAGGAAGACAGGAGGTCATTGATGGTTTCAAAATAGGTAGACAGCATGGCTTCTTCCCTTAGGGAAGGAAAGTGGCTGTTAAAATCAGCTCAACATACAGAGCAATTACCGTATATACTCAAGTATAAGCCAACCCAAATAAAAGCCGAGGCACCTAATTTTACCACAAAAGAACTGGGAAAACATTGACTCCAGTATAAGCCGAGAGTGGTAAATTTCAGAAATAAAAAATAGATACCAATAAAATTACATTAATTCAGGCATCAGTAGATTAAATGTTTTCGAATATTTACATAAAGCTCAAATTTAAGATAAGACTGTCCAACTCTGATTAAATCATTGTTCTCATCTTCTTCGGTGTCAATGTGTTTACGCATCCTTTCAATAATAATAATAACAGAGTAAAATAATGAATGTAATAACAAGATCAGAGTGGAATAATAAATGTGTTAACAATAATAATAATAACGAAAAATAGAGTAAAATAAATGTAATATTAATGATAATATTAGAGTAAAATAATAAATAATTATATATATAAATGGGTAATGGAATCCCGGCACCGGACAAAACAACTAAACTAAACACCCCACAACCTCGAAAATTGACAGCACAACATCTCATCCACGCCTCTATGTTCATACAACAAAAAGAAAAGAAAAATAAAGTCCTAGCCAGAGCAACGCGTGGCCGGGCACAGCTAGTAAATAATAAATGAGGATGCTTCCCATAGATGCGGGCGAAACGTCAGGAGAGAATACTTCTGGAACATGGCAACACAGCCCAAAAGACATACAACCCCAATAAATGTAATAATAATAGAGTAAAATAACAAATGTAATAATACCAGTAATAATAGAGAAAAATAGTAAACGTACCATATATATTTGAGTATAAGCCGACCCAAATATAAGCCAACCAGGACTCACCCGAGTATAAGCCGAGGCGGGCTTTTTCAGCCCTAAAAAAGGGCTGAAAAACTCGGCTTATATTCAAGTATATACAGTACGTTGGAGTCTTTAGGACTTTTTTTGTTTCCACCCAGTTGTTAAAACGGTTCATCTCAACTGTCTATGTATACACTGCTTAGATTTTGTCGGACTGAAATTCCCATCAAATGGAGTCAATACGGCCAATGGCAAAGGGCAATGAGAGGTGCAGTACAAGGATATTTGAAAAGATACAACTCATCTACCCTTCTGGATAACTTAAACAAAGGCATGGGCAAGGGTGGGTAAATTATAAACAACAGCCAAAAATTTGCAGTCATCTAGTTGTTAAGCTATTGTGCCCAGCATTCTGTAAGACTGCATTTCCACATTATATTTTTTGTATTTTGTGTTTTTAATTTGTTTATCATATCTGAAAGTTATGTTGATATTGTTGTTACTTATCTATATTGGTTTTAACTGTCATATTTTGTTTTGGGCCTGGCCCCATGTTAGCCGCCCCAAGTCTCTTTGGGAAGATGGTGGCAGGATAGAAACAATAATAATAATAATAATAATAATAATAATAATAATAATAAACTCCTCAAAGCACAGCAGACAAAAAACCAGTACAAGAAAGCCACACTACAAACTAGAGCTGACAGCTGGCACAACAAAACATTGCATGGAAAGTTCCTTGACAAAATTGAAGGAAAAGCTGATAAGGAGAAGACCTGGCTCTGGCTCACGAATGGGACCCTGAAGAAGGAGACAGAAGGCCTGATCCTTGCAGCCCAGGAGCAAGACATCAGAACAAAGGCAATTCAGGCCAAGATCGAAAAATCAACTGATGACCCAAAATGCAGACTGTGCAAGGAAGCTGACGAAACCATTGATCATATCCTCAGCTGCTGTAAGAAAATTGCACAGACAGACTACAAACAGAGGCACAACTATGTGGCCCAAATGATCCATTGGAACTTATGCCTCAAGTACCACCTGCCAGCAGCTAAGAACTGGTGGGATCACAAACCTGCAAAAGTCTTGGAAAATAAGCACGCAAAGATACTGTGGGACTTCCGAATCCAGACTGACAAAGTTCTGGAACACAACACACCAGACATCACAGTTGTGGAAAAGAAAAAGGTTTGGATCATTGATGTCGCCATCCCAGGTGACAGTCACATTGACGAAAAACAACAGGAAAATCTCAGCCGCTATCAGGACCTCAAGATTGAAATTCAAAGACTCTGGCAGAAACCAGTGCAGATGGTCCCGGTGGTGATGGGCACACTGGGTGCCGTGCCAAAAGATCTCAGCCGACATTTGGAAACAATAGACATTGACAAAATTACGATCTGCCAACTTCAAAAGGCCACCCTGCTGGGATCTGCACGCATCATCTGAAAATACATCACACAGTCCTAGACACTTGGGAAGTGTTCGACTTGTGATTTTGTGATATGAAATCCAGCATATCTATCTTGTTTGCTGTGTCATAATAAATTATTATTATTAGTATTATTATTATTATTATTATTATTATTATTATTATTATTATTATTATTATTGGAGAGGTTTATGGGCACTGATGATGATTTATTAAGGCTTGTCTTCCATTCTTCCTCTAATCAGGTTGAGGTGGACCAACTAACTCCCATCGTACCCACTTTATTGCAATGACAAAGATAAGCAAAAGTATAACCAATCCAATACTCTGCATGTATGTGACCCTGGATCTTACCAATTCCAGTCCAGCATTTTAACCATGGCACCATCTGTTGTTTTGCTATTGACCAGTTTGAAAGCATCATAAGCATGGCAAAAGAATACATGACATGGTTCTAAACCATGTGGCTGGGCTGTGGCGCAGCTGGTTACTAGCCAGCTGTAATAAATCACTACTGACTGAGAGGTCATGAGTTCGAAGCCAACCTGGGTCAGATTAAGCTCCTGACCATTAATAGCCTAGCTCACCGTTGACTTAAGCAGCTTGAAAGACAGTTCACTTCATTTCACTTTATTTCTTAATTAGTCGCTCTCCACCAGAGTGCTCCGAGTGACTTACAATTTAAAATATCATTCCACAATATAAAAATATTCAACCTAAAAACATTCAACAGTGACTATTTGGCAAATTAGATCTGATTTACTTAAATGCACAGACAGTTGCATCTGTCGAGTAGGAAATGTAGGTACCGCTTTATGTGGGGAGGCTAATTTAACTAATTTACGACACCATAAAAACTTCCAGCAGTGTGCGGAAAGGAATGAGGAAGTACTCCATCAAGGACTCGGTGTCACAAGTGGACGATGAAGCAGCAGCCGGAATTGAGCATACCCTCATGAAGCCGGAAACTGGAAAATGTTAAATTGCCTCTGTGTCTGTCTATAACGGCATTGAACGTTTGCCATGTATAGGTATGTGCATTGTGATTCGCCCTGTGAGAAAGGAGGGCATAATATAAATACTGTAAATCAATAAACCTGCACCAGCAATAGGATCCGACACAAACTTGACTTGTACAGAATCAGTCAAAACAAACAGCTCCTGAGATTATCCCTGGTGGATAGAATATGGCAGGTCTGCTGAAGTCTCAGTCGAGAAGCAGCCTGACATGTCTCCTTGGTGCACGTCAACCTCTGCCTGCACATCAGCCTGTCTCGGAGACTTTGCTCCGAGGGACCTGCCAGTTTTCTTTTTTCCAAAGCTACCTTTTGTTCTCAGCTTCCCTGGGCATGGCATCCAGCCATAACCTGCTCCACTGCTGCCTGCTCTTGTCAGACCCTGATGGAAAAATAATAATTCCTGTAACGTATCAGAAGAAGAAGAAACGCAGGGAAAAAACTCTCCCCAATCGCTTTGACAAAACAATAGTCAGGACGTCGACTACTTATCTCATTGGAAAGGTTAATACTGTATTTCATTGCTTCTACAATGCAATTTCCCCTTAAATAAATATACTGAAAAACAGGATGTTTTAGAATAGTGCTATACATATCTCTCTCTGTGTCTGATATACACACACACATATACACACACACACACACGGAGCCCCCAGTGATGCAGCAGGTTAAACCACTGAGCAGCTGAACTTGCTAATCAGAAGATCAGAGCTTTGAATCAGGGGAGTGGAGTGAGCTCCCACTGTTAGCCCTAGCTTCTGCCAACCCTAGCAGTTTGAAATGTGAGTAGATCAATAGGTACTGCTGCGATGGGAAGGTAACCTAGGAGGTGTCTATGGACAATGCTGACTTTTCGGCTTAGAAATGGAGATGAGCAACAACCCACAGAGTTGGACACAACTAGACTTAATGTCAGGGGAAAACATTTGCCTTTACCATATACAGTAGAGTCTCACTTATCCAACATAAACAGGCCGGCAGAATGTTGGATAATAAGGAGGCATTAAGAAAAAGCCTATTAAACATCAAAATAGTTTATGATTTTACAAATTAAGCACCAAAACAACATGTTATACAACAAATTTGACAGAAAAAGTAGTTCATTACACATTAATGCTATGTAGTAATTACTGTATTTACGAATTTAGCACCAAAATATCATGATATATTGAAAACATTGACTACAAAAATGCGTTGGATAATCCAGAACGTTGGATAAGTGAGTGTTGGATAAGTGAGACTACTGTATAACAATAAATAACACTTACATGACCAGATCAAGGGGACAGGAACCATAAACCCAATATATTAAAATGTATCATTTTAGGCTAGGGAAATCTTGTGCAATATGTTTTAGAATAGTGTTATATATATATATATCTCTGTGTCTGATATACACGTACACACACACACATACACACACACACACTTAAACCACTGAGCTGCTGAACTTGCTAACCAGAAGACCAGAGCTTCAAATCTGGGGAGTGGAGTGAGCTCCCGCTGTTAGCCCCAGCTTCTGCCAACCCTAGCAGTTCGAAATGTGAGTAGATCAATAGGTACTGCTGTGGTGGGAAGGTAACCTAGGAGGTGTCCATGGACAATGCCGGCTTTTCGGCTTAGAAATGGAGATGAGCATCAACCCACAGAGTTGGACACGACTAGACAATGTCAGGGGAAAACGTTTGCCTTTACCATAGATATGCTTTAACCCATTGCGATTGCAGAATGGGTTAAACCCTTATGCTTCTGAACTGCTGACCTGAAGGTTGGCAGTTCGAATCCACAGACAGGGTGAGCTCCTGCTGTCTGCCTTAGCTCCTGCCAACCTAGCAGTTCAAAAACATGCAAATGTGAGTAGATCAATAGGTATCGCTTCGGTGGGACGTAATAATCTACTCTGAGTCCCCTCAGGGAGATAGAACAGAATATAAATAAATTATTATTATTATTATTATTATTATTATTATTATTATTATTATTAATTATTGGTGTCAGAACAGCCTTTTGCTTTCTGTGCAGCTGATTTCACCTTGTGATGTGCTTTATACTACAGTGCGCTGAAGCGCATTAAGGGACATTTCACCATGTGGTTTGGTTTATACTACAGTGCACTGATGCGCATTAAGGGACGTTTCACCATGTGATGTGGTTTATACTACAAAGCGCTGATGCGCATTAAGGGACATTTCACCATGTGATGTGGTTTATACTACAGTGTGCTGAAGCGCATTAAGGGACATTTCACCATGTGATGTAGTTTATACTACAGAGCGCTGATGCGCATTAAGGGACATTTCACCATGTGATGTGGTTTATACTACACTGTGCTGATGCACATTAGGGGATTCATTTCGGAGTATCCCATGAATTCTCTTGTATCAGATTACTGGGCTTGGAATGTGCTGCACTATGCTGATGCGCATTAAGGGACATTTCAGGATGTGGTGTGGTTTATACAACAGTGTGCTGATGCACATTAAGGGAAATTTCACCATGTGGTGTGGTTTATACTACAGTGCGCTGATGCGCATTAAGGGAAATTTCACCATGTGATGTGGTTTATACTACAGAGCTCTGATGTGCATTAAGGGACATTTCACCATGTGATGTGGTTTATACTACAGAGCTCTGATGCGCATTAAGGGACATTTCACCATGTGGTGTGGTTTATACTGTCAGGGTATTGTGTATTGTGAAATGTTAAAATCAATCTGGATTCAGCAATTATGGAGTTAATGAGAGTCTGCTATGATTGATGTATCACAGGACCAATGGGGTCAAGTGTGTTTTGACCGGGACGTACTATCTTGGTTCCTGTGGAATGCGAGGGAGTAAGGTTTCCTGTGTAGAGCAGAGAACAGCGATGAGCAATGGCTGTGTGTGTGCATGGGTGCTTTCGGCAAGCACTCATGATGGAGAAAGGACTGAATTTGCTCTATCTGTAAATAGTTCATGTAAATAAAGTTTAATCAACAGTTGAACTTCGTCTGCTGGAGTGAGTTTATCCAGTGCTGTTTTTCCACACGGGGAAACAGTCTGGAGAGAAGGAGGCAGACCGGGATGGTGAATTTTTGGATTTCACTCTGCTACCCATCATCCCCGCTGACATTGGGTTATGGGCCCAGGCCTCCACGCTTCCTGCTGCGCAGTGGATGGAGATGCTGATGGCTGGTGAGCTTTCAGCAACTGTGCGGCTGTGAGAGGGATTCCAGAGACGGAGGGGACCCGAAAGAGAGCTCCAGTGAAGCTGCAGGAGAAGATTGTGACCGCCTGAGTCTGCACTTGAGTAAGTGGCAGTACGGCTTAATCTCGGGGACCGAGGGTCACGGAGGCAGCTGATTCACCGGGAGCTTGGGGTGTTGAATCTTGATGGCTGAGATGGCTGGGAAAAGCTTCATTTCCAGCATGGAAAAGCTATCTGATGAAAATTATGCATCGTGGTCTGTAATGATGCGGTCTTTACTTGAAGCACAGGATTTGCATAATACACTCGATGGTTCAGATCAAAATGCTGAGCACAGAAGGAAAGCCAAAGCATATTTGATACTGTGCCTCCAACCAAACCAACTTGTCCATGTGAGAAATAAGGACACTCCTGAGGAGATTTGGCAAGCTTTAAGAAATGTCCATCAGAGAGAGACTTGCATGTCTCAAATGATTTGGACTAAGAGGCTGTTTTCAGCAAAACTTGTTCAGGGCCAAGATGTCAGAAAACATTTGGACAATGTAAAGCAATTATTGATTGGAGCTGAGGAAAGAGGCCTACAATATTCTGAAGCACAGAAGTGTTATCTGGTGCTGTGCAGCTTGTCTGAGGACTGGGACTTTCTGGTACATTCTTTCCAGAATGTGAGAGTCCAGGATTTAACTTTGGATTCAGTGTGTGGGAGAATCCAAGAAGAAGTGGATCGGAGGGCATTTGAACAAGCCCAGAAGCAGACGATGGCGCAGTGCGACCAGGAGGGGGCGCAAGTGGCCGGCTTTGGTCCAGATGGTGTTCCTGGGAATCGTGAGGAGGTTGCAGTACATCAGGTCAAAACACGGCGGTGTTTTGTCTGCAACAGGCCGGGGCATTTTGCCAGGAGTTGCCCAAACAACAAGGCAAGAAGTTCTCGTGGGAACAGAGGGGCTAGGAATTTGTCAACAACAACTAAGCCCCAAGTGTTTATGGCTGCGGTGAATGGAAGGATCACCGAAAAGAACAAGTGGTATTTGGACTCAGGTTGTACACACCATGTCGTTACAAATCTTAAACTTTTGAAAAACAGAAGGGATGTGTCTGGAACAGCAGTGACTTTGGCTGATGGAACTGAGAGGAAGTTCAACAAATGTGGCACTGTATTCATCCCTTGCTTGAATGTGGATTGGGAAAATGTACTCTACATCCCAGAATTAAGTTCTAATTTGTTAAGTGTGGCTACCTTAACCGAGAATGGATATAGAGTAATTTTTAGCGGAATCTATTGCTATATACAGAGAGATGGACGAGTAGTCGCAAAAGGTGTAAAAAGGAACAAAATGTATATGATGTTTGACAAAAATAACTTTCCAGATGGGGCACAAGTTTATTGTGTGAAACAGAAGATTATGCATGACAGGTGTATCCATCATCTTCACAGAGCGATGGGTCATGCACGTGTAGAGGTGCTCAGAAAAACTTTAGAAATATGCACAGATTTTGAGTGTGAGAAATGTGAAAATTTATTAGACTGTGCAGTTTGTTCAGAGATGGGAATTGAATCAAAAGAGCATCCTAAAAGATCTGGAATTAAGACCCAGGAAATGTTTGAAATGGTCCATCTATATGTAACAGAATCTGATGTAAAAAGCCTGGGAGGTTCTCAATTTACTTTGCTGTTAGTAGATAGACACACAAGATTTGGTTATATTTACTTCCTTAAGGATTTGAAGGAAGCTGTTGTAAAGGTGTCTAATTGGATAGACATGGTTCAAAGGGTCTATGAACAGCATGTAGGTCAAATAGTTTTTGACAAAGGTGTTAATGTGTGTAATGAAGAGATGAAGAAAATGTTGAGTGAAAGGAATATAGGATTTAAAAATGTAAAGTCAAATAAGTCAAATGAAGAAGGCGTGGCTCAAAATAGGATGAAGCAAATTCTTCACATGAATGAGTGTTTAATTAGAGATTCCAAAAGCTCAGCTAAGAATTGGCCAGAGTGTTCACACACAAGTAATTACATTTTAAACAGGTTATGGGATGAGGAATTGGATGACATCCCATTTCGGAGAATGTACAAAAAAACCCCCAAATATAGGATATCTAAAAGTATATGGTCAAAATGCTAATGTATTAGTTCCAGCCAACCAAAGGAAAAAGGGTGAGCCTAAGTGGAGAAGGATGCAGTTTTTAGGCTACTACCAAGACAAGCTTAAATTTCACAGTGGTCTTGGGAGGCTTATTTTCTCAAAGAAGGCGTTCTTTGAGAAGGATGAAGGCTGGGACAGGTTGCATTTGAACAAAGAGATGTTGTTTAATAACAATTCCACCAAGGAAGTGGAGGTACAGAAAGCTTCAGGTGGAGGGGGTTCTGTTGTTGAAAAGGATATGCAACGAACCATTAAGAAGGAGATGGTTACTCCAGTGAAACATGGGGAAGTACAGACTCCCCAGAAGAGTCAGAAGAGAGGGGGTAAAGGGAAAAAATCACCTAAGCTTGAGAGTGAAGAGCAGGTGACAGAAAAAAGTGAAGATATATCTCTTCTTGAGACCGAGATTGAATCAGTTGATCAGTGGTCTCCAACTTGTCAATTGGCACGGGTGTTGCCAAAGCGCAAGAGATACAAAAACATTGTGCCTGTTTATTAGTCTGAACGGAAGTTGAAATATGTATATGTCATGGAGCCAATTCCCAGAGCTGAGTCTGCAAGCTCTGGAACCGGAGCCATAACAACAAGCACTCCCCGATAGCTCATGCAGACACCTGGCACCGGAGCATGGAAACTTTTGGAGTGAGAATCAAAACAGCTTTAATGAATAGTTGGTGTTGTAGTGGTAGTAATGTGATATGTGGGGTGGGGTTTGGTGATGATATTTACGTGTGGTGTGACGTTGTAGCAAAGGTGATAAAAATGATTGTGTGTAAACATTATGTCATTCTCGACTTTTCCCAAGTCGTGTGTTCTTCAATAAAGATTGGTTTTGATAACAGCTACCTTTGGTCTGTGTTCATGCTGGTCGTTTGAAGTAAGCGTGACATTAAGTCGAGAATCCCATTCTCACCCTCCTGCGGAGTCGCAGTGAAGTGATAATGAGTGGAGGGGGCGATCGGAGCCCGAAGGGGGCAGAGGGGCCCTTGCCAGATGTTCGGCCGCTGGGAGAGGAAACGCTACAGGCCATCGCTTCCTCTACCGGCTACCCCAGACCGAATGGAGTGACTCAGAGGATCCCCAGAGGAGGGAGAGGCGTCTCAGCGGCTGCAGAGACCAGTTGGGGGTCCGGAGGGAGCATGCCGGAGACCGTGGCTCTACGGTTATCCATCCTGGAGACCAACCTGTCCCGGCTGTCGGAAACCGTGGGAAGGTTGGTGCCGTTGTTGGAGGAGAATCTCCAGAGGGAGCCCACCCAATACGGGGCCGAAAGGGAGCAGTGCGAGGAAGAGGCTTGGGACCAAAGGGGCCAGCGTGCATCAACGCAGAGCCCAGCGGCAGCAGGCAGAGACGGAGACGAGGAGTACTGGCAGGAACTGGAGTTCCGAGAAAGGATGGGGCGCGAGGTGGATCGCCAGCGAGCCTTGGGGACTCTGAGACCGCCAACTCCAGCAGGACTCCCCACCCCCCGAATTGGTGTTGGGGTCGGAATACCGATAGGACCAGGGATCGGGTCCAGTGGGTTGGTGGAGGAAGGCGGAGAGGAGCCGGAGACCCATGGAGATGGGGAGGATGCACCGCCCGATGAGGGAAGACGAAGCGCGGGGCCTACATTTAGATGGCTGGAAGGGCCGATGGCAGCAGCGGAGGTCCGGGGGCCGCGGGGGACGACCGCTGGGCTGGGGCGCGGCGTGGTCAAAGGGACGGCTCAGGGGAACCTGATGCAACCCCTCCCCAGGCCGCCCATGCAGAGGCAACGAGCCGCAGAATGGATGCCTAGGAGAGAGGAGCTTAAACTGGAATACGGAGGGGAATCGTCCGAGCTGAACTTTTTCCTCATTGGCATCAGAGGATACATGGAGAACAATGCGCACACATTCCCCTCCGAAGGAAGCATGATTCGGGCCATTGGGAATACCCTCAAAAGAGGGGCGGCCAGCTGGTATGTGCAATTACATGCCAGGCGTGACCCGTGCTTGAGATCAGTGCCCCAATTTCTAGCTGCACTGGAGAACCGATTTAGAGACCCGCTGGAGCAATTAAGAGCTCGCGACCAATTAAAAGGCATAAAGCAAAGGGACAAGACGGTACCCGAGTACGCGGAAGAATTCCTCCATCTTGCAGAAAGGGTACCGGAGTGGTCCGAAGTGACCAAAGTGGAATTATTCAAAGAGGGATTGCGCCCCGAGATATTCAGCTGGGCAGCGCACAGAGATGACCCGGAGTCGTTACAGGGATGGATCCAGCTAGCAGGGCGTGTCGAATCCACCCTGTCCCAAGTAAGGCGCTTTCGGAGCGGCGGCGCCCAGCAGCGACCGGCAGCGAGGGGTCGGGGAGAAACGCGGAAGCAGGAGCGCCCCGGAGGGCGACCCGGGATCCCCTCCAAAGGAGACGACAACACACCCAAACCAGGATGCTTTGTGTGTGGGAAGACGGGCCATCGGGCGGTGGAATGTTGGGCCCGGAAGGGGGAACCGCCCAAAGCTACAAAACCCACGCCAGCAGCCGGGAGACGAGCGGAGGAGGAGGTGCAAGCCCCAGAACCTCCAGAACAGCTGGTGAGTCAAGACAAACGCATGATGGTAGTGCCAATCTGCTTATCGGGGCTAGAGAATCGAGCCACTTGTAGAGCATTCGTGGATTGCGGTTGCTCTAGGAACATTATAACTCCAGGATTAGCGGAGGCGCTAAAATGCCAGCAAACTGCACTTAAAGTTCCAATTGCGTTCTCGCAATTGGACGGATCCGTTGCTGCTGGGGAAGTGTCCACGAAAGAAATACAGGGAATTCCATGTAAAATAGGCAAATGGGAAGGAAGAATACCCTTTGTAATAGCTCCTATTGCCACGTATAATGTCATACTAGGGATCCCATGGCTGGAGCAGGCAAACCCCGAGGTAGATTGGAGGGGAAAGAGCATGTCTTTTAAAGAACAACAAACAGAAGGGGAGATAGGCAAGATAGCAGAGGAAGAGAGTGAGGGGGATGAGTCGGAAGAATTAAGCCCAGAACTGTTGCCCCCGGAATACAGGGACTTTGTGGATGTATTCAATCAAAAGGAAGCAAGCAAATTACCTCCCAAAAGGAATATAGAGGTAGGAATCGAAATAACCCCAGGGGCAAACTTACCAAAACCGAAAGTTTATCCCATGTCTGTTCAGGAAAAGGAGGAATTGAGGAAATATATTGACAAAAATCTAGCGCGGGGTTTCATTAAACCCTCCAGCTCCCCTTTGGGAGCCCCAGTGTTATTTAGGAGAAAGAAAGACAATTCTTTAAGATTGTGCATTGACTATCGAAATCTGAACGCGATTACGAAGGATAACAAATACCCTATGCCCTTAGTAAAGGACCTGATTACTGTGTTGAAGAAAGGGAGCATATTTACCAAACTTGATTTGATCGAAGCGTATCATAAGTTAAGAATCAAACCTGAGGACACTTGGAAAACTGCATTTTCCTGCGCGTTCGGACTTTTTGAATATTTAGTTTTGCCTTTTGGGTTAAAAAACGGCGGCTCATGCTTCATGCAGCTCATAAACGAAATCTTACGCCCACTTTTATACCGAGGAGTATTTATATTTTTAGATGATATCCTTATCGTGAGCGAGGACAGAAAGCAGCACATTGAATTGGTTCGTGAAGTTTTGCAAAAGCTAAGGGAAGCAAAACTGTATGCAAAATTTTCCAAATGTGAATTCAACAAGACCCAAATTGACTTTTTGGGGTATCGGATATCTCCGGAGGGATTAGCCATGGACCCATCTAAAGTATCGGACGTAAGGGAATGGGGAGTCCCTCAAACAAGGAGACAATTGCAATCGTTCCTAGGATTCGCAAACTTCTATCGATCATTCATAAAGGGCTTTGCTCAACTGGCCGCACCCCTTACAGAACTTTTCAAAACGAAGGGGAAAGGAGAGACGGCAAAAGTGAAAGCCCCTGGCGCCAAGCTGAATTGGACGCCAGAATGCCAAAAAGCTTTTGAGGCTTTAAAAGAACGCTTTACAGAAGAACCCGTCCTAAAGCACCCAGACATGCAGAGTCCTTTCATAATACATTGTGATGCTTCGGACTGTGCATATGGGGCAGTACTATTGCAAAAGGATCAAAATGGAAATTTGAAACCATGTGGATATTTATCAAGGAAGTTTAGCGAGACTGAAAAATGTTGGCCCATATGGGAAAAAGAAGCGTTAGCTATACTGAAGGCATTAGAATGCTGGCGGCACTTCCTTGAAGGAAGTAAAATCCCATTTGAAGTCTGGTCTGATCATAGAAATCTCCAGTACTTAAAGTCCCCACGAAAATTATCCCCCAAACAAATTAGATGGGCACAGTACTTCTGTCAGCTCACCACAGCCGCTCCTGAATGAACACACGAGACTCTCTGTGATATCACCAGAAACTTTACTGCAGGAAACGTAAACATCCGAAAAGCCAAGAATGGGAGACTCCGGCCAACCATCCTTTATATACCCTCCCCCTCATTTGAAAAGTCTCTTCCCGCTCAGTAAAACCCCGCGCAAATTCCCCGCCAAGTCCAGCAGCCGTTTCTTCTCCGAGTCCTGAGACGCAGGTGTCTTATCAATGTCAGTGACCCTGAAACTCAGAGCCACATACAGGCTCTAGTAGCAGGGTTCTGACATGGCGTCCTCCTCCCCTTCGTCCTGGAAGGAAAAGATTAAACACAACTATTGTTCTCCGCTGTCCAGAGTTCCTTTATACTTTTTTAACAGGCTGCAATGGAATACCGGGTGTACCTTCCCTAGGTCCTTGGGTAGCCTCAGCTCATAGGTCACTTCGTTTATTCTTTTCGCTACCCTGAACGGCCCTATATAGCGTGGAGCCAATTTCTTAGATGGGAACCCCAATTTCAGGTTTTTTGTGCTCAGCCAAACCAGATCTCCTTCGCCCAATTTGTCCCCCTCTCGGCGCCTACGATCTGCAAAGAGCTTGTATTTCTTTTGTGTTTCCCTCAATGCCTCTACCACGGTCTGCCACCCTTGTTTAATTTTGGCCGGCCATTCCTTGTCGGTCTGGCCCTCTCCTTCCTTCCACTCGGGTAGCCTGGGGAAAGGTGCCACCTCCTGTCCGTATACTATTTCGAATGGGGCACGACCTGTGGCCGAATGTACGGCCCCGTTAAAAGCCATCTCAGCAAACGGAAGAAGGTCCGCCCAATCGTCCTGTCTATAATTGGTGTACATCCTCAAGAATTGGCACAGTGTCTGTTGGGTACGTTCGACCCCCCCGTTGGTCGCGGGATGAAAAGCCGAGCTCAGATTCCTTTCCGCTCCTAACAGCTGTAAGAATTTTCCCCAAAATTTTGCAGTGAATTGGACTCCCCGGTCGCTAATTATTTTGTCGGGGCACCCATGTAGGCGATATACATGCTTCACATACAAATCAGCGAGCTTTTCAGCCGAGGGGAGTTTTGGCAGGGCCACAAAGTGTGCCTGTTTTGAGAATAGGTCCAATATTGTCCAAATGTATCTGTGGCCTCTGCTGGGGGGTAGTTCGCCTACAAAATCCATTGCCACGCATTCCCATGGCCTCATGGGCTCCACCACCTTCTGCAATAGCCCCTGGGGCTTCCCAGGTGGTGTTTTTCCCTCTGCACATAATTCACACTGCGTGACGTACCCCCTGGCGTCTTTCCTCATTCCGGGCCACCAGCATTGTTTGGCCAACAGTTTAATAGTCCTGGTGGGGCCTAGATGACCTGCACCCTTGTTATCGTGGCATTTCCTTAACATTTCTTGTCTTAAACATTCAGGAATATACAATTTCTTATTAACAAACACCAAATCCCCACACAGTTCTCCCTGTTCTTTGTTCGTTTGTAACCATTTGTCCATTCCATATGCTCGCTTCAACTCTTCCTCCCATATTTCTCCTCCCCCCGTGGAAATGGCAGTGCGTTTGTTTTCTTTGGCTGCTTGTGCTCGAGTCAGTACTGCCAGGCCCCATTGCTTATCTAGGAAAAGGCTCCCCTCAGATTCCTGAATTCCTCCCCCGTGCTGAGGCATCCGGGAGAGAGCGTCAGCGAGTATGTTGTGTTTCCCCTGGAAGAACTTGAGTCTGAAATCAAAACGGCTGAAATATTGGGCCCATCTAATCTGCTTCGCTGATAGTTTACGAGGGGATCTCAGATACTGTAAATTTCTATGATCAGTCCACACCTCAAACGGTGTTCCACTTCCTTCCAGGAAGTGTCTCCAGCACTCTAGTGCTTTCAGAATCGCTAAGGCTTCTCTCTCCCAAATCGGCCAGTTTTTTTCTGTATCGCTAAATTTTTTCGACAGATAGCCACATGGCTTCAGGTTTCCCCCCCTCGTCTTTCTGCAGCAGAACTGCCCCATATGCCCGGTCTGACGCATCGCAATGTAGTACAAAGGCCTTAGACATTATCAGGGTGCTGTAGGACAGGCTCCTCGGTAAAACGCTTTTTTAGGGCTTCGAAAGCTTCCTGGCATTCTATTGTCCAGGTCAGTTTGGCCCCTGGGGCCTTCACTTTGGCTGTTTCTCCCCTGCCTTTAGTCTTTAACAAATCCGTTAATGGCAAAGTGAGGCGCGCAAAGTCCTTGATAAATGTTCTATAGAAGTTTGCGAACCCCAGGAAGGATTGCAGCTGCTTCCGTGTTCTGGGGGCTTCCCACCCCCTTACGTCTTCCACCTTCGCAGGGTCCATCGCCACTCCCTGGGAGGAAATCCTATACCCCAGAAAGTCTATCTGGTCTTTATTGAACTCGCACTTGGCAAGCTTCGCATACAGCTTCGCTTCCCTCAACTTTTGTAGGACTTCCCTGACTAGTTCTACGTGTTGCTCCTTGGTCCGAGACATTATCAATATGTCATCTAAAAAAATAAAGACTCCCTTGTACAATAATGGATGCAACACTTCGTTGATTAATTGCATGAACGCGGCCCCTCCCCCGCATAAACCGAATGGGAGCACACAATAATTGAATAATCCGAAGGCGCAGGAGAAGGCCGTCTTCCACCTGTCCTCTGGTTTGATCTGCAATTTATGGTAAGCCTCAATTAAATCCAATTTAGTGAATATCTGTCCCTCCGATAACTGGGCGATCAAGTCCTTCACTAAGGGTAGAGGGTATTTATTTACAGTACTGATTGCATTCAGGCCCCTGTAGTCAATGCAGAGCCTCAGCGTTTGGTCCTTTTTTCTCCTAAACAACACAGGTGCCCCTAAAGGGGAGTTCGAAGGTTCTATGAAACCTCTCGCTAGGTTTTTATCAATGTACTTTCTCAGTTCCTCCTTTTCCCTAGCCGACATCGGGTATATCTTTGCCTTGGGAAGCTCTGCTCCTGGGACTAGCTCTATTTTCACTTCAACTCTCCGCTTCGGTGGGAAATTGTCTGCTTCCTTCTCGTCAAACACGTCCACAAAATCCCGATACTCTGGGGGTAATTTATCTGCCAGTTCTGCTATTCTGATAGAGTCTTCCTCCCCCCTTTTCCCCGGCTCCCTCTCAACTTCCTGGCTCCCTTCTTCCAAACTCATCCCGAAAATCATGCTCTTATCCTCCCAGTTGATTTGCGGGTTGGCCTGCCCCAGCCACGGCATGCCTAGTATAACATTATAGCTGGCTATTTGTGATATCACAAATGACACCTTTCCTTCCCAACTCCCTATCTTACACTTTACATCTTCGGCACTGTATCTAGCTAACGATCCTGATGCTGTGGATCCGTCCAACTGCGAAAATGCTATTGGGGATTCTAGGTTCGTCCTTTCGCATCCTAATCCCTCGGCTAATTCAGGGGAAATGATGTTCCTGGAACATCCACAATCCACAAACGCTTTGCAGGTTGCTTGTTTGCTGCCATTTTCAAGCTGAATGGGGACCACTATCATAGCTTTGTCCTGACTTACCAACCCCCCCGAATGGTGCCTCATCGGTGTTTCTTCCTCGGCGCGTTTTCCTGCCACGGCTCTTGGTTTGGGCTGGCCTCCGCTTTCCCCTTTTCTCTGCCAGCACTCGGCAGCTCTGTGGCCCAACCGGCCGCACACAAAGCAGCCACTCCTGCTGGCGCTCACGTTCCCTGTCGGCTCCGCTCTCCTCCCGGCTGGGGCTGATCCCTCCTTCCGGCTCCCCTCTTTCATCTGCGGCCGTTGCTGTAGCCCTCCTCGGTGCCTCCTCGCCTGGGCCAGCGATGTCTCGACGCGCCCCGCCAGCTGAATCCATCCGCGCAGTGTGTCAGGCTCATCACGATGCACCGCCCAGGAGAGGATCTCCCGCCTGAGCCCCTCTTTGAAGAGTTCCATCTTTGTCACTGCAGACCATTCCGGCACCTTTTCGGCGAGGCATTGGAATTCCTCCGCATACTCAGATACCGACCTCTGCCCCTGGGAGACGGTCTTCAACTTCTCCCTCGCCCGGATCTGCTCCAATGGATCTCGGAAACGGGTCTCCAGGGCCCCCATAAAGCGTCGGACTGACCCCAGACATGGGTCGCGCCGCGCGTGCAGCTGAACGTACCAGCTAGCCGCTCCCCTCTTCAACACTGCGCCAATGGCCCGGACCCGGCTGGATTCCGTTCTAAAAGTGTGAGCATTGTCCTCCATATAGCCCCTCACCGTGTTAAGGAAAAAGTCCAGTTCAGAGGACTCTCCCCCAAACTCGATCCTTAGTTCCTCTCGTCTCGGTAGGGGTCCCTGTGGTGGCAATCCCCAATTCTCCGCCCGTCGCAAGCCCCCTTGCGGACCGGTGGGCCCCGCTGCTGTTTCTCTTGGCCCTGTGCCACGCCCGGCATTCGCCAGGGGCACCAGGGTCTCAGCTGGGAGCGTAGCCGGGATTCTCGGAGGCTTTTCCCCTTCGTCGTCACTCTCCTCCACCCGCGTCAGGCTTGTTTGGGTCTTGGGCCGGGCGCCGGGCTCCTTTCGCATTTCCCTTCCCTTCGGTGCTGGGAGGTCTGCAAAGCCCTGGCTGCTTCCCACGCTCACGTCCCACATTGAGCCAGCCCAAAGTTCCCTTCCTCTCTCTGGCTCCGCCAAAAACGCCAGGCGCTCCATCGCCCTCGACATCACTGCCAGGGTGGTCTCCATCGCCGACATCCTCTCCTCCAGAAACACCATCCTTTGTGGGCCTGGGGAAGGTGAACCTTCCTCTCCTCCGGTGCTGTCTCCCCGCACCACTCCACGCCTCTGGGTTACCCCATTTGGCTGGGCATAAGCGGTGGATGACGCCAGGGCCGCCAGCTGGTGGAACTCAGCGTCCGGCTCGGGAGTGGCCCTTCCCGACCTTCCTCCTCCTGCGCCCAAGAGCTCTTCATCCTCCACTTGCATGTTACACCTCACCGCTACGGCGGGATAGTGTCTATTTTCTTGGCTTAGTGTCAGCTCACCACAGCCGCTCCTGAATGAACACACGAGACTCTCTGTGATATCACCAGAAACTTTACTGCAGGAAACGTAAACATCCGAAAAGCCAAGAATGGGAGACTCCGGCCAACCATCCTTTATATACCCTCCCCCTCATTTGAAAAGTCTCTTCCCGCTCAGTAAAACCCCGTGCAAATTCCCCGCCAAGTCCAGCAGCCGTTTCTTCTCCGAGTCCTGAGACGCAGGTGTCTTATCAATGTCAGTGACCCTGAAACTCAGAGTCACATACAGGCTCTAGTAGCAGGGTTCTGACACTTCAGCAGGTTCAATTTCCAATTGAAGTTCTTCCAAGGGAAACAGAACATTCTGGCCGATGCCCTTTCACGCATGCCTCAACACGAGGATATAGCCGCAGCAAAGGAAGGGACTGTATTTTCCGAAAAACAATGGGGGTTAGCAGTCAGCACGAGGGCACAGACAGAAAGAGAGAACTCAGCAGGGGTCAGAATTATCGAAGGGGGCATTTGGGAGAAGGAACTGGCGCAATCATACGAAGGGGACCAATGGATTTTATCCAACGCAGAAAAAGGGGAACAAAAGGGGGGACTATGGTTTGTAAAAAGGAAATTGTACGTTCCTGCGATTTTGAGGGCTAAAATTTTGCATCGTTTCCATGATAACCAGAGCGCAGGCCACATGGGAATTACAAAAACGACGAAAGCCATAGCAAGACATTGTTGGTGGCCAGGGATGAGAAAGGACATAAAAAATTATATTACCCAGTGTGACGATTGTGCCATGAATAAATCGAAGGGGGGGGGGGGCTATGGGACTATTGCAGCCTGTGGCAGAACCTACCAGACCTTGGGAATGTGTGGCTATGGACTTTGTGGGGGAATTACCTGTCAGCAAGGGGCATCGTTATATATGGACTGTATTAGATTTGTTTTCCAAACAAGCTCACTTTATAGCGCTGGCAAAGTTACCATCAGCAGAGAAACTGGCTGACTTGTACATAAATCATATTTATAAGCTGCATGGATGTCCTAGCAGGGTGGTCAGTGACAGGGGTGTCCAATTCACGGCGAAATTTTGGGGAAAATTCTTGGAAATATTAGGGGCAGAGAGGAGCATGAGTTCCGCTTTCCACCCTATGACAAACGGTGCAGTAGAACGTATCCAACAGACACTGGGGCAATTCCTTCGCATCTACTCTAATAAGAGACAAAACGATTGGTCTAGGTGGCTAGCCTTTGCTGAACTAGCATTTAATTCTACAATTCATTCCGCAACAAATAAAACTCCATTTGAAATAATTTATGGGCAGGAGGTCCAGCCGTTACCCCAATTGCCAAGGTGGCCAGAGAATGAAGAAACAGGGGTGGGGAAATGGAAAACTCAGATGCAAGAATGTTGGAGCCAAGTGACTGCATCCTTAAAGGAAGCACACAAAAAGTATAAAACCTTCGCAGATCGAAAAAGAATGGAGGGCGATAAGTTGGAGAAGGGGGACTTAGTATGGCTAAGTACAAAAAACATAAAACTAGGTCTGCCCTCGAAAAAGTTAAGCCCCAAATTCATTGGACCCTTCAGGATACAGGAGATCATAAACGAAGTAACTTTCCAGTTACTCTTGCCAAAAAGTCTGGGGAAAATACATCCGGTATTCCATCGCAGCTTGTTAAAAAAGTATATGGGGACTTTGGATAAAATGGATGTATAGTATTCATGTTTGGTTTGTTTCAGAGTCGTGTCGGGCGAAGCACAGAAGAAGAGGTCGGCGACGGGGGGGCGCCATGTCATGGAGCCAATTCCCAGAGCTGAGTCTGCAAGCTCTGGAATCGGAGCCATAACAACAAGCACTCCCCGATAGCTCATGCAGACACCTGGCACCGGAGCATGGGAACTTTTGGAGTGAGAATCAAAACAGCTTTAATGAATAGTTGGTGTTGTAGTGGTAGTAATGTGATATGTGGGGTGGGGTTTGGTGATGATATTTACGTTGTAGCAAAGGTGATAAAAATGATTGTGTGTAAACATTATGTCATTCTCGACTTTTCCCAAGTCGTGTGTTCTTCAATAAAGATTGGTTTTGATAACAGCTACCTTTGGTCTGTGTTCATGCTGGTCGTTTGAAGTAAGCGTGACATGTATATATGTTCAGAGAGAGTTAAATCAGTTTTGTGAATAATTGTGATGAAAAATAAAGATGTAAAAGAGATAGAGAGTGAGAGAAAGAACTCTCTAGAGTTTTTTGGGTGAAGTTTGATTATGTAATGAATTGGTTTTAAGAAATTGGATTTTAAGAGAAATTGAAATCCATGGTTAAGCCAGCAGTGGTTGTAATATAACCTGGCAGCATCAAATGAATCTATGTGGCACAATGAATTAAGTTTTCAGAGGTTGGGAAAACTATTGATTAATGAAGTGAAGCATCAGTGTATTAGGTTCTGGTTCTGGCATCGATTGTGTTAATAAAGATGCAAGAAGAGAGTTGATGTATTGTGATCAAAACAATTTACATGTGATTGAAAATGACTGTATGTATACATGTTTTTATCTTGTGGAAGTTCAAGAGAGATTGATCAAATGTGTAGAGTGTTAAAGTATATGTAGAGAATTGATTTGAACATTTCGGAGGGGAATTGTCAGGGTATTGTGTATTGTGAAATGTTAAAATCAATCTGGATTCAGCAATTATGGAGTTAATGAGAGTCTGCTATGATTGATGTATCACAGGACCAATGGGGTCAAGTGTGTTTTGACCGGGACGTACTATCTTGGTTCCTGTGGAATGCGAGGGAGTAAGGTTTCCTGTGTAGAGCGGAGAACAGCGATGAGCAATGGCTGTGTGTGTGCATGGGTGCTTTCGGCAAGCACTCATGATGGAGAAAGGACTGAATTTGCTCTATCTGTAAATAGTTCATGTAAATAAAGTTTAATCAACGTCTGCTGGAGTGAGTTTATCCAGTGCTGTTTTTCCACACGGAGAAACAGTCTGGAGAGAAGGAGGCAGACCGGGATGGTGAATTTTTGGATTTCACTCTGCTACCCATCATCCCCGCTGACATATACTACAGTGCGCTGATGCGCATTAAGGGACATTTCACCATGTGATGTGGTTTATACTACAGTGCGCTGATGCGCATTAAGGGACATTTCACCATGTGGTGTGGTTTATACTACAGTGCGCTGATGCGCATTAAGGGACATTTCACCATGTGGTGTGGTTTATACAACAGTGCGCTGATGCGCATTAAGGAACATTTCAGGATGTGATGTGGTTTATACTACAGTACGCTGATGCACATTAAGAGACATTTCACCATATGATGTGGTTTATACTACAGTGCGCTGATGCGCATCAAGGGACATTTCACTATGTGATGCGGGTTATACTACAGTGCGCTGATGTGCATTAAGGGACATTTCAGCATGTGATGTAGTTTATACTACAGTATGCTGATGCGCATTAAGGGACATTTCACCATGTGATGTGGTTTATATTACGGAGCGCTGATGCACATTAAGGGATTCATTTTGGAGTATTCCATAAATTCTCTTGTATCAGATTACTAGGCTTGGAATGTGCTGCAGTATGCTTTAGTGCATGCACATTTCAGCCACCGTACTTTGGAGACAAATGTATTAAATACTCAATGTAGACAGGGCTTTGGATGCAAACTGGAATATCTATCCATTTGCTAATTCTTGCTGATCTCCTTGGCAACCAAGAATTTTGCGGAACTTTAAGACAAAGCTTGTGATGTTAGATATACATGATAAACTCTCATCAGTAAATGAGTTCGACAAATTATACACCCCATGTCCCAGTTTGTGGTACTTGTTCCGGTTTGCGATTCCTCGGCATGTTCAATTTCACAGCAGGCGGCACCTTTTAAAAAGATTACACGTTCGACTAAAGCGTGCGCCAAGGTGATAAAACTTGCAACTATGGCTTAGGAGTTCGCTGAAAACAATAAACTATTGTTAACAAGACGCTGAGGTTACGGTAAACCAGGAGGGATGCGATTGGAAGTCACCAACTCGGAGGAGTGAAACATGTTTGTGACACATGCTCTAGAATGTTTCACGTTGCAAATACAAACGGCGCAAATGTAGTAACTCAAACTTTCCTTCTCCCTTCCATCCTGAATTGAAAATTACCCAAAATTCTATGCAGACATTTCCCGGGTTGTAAACAATGTTGAAACACACAAGGTGGGCGTATTGTTTGGAACATATGCTCTATCTCAAATGTCACTGCACACCTGGAAATAGATTCAGAGGGAACCGTATTAGCCATGCAGCAAAAATGCAACAAAACTCACAATCTATAAAGGATCAATAGCTTGCTTGGCTATTCAGATTGCAGAAATACATAGTAGGCTTGGGTATTTCAGGAGAATCGCTATCTGTTTCTGCTTGCCAGATACCGGAAGCCCCCCATATCCGTTTTCCGGCACCTCCAGAAAATGAAAAGAGGCATTTTCGTTCAGCTCCCGAAGTACTGAAAGTACCGAAGGAAATAGAGAAAATGGTAGAAACGAAAACTCTACACAACCCTAATAGTGTAAGCCATTAAAGCACCACTGGTTTCTTCATCAGGCAAAAAAATGTTCAAAATCATACCGATGGCATTAGGGAGGTTTGCTAATCACTTACATCTATGATACTACACTCTGGCTATGAAAATGAAATGCACAAACATATGATGGGTAACTCCTGGCTTGAAAACAGTCCATGTGTTTACCTATGTATTTTTAATAGTCCCATATATCATTCTATTTTAATGTTTCAATTTGCACATTGCCTGATTTTTAGTATTGTTAGCCGCTTTGAGCCTCATTCAAGAGTGAAAAAGTGGAGTATAAATAAATATAGTAACAAGAGAAAACAAAAGTGCAATAAGAGCCAGCTCCTGAAGCATCCAGTATTCTTCTCCTATTATTATTACTGTTAATGAATTCTTTCATTAATTATTTAATTATTTATTACTAATAATAATTAATATCAAAACATGCTACTTTTTCTCTCTTAAAAGAGACTTAAGGCAGCAAACAGTGCTAACAACACTGTATACAATATACAGTAGTCTTGTGCATAGAATCGGAATGGTTGTTCCCCTTCGGCCAATATGGTTTGTTGTTGAAGGCTTTCATGGCCAGAATCACAGGGTTGTTGTGTGTTTTCCAGGCAGTATGACCATGTTCCAGAAGCATACTCTTCTGACATTTCGCCCACATCTATGGCAGGCATCCTCAGAGGTCGTGAGGTATACACTTTCAGGAGGCAGGCAAAAACCGATCCGTGGGTTTCCTGGAATTCGGCAAGCAGAAACTGATCTAAGTTCAGCCAAAATGCACAAGCCTGATATACAATATAAAACCTAAAGACTACAAACACTAACAAACCAAAAGCCCTGATTATATTTTCATCCCCGAACGAGCCTTTGAAATTTTCGGATAGATGTTTTCACTTCATACCACCACACATTTCCATATTGATGAGTAACTTAAATTATTAATAGCAACAAAAAGATGGGCCTGTTCAACCTCTAATTGGTAGCAGCAATATTTAGTAATTAATACTAATTTCTAGTAATTGAACACTAATTAACTCGTTCGCAAAGGGAATGCATTTATGTTCTGTAACTGTTCGAGGGCTTACATAGAAAAGGACGCACAGTTAAAAACCCAAACTGGAACATTATTAAACCCTTTTTAAAACTCTGTACTATCTTTTTACTTATTACAGCTTTGCTTCCTAAGGTAACCAGCTCACCTCCGTTACCATGTATATGTTAAGGTCAGCAAAGATGTCTTAATGTAATTAAACACCAACTTTTTTTCCATTTCTTCTGTTTCCAGCCAGTTGGTTGTTGGCCAGCGAGACAGAAGCTTGCTCTCCATCAACACAATCTGTTAAACCATTTCAAAACAACACATCTAATCTATCCAAAAATAAAGAGAAATTCTAAATAGCAAACATTTAATAATATTATTAAAACGCATCTACCACTAGCTCAGCAGTTGGGAAGTAATGAAATTTTCACGCAGTCTATTTGCTTCGACATAAAAGCCATTCAAATCACAGTGCCAAGAACCTCTGTTTCCGCAATCAGATGGAGATGGATTCAAATAAATACGTTCTAAAATGACATGTAATACAGTGTTGTTTGATTCAATGATGGCCTTCCCTTGTGTCAGAGATGCTCCTATAATGCTTGTTTGATGGAAAGAGAAGGCGATTCAACCAACGTACACCGCAGTGCTAATTGGTAGCTTCCTCCTCCTTGCTTCTGCTGTTTGTTGCCATTTAATGTCCCTGGACAAGGCTTCGGGAAATTGTTATTTACTACATCTGCTGCTTTTCCTGGTAAGTCACTTGTCATCCATGGCCTCTTTTCATTGCCTTGCTTCCCATTTTAAACAGTATTATTATTTATTGTATCAGAAGCGAACTGAGGTTAGTGTTGTAATGTATTTAAAAAGACAAACAAAGTTAAAAACTTGGCAATATACTAAATGTCCTTTGACCAGAAGCTATTGTATGATGCTATGTCTAGCACCAACCTTTTGCTTGATATTCAAGAAGTGCTTCTTGTAAGTCAGAGCACAGTCCAGAGTGACTCCAAGGTATTTGTGTGTGCTACAATGCTCCAGTGGGATTCCTTCCCAGATAATGGCAGAATATGTAAAGCAAAGTGAAGACCCTGCTTTGACTGAAATCAAAAATCAGAAACTCCTCGAAGCACAGCAGACAAAAAATCGGTACAAGAAAACTGCACTACAAACTAGAGCTGACAGCTGGCACAACAAAACATTGCATGGAAAGTTCCTTGACAAAATTGAAGGAAAAGCTGATAAGGAGAAGACCTGGCTCTGGCTCACGAATGGGACCCTGAAGAAGGAGACAGAAGGCCTGATCCTTGCAGCCCAGGAGCAAGACATCAGGACAAAGGCTATTAAGGCCAAGATCGAAAAATCAGCTGATGACCCAAAATGCAGACTGTGCAAGGAAACCGACGAAACCATTGATCATATCCTCAACTGCTGTAAGAAAATCACACAGACAGACTACAAACAGAGGCACAACTATGTGGCCCAAATGATTCATTGGAACTTATGCCTCAAGTACCACCTCCCAGCAGCAAAAAACTGTGGGATCACAAACATGCAAAAGTATTGGAAAATGAACACGCAAAGATACTGTGGGACTTCCGAATCCAGACTGACAAAGTTCTGGAACACAACACACCAGACATCACAGTTGTGGAGAAGAAAAAGGTTTGGATCATTGATGTTGCCATCCCAGGTGACAGTCGCATTGACGAAAAACAACAGGAAAAACTCAGCCGCTATCAGGACCTCAAGACTGAACTTCAAAGACTCTGGCAGAAACCAGTGCAGGTGGTCCCGGTGGTGATGGGCACACTGGGTGCCGTGCCAAAAGATCTCAGCCGGCATTTGGAAACAATAGACATTGACAAAATTACAATCTGCCAACTGCAAAAGGCCACCCTGCTGGGATCTGCACGCATCATCCAAAAATACATCACACAGTCCTAGACACTTGGGAAGTGTTCGACTTGTGATTTTGTGACACGAAATCCAGCATATCTATCTTGTTTGCTGTGTCATAATAAAATAATATCAGAGTGAAATAATAAATGTAATAGTAGCATTGGTAGTAATAGGCTTATACTCGAGTATAAGTATATGCTGGATTATTATTATTATTATTATTATTATTATTATTATTACTACTACTACTACTACTATTACTATTATTATTTATATCTGCAATCTTTTCCCCAACTAACTATAAAACATTTAAATAGGAATGTTTAAAAGATAACGTAGTTGATACAAGAGCATATGTACACATCTACAAGAACTCCTTATGGAAAATACTTCCCTCCACCAAAAAAATAAAAATAAAAAAAATAAAGGAGAAATTTAACCGTATTCTTGGATTGTTGATGAAAAAGGAAGTAAACCAAAGAATGGCAATTCTCAGTGAACTGCTTATCTTTAGAGAGGTGCAGATTCCATTTGATATGGTTTGCAAGGTATGAGTTGTTATTTGTCATTCCACACCATACATCACAGAGTGCTGGCAAACACACAAATGCAAGGCAGCCAGCAGGAGTAAATGCTGCTATTGCTCTTTACCCGCCAAGTGTTTGTTCTACTGCTTCCGTATTGTGTGGACAATAAAAGACAAGGCAGTTCTGTCTCCTGGAAGTCTGCTTTAACTGAGTCTGCAACAAAAGCATCTTGTCCATTCAGTTGAATAGACGCTGGATGCCTTTCAGAGAAAGGTGGTACACAACTTTTAAAAACAGATGAAAGGGGAGTCCAATAGAGAGGTCTGCCAAGTGCTCAGCAATCAAGTCCTTATAGGTTTAGTTTCAGAAGTTGGACTATTTGTAGCAAAGGGAGGAGACCATCAGTCCATCAGAATGAGTGAACTGCAAGAGAAATTGGGACTAAGCAGGATTATCTGAGTCCATGCTGCCATATAATCCAGTTCAATGTGGATTTTATTTTATACAGCTGTCTGGAAGGGGTCTTAGATATTAGTGTTGTGCATTTGTATGGAATCGCTATTCGTTTTGTTTAGTTTCATTTGTTTCAGCTCATTTCTGTCGCACCTCAGGCTAGCTGGGCCGGGCTGTGGCGCAGGCTGTTGAGCAACCAGCTGCAGCCAGCTGCAACAAATCACTCTGACCAAGAGGTCATGAGTTCGAGGCCAGCTCGGAGCCCCGTGTTTGTCTTGTCTTTGTTCTATGTTAAGGCATTGAATGTTTGCCTTATATGTGTAATGTGATCCGCCCTGAGTCCCCTTCGGGGTGAGAAGGGCGGAATATAAATACTGTAAATAAAATAAATAAATGAATAAATAAATAATAGCTTCACCTTGCTATATACACCAAACTGCACATAGGTTGAAGTCTTTTTATTTTATTAGAAAATAGATGATAAACAGTTCTTAAAAAGCAAAAGTAATGTTCCAAAAGTTGGTTACAAAATAAAGCCTTAAAGAAAAATTCAGGAACTCACAAGGAATAAACAAAGTCTCATTAGATCATGACAAAATCCCAGGAACAAGAACACATAGGCTGCAAGATAATCCAGGAAAACAAGAGCTTGCTTCTTGGTTGAACAAAAGTTGCTTTGACAAAGGTTTGTCTCCAAACCCATTGCTTTAATACCGTTTGCAAAACATGAAAGCATTTCTCTGGCTTCTAACCTCCCTCTTGTTTGCGATTCTCACACTCCTCCAAACCCTGAATTCCGAACGGTCCGCTCGATCTAGGGAGCCCATTTCATCAAGGTCAGCTTGCTCGTTAGTTTGCTGAGCCTCGTTATCAGGCTGAGAACTGTCCTCCTTTTCTAAGTCAATTTGCACCTGGCTAGTTTCAGTATCATCAAGATCATCCCTTGCTGTGGGAAAATGAATTTGCACTCTCTGTTCCTCATCTTCTAAAACAGGGACATTTTGAACCTGAATCCCATCATCCTCATCAGAGTCAATCTGAGATTCTAACTGATCCAGCTGAGTCACAACAATTTCCCTCAGTCCATCAGAATGAGGGAACCAAAAGAGAGATTGGGTTGGACTAAGCAGGATTATCTGAATCCGCACTGCCATATAATCCAGTTCTATGTGGATTTTATTTTACAGAGTTGTCTGGAAGGGGTCTTAGATATCAGTGTTGTGCATTTGTATGGAATCGCTGTTTGTTTTGTTTAATTTCATTCGTTTCAGCTCGTTTTCTGAAAATGGGGTGCCTATCCTAATGGGATTTTCGTCTTGTGTCCAAACCCCCGCCCCCAAATTTTCGGAACATTGGGAGAAAATAATGCCTAACTACACAGATACAGTAGAGTCTTGCTTATCCAACATAAACTGGCTGGCAGAACATTGGATAAGTGAAAATGTTGGATAATAAGGAGGGATTAAGGAAAAGCATGTTACAAATCAAACACCAAAACATCATGTTTTACAATAAATCGACAAAAAAGCAGTTCAATACAAAGTAATGTTATGCAGTAATTACTGTATTTACGAATTTAGCACCAAAATATTGCAATGTATTGAAAACATTGACTACAAAAACATTGACTATTAAAAGACAAATTGCATTGGATAATACCGAACGTTGGATAAGCGAAAGTTGGATAAGCAAGACTCTACGGTATCTATAAATTTAACGTAAACACAAGGTTGTCCTGTTACTATTTTACTGTTACTATTTGTCCTGTTTGTCATTTTTTATGTATTTCTCGCCAATTTTTTTTATTTTTATTTTCTTACCTTCCCACCACATGTGGATAAAAGTCCCGGTGTGCTTTCCACATTTCCAACTGACTATTATTTATAATTCAAGAATGTGGGGAACAAACACATTAAGACTGTACCAAACATTATGTTCATGCTTGAATGTTTTCCAAAATAATTAATAAGTTCTTCCATAAACTGTGTGGTCCACACTTTAAACGAATCCAATATTGTCCCATGCAAGTTCTTTGTAAAACAGTCCTAATGTGTTTGTTTCCCATGTTCTTGAATTATAAATAATAGTCACTTTGTAATTTTTATTCTATCCTGTATGACTAGTGAGTCTTGTTAATGTGGTATTTGTTTATTGATAGTGTTTAAATGCAATTTGTGTCTTGGTTTGTATTGCATACTGATTGCATCCTCCAGAGTGTACTATAGTCTGTAAAGAGTTAATTACTGAGAAGCTGTGATGACCTTGATGTGTGGCTAGAACTGGGGAGTGTCCAGACACAAGTGTTTGTGCATTACTGATTACATCAGTTCAGTTGAATGCTGTCTGCCTAGATGTTAAGTCCTGTGTCTATGGTCTGCAAGTCTGTTTATCTTGTACAGTAAAACTTTGTATGTAGTTTTACCAAAGTCTCTGGATGTCACTTCGTTCTGCGTTCCATTGACTCCATCCACTGCTGCGTTGCAAATCACTCTGACAAATCTATAGTAACAGGACAACCTTGTGTTTACAGAAAATAATGTCTGCCATGGATGTTGTTGTTATTTACACCCTGCTTTATCTCCCCAAAGGGGACTCAAAGCAGCTTGACATAAAAGCATTGGTATTCAATTTAAAATATACAAATATACAAACATTAAAACAGAATTAAACACAAACAGTATTAAAAATTCAGTTAAAATCCATCAAAGCATATTTAAAGTATTGATAGAATAGTGAAATATCTGTTCATGGGTGCACTTACAAAATTATCCTTAGCATGGTTAATCACTATAATTCAAGCTAAAAATGTCTAATTTTTTAAAAAGGTAACTTCTACATCTGGGAAAACGAGTATGATCTGATTGTTCTCTGGAGACCAGAGTTCAATCCCTGTTTGGATATGGAACTCCACTGGATGGTCTTATGCAAGTCAAGTGCTCTCACTCTCAGAAGAAACCAAGGAAAATGTCATCAGAACAAATCTTACCAAGAAAATTCCATCATAGTGTCACTTTAATTCAGAAATGACTTAAAGGCAAACATTGACCATAACAACGACAACTTTTATACTGCTAAAACATTGATGTAAATGTAAGGCAATTTTAAAGGGATCAAATACCATAAAGGCACTTTCAAATATAAGTAGGGTCAACCATGGTTAGAACTTGGATGGTAGACCACCAAAACTGAAGGTGTTGTAGGCTATATTTCATTGGAGAGAACTGTCAAAAATCACCCCAGCATTATATTCTTTGCCTAAGAAAACCCTACGAAATTCATGGGGACTTTAAAAAATTAAAGAGACTCACCTATTGAAAGAGCTACCTAGCATCATAAACTTGGTTTTAATAAACAGGAATACAGTAGAGTCTCACTTATCCAACACTCGCTTATCCAACGTTCTGGATTATCCAACGCATTTTTGTAGTCAATGTTTTCAATACATCGTGATATTTTGGTGCTAAATTCGTAAATACAGTAATTACTAGGCTTGCTCAAATAATTCGTTTTCCCCGTTACCCGTTATTAATTCGTTATTTTCGTTTGTTTTGAAGCAATTTTGAAGCATTGGTTGTCCACACGCCTGGATATCGCGGTTTCGAACCGCGACTGGCCGTTTTCCGTTATGGCGCCTTTTTTTTCGTTTTTAAAAAATGCTTTTGCAAATCACCCAAACATGTTTAATGGCACTGGGGCAACCTAGCGTGTTGTTGGCACCTTGTGGCCAATCAGAGAGCACGTTAAACCAGGGGGAGGGGCTGGTAGGACGTCCTGAATGAAAAGAGCCTGCACTCAGCCTCGTGGCTCATTCGCACCGGGATTCTGAAGAGGGTGGAAGGGAGTTTCTGGGCAGGCAGGCAGGCAGGAAACTTTGCTGCGTCACAGCCTCCTTGGCTGTTTTCTAGAGCTGAGCTAGGCTACAGAAGACCGGGAGAAAAGTTTGGGTGGGTGAGTTTGGGAGGTGTGGGGAAACTGTTGGGTGTTGCTTTTATAATTTTTTGCAAAGGGCCTGTGGGTGTTTTTTTCCTCACGAGATTGGCGTTTTCAATTTTCCCACACGGCCAGCAATTATTCTGCTGCGCCATTTTTTTTGTTGCGGGCAGGGTGGGCATTCTTCTAAAGGGTTTTTGGAAACAAGGGAGCCTGGTGATTTGGCCCTTGCCTCATGCAGGGCTGTTTTTCTCCGTGCCAGGGTCTCTGAATAAAAAGCCAACTTTGGCAAAAAGAATTGCACCTCCCATTGTCCTTGAGAGAACTAAAACTCCTCCTTTTTGGGAAACAAGGGACCCACTTTTGCCCTTTCACTGCTCAAACAGGGCAGTCTCTCCGTGCAAGGGTCGCTTTCTGTGTATCAAAAGCCAACTTTGCCAAAAAGGAATTGCACCTCCCATTGTCCTTGGGAGAACTAAAACTCCTCCTTTTTGGGAAACAAGGGACCCACTTTTGCCCTTTCACTGCTCAAACAGGGCAGTCTCTCCATGCAAGGGTCGCTTTCTGTGTATCAAAAGCCAACTTTGCCAAAAAGGAATTGCACCTCCCATTGTCCTTGGGAGAACTAAAACTCCTCCTTTTTGGGAAACAAGGGACCCACTTTTGCCCTTTCACTGCTCAAACAGGGCAGTCTCTCCGTGCAAGGGTCGCTTTCTGTGTATCAAAAGCCAACTTTGCCAAAAAGGAATTGCACCTCCCATTGTCCTTGGGAGAACTAAAACTCCTCCTTTTTGGGAAACAAGGGACCCACTTTTGCCCTTTCACTGCTCAAACAGGGCAGTCTCTCCGTGCAAGGGTCGCTTTCTGTGTATCAAAAGCCAACTTTGCCAAAAAGGAATTGCACCTCCCATTGTCCTTGAGAGAACTGGAAAGTACAGGTATCCCCTTCTAAAAAAATAAAATTAACAAAAAAAAAAAGACGGTTTTGCGGCAGTTAATATACCCTTAACAACATAACACGTTGCCAATCAAGAAACAAGAAATATTTTCCACCACTTACACGACACCTTTCCATCCCCCCATCTGTCTCCTGAAAACACTCCTGCTGTCATGAAACGTTCAGCTGTACGTCTTGGGGAGCAAGTCCTGATAGTGGTAAAGGCACAGCCAGGACACTGTGGGGGGCCAAAAAAGTTAGGGTGGGTCCCATCCGTCTGGAACGCCGAAGTATCGGGGTGGGTGGACTTGATGAAGAAGCCGGCTGTTCGCATGCAGAAAGTACACAGCCCTCCACACCGAGCCAGTTGTCTTATAGAGCTGAGACCACAGGACGATCAATGGAACATACAGGTTTAGCCGTCCTGGAACTACAGGTGGTGGATAGTGAGGATATAGATAACCCAACCCCTCCACCCGCTACTGACAGTGAGGAGGAGGTAGAGGAGGTTGTACCATCCAAACAAAAACTTTCTCAAGCTGACGAAAGGGTGCCCACGACTCCTATCTCTGTGGGCGTCCCCACAGTGGCTGTGGGGAGGCCTAGGTCTTATATTTGGGACCATTTCCATGTCCACTCTCAGAGTGCTACCTTGGCTGTTTGTAGGCACTGTGGGGCAAATATCAGCAGAGGCAGAGACCTGAGACATCTTGCGACCTCGGGGTTGAGTTCTCACTTGAAGCGACACCATCCCTCCATATCGGTAGGAGGGGGAACTGCAAGCCCTTCCAGTGGCAGCATTAGCACACAAAGTTCTCCTGGTGAAGATGGTGGAAGGCAGACACAGTCCACCTTGGAGGATTGGGCCATTCCATTACCCAGAAAGAAAACGGGGGAAACATTACTCACACCCCAGCAGATAACCCAAACTGTGGGAGAGATGATTGCCCTTGATCACCATCCGTTCCACCTGGTTGAACAAGAAGGCTTCGTACGCCTTATGAAACGGCTGTGCCCCCGATACAAAATCCCCTCCCGTCACACCTTTTCCAGAAAAGTAATTCCCGGCTTGTACGAGGGCTGTAAGGAACGCATTACCCAGATGTTGCGTAGCGCCATGGGAGGACACATCTATTTTACCTCTGACATTTGGTCAAGCTTGGGAGGAGGCCATTCCTACCTCTCTCTCACGGCACATTGGTGGGAGAAGGAAGGCAGTATGGATACATCCCATCGTTGGGCACTCCTCGCGTTGGAGGTAGTTGATAGAGATCACAAGGCAGAGACCATCTGCAGCTCTCTGGAAAACATTATGGGGGAGTGGATGCAGTATAGGCCGGAAGAAATGAGGAGGGGCTTTATGGTGACTGACGCTGGGAAAAATATGATCAAAGCGGTTGAAAGTGCCGGGTTTCAGAATGTGTCCTGCATGGCCCACATGCTTCACAATACCGTCAAGGAAGGTTTAAAGAGCACGGAAGAGCAGCCAGCCAGCAACGCAAACATCGCCCTGCTGATCGAGCGCTGTAGAAAGATCGCGGGCTACTTCCACAGGAGCATCAAGGCAGCCCGGCAGCTGAGAGAGAGGCAGAGCCTTGAAGGCCTCCCGCAACACAAGCTGCTCCAGGACATCTCAACTCGGTGGAATTCAACCTTTAAAATGCTTGAACGCATGGTCGAGCAGCAGAAGGCGGTACACGGCATCTCCCTCACGTTGGTTGCGCCAGTTAGCAAACTTGTTCCAAATAAGCAAGAGTGGGACACCATCTCCCAGCTAGTAGACATACTAAAGCCATTCAAACATGCCACTGACACCCTTTCGGAATCAAAAACCCTTCTTAGCCAGGCAGTGCCCATGGTCTTGAGGCTAAGGAGGCACCTAGAAAGGCTTGGGGCCGGTCGAACACTGGACTCCCTGGCTGGACCGCTGACACCGCCGGCCCAGGAGGTGGTGAGGAGGTTGTCCTTTGCTGTACGGAAACGCCTTGAGCCACTTCTTTCCAGCAAGGTGCATATGTTGGCGGCCTTGTGTGATCCCCGGCTAAAGTACAACGTCTGCCCAAAAGACTTTACCGTGTGGAAGGCCCAACTAGTTAACCTTGTAAGGGAGGTCTTTGCTGCCAGGGTGGAGGAAACGGGCACAGCGGCCCCTCTTCCGGAAATGCCTGTAACCCCCAGCACTAGCGCTAGTGGCGAGACTGAAAGTCCCGGGGAGCCGGTAGGGCTTTGCCGTAGGGATACGGATCTCCAGCAGCGACCAGGAAACGTTTTTTTTGCAGAGACGGTGGCCATACTAGCCTGCTCTGAAGAATCCTCTTTGCTGGCTTCTGCTCAAAAGGTAGACTCGGCCGAATGCTCGGTCAACAGGTACTTTGAGGAGCCTCCAGAGATAATATCTTGTGATCCATTGGCCTATTGGGCTTCACGCGAACACATGTGGCCGGATCTGTCACACGTAGCCCGCCAGTTCCTTAGCTGTCCTCCCACCAGCGTGCAGAGCGAAAGGGTCTTCAGCCTAGCGGGAGATGTAGTCACGCCCCACCGCAGCTTGCTGGACCCGCAAACAGTTGAGAAACTGGTTTTCCTGAAGGCCAACCTTCCCGTGTTGAATTTCCCAGAATTGGATTTTGACACCGACGGCTCATAGAGCGATATTTCTCCTTTAATAAAGTATGCTTCAGAGTAACTTTGGCAAATTCTGTGGGTGGCCAGGGGTGGGGTTGCCCCTTTGGACTCTGCCCAACTACTATCTCCTCTAACCTACAATGCTTTCCTCTCTCTTTTCCCTTCCTTTCTCGTCTTTATCATCACTCACCGTTGCCCACTGTGGTTTTGGGGTTCATCAATCACAAGGGGCCGTTTCCCGAATCATTGAATCATGGAATCATAGAAAAGTAGAGTTGGAATAGAACTCATGGGCCATCGAGATCTCCCACAACTAAGACGCAGGAAGTTTCATTCAAAGCATCCCCGACAGATGGCAATCGAGCGTATGCTCAAAGGCTACAAAAGAAGGAGCCTCCAACACACTCCGGGGGAGAGAGTTCCACTGCCGAACAGCCATCACAGTCAGGAAGTTCTTCCTGATGTTCAGGTGGAATCTCCTTTCCTGTTGTTTTAAGCCACTGCTCCGTCCCGTTGTCTTCAGGGCAGCAGAAAATAAGCTTGCTCCCTCCTCCCAATGACATCCCCTCACATATTTGTATATTGCTATCATGTCTCCTCTCAGCCTTCTCTTCTGCATGCTAAAAATGGCCAGCTATTAAAGCCTCTCCTCATACTGCTTGTTCTCCAGACCCTTATTCATTTTAGTCGCACTCCTCTTGACACTTTCTAGCTTTCCCGCATCTCCATTTATCTGCGGTGACCAATTATTCCACGTGTGGTCTGACCAAGGCAGAGTAGAGGGGGAGCATGACTGCCTTGGATCTAGACGCTATTCCCCTGTTGATTCAGGCCTAAAGCCCATTGGATAGTTTATCTGCCGCAACCCATAGTAGGCTCATTGTTATCTTGTTGTCCAGGAGGACTCTCGGATGATTTTCTCACACACTGCTGTCAAGCTATGCGTCCCAAAAACAGTCGCTTGCATTTCCATTATTTATACCTAAGTGAGGTAGCTTTCAGTTGTCCCTGTTTAACTTAATAAATTTACTTTTGGCCCATCTCTGTAGTCTGAAGTTACAAAACTTTTTATCTCCTGTAATACTGACGCAGTAGAGGTAGAAGGATTTTCAGAGGGAAATTACTCCATAAAAGCCAAGGTAGGAAATGCTTCCGATTTGGGTTCGGTACGTATTTCATTCAATTCCCTGTTTTTTTTTTTGGTTGGTCAAAAATTATTTCCCTCATGAGCCAGGACTGTTTCGTCTTCTCCAGATCCTCCACTGTTATATTTGTTGTGGATACTTTGCATAATCATTTTAGGTGAAGGATTACGCCCGACTCACACTTTTCAGAGATATGTGTCCATCTGAACATTTGAGGATGTGTGACTTTGGCAAGCACTTCTCTATATTTACATCTTTCACTGTCCCAACGGCTTGAGAGGGTGTGGTCGACGCAGTGGCCGCGGGACGGCCGCCTTTGGGTCCCCTAGCCCTCTGGCCGCGCACGCGGACGGTGGCGTTTGCCCGTCAGGGCGTGTTCCTTTGCGGCTGCTTTAGAGGAGTGGGCGCAGGTTACGTCGAGTGCGAACCGCTTCTTGCTGGCTTGTTGGTATAACTCTGAGGGTGGAATGATCAAAGACAGTGGGACACCTACAATTTTGCCCAAATTTCTCAAAATGAAAACCTTGTGTTCCGTCACCCTGAAAGGCTGTGATTGACGCTGTTGCTGCGGAACGGCCTCCTTTGGTTGTTCTTGCCCTCTGGCCGCGCACGCGGACGTCGGCCTTTGCCCGTCAGGGCATGTGCCTTTGCGGCTGCTTTCGAGGTGTTGGCCTTGTTTCAGTCTCGTGGGAACTGTTTCTTGCTGGACTGAAGAGGGTGGAATAATCAAAGACAGTGGGACATTGTCCCATTCCCCTTTAAAGCCAGTGTATTCAACGTTGTGGCCGCAGAACGGCCGCCTTAGGTACCCCTTTCCCTCTGGCCGCGCACGCGGACGTTGGCGTTTGCCTGTGAGGGCGTGTGCCTTTGCGGCTGCTTTAGAGGAGTGGGCGCAGGTTACGTCGAGTGCGAACCGCTTGTTGCTGGCTTGTTGGTATAACTCAGAGGGTGGAATGATCAAAGACAGTGGGACATTGTCCCATTCCCCTTTAAAGCCAGTGTACTCAACGTTGTGGCCGCAGAACGGCCGCCTTAGGGTCCCCTTTCCCTCTGGCCGCGCACGCGGACGTTGGCGTTTGCCTGTGAGGGCGTGTGCCTTTGCGGCTGCTTTAGAGGAGTGGGCGCAGGTTACGTTGAGTGGGAACTCTTTCTTGCTGGCCTGTGGGTATAATGATAGAAGATTGTGGAATCACTTAAAAAAGTGGGACACCGTGGCCTTTACCACTTTTCCAAATTGTCTTCTTTCACTGTCCCATTGCCTTGAGCAGGTGTAGTCAACAGTATGTGATGATAATCTTCCGCAGACTCATAAGTAGAGAATCAATCCACTCAGAAACTCTGTTTTGCAATTAGAAACAATTACTTATGTCTTCATGTTCCCTTTTGAATCAACATTTGTGCTTTGTTTCTACTTTGGAATCATCATTACTACTCCATTACACACAATAACTTTCATAATTTTACTTCCTCAACTTTACTTTAACTGTATACCAACAGAAGTCATTTCCCTCTATCCAACTCATCTTCTGTAGAACTTTAATAACACCAGTAATACACACAATTCTTCCCAGAAGTGCAACTCCATGCAAACATGAACCCAACATCAGAGCCTTAAAACCTTCCTCTTCCGAGAAGCCTTAGAGGCCTGTGTGGTCGTTCGTTGCCTAGAATTGCTTGCCAGGCCAATAGTATTTAGCACTGCATTGTTTTTTAACTGTCAAACTACCTCCTCTCTATTCAGCCCTCGGACCCGTGCCGTGTTTTTACACCAATGTTTTTTAAGCTGTTAATGCTGTATGCTGACTGTGACTTTAGTTCTATTTTATGTATCATTGACCCAACATTTCCTTGAATACAGAAGAGTCTCACTGATCAAAGCTGAACGGATATACCTAAGCTTAAATAAGGAAATATCTTGGATTGGACTGGTAGAAGAGAAGCGTATTACTACACACATCATATGAGGTTATGAATTTCCTAATAAAGCAACAAAAATTCATGTTATACTACAAATGTGACAGAAGAAGTTGTTCAATATGCAGTAATGTTGTTATTGCTTAATTTTTTAATTTGGCTGCAAAATATCACAATATAATGAAATAGTGGACTACATAAATGGCTACTGTTTTCAAGAGGCTAGACGGTTTGCAGTCATTGAGTGTGTCTTTGTATCATGGGTTGTGGGGTGTGGGCGTGGGGCCGGCCAACGGTGGCCGGCCCCCCGGGTCCGAGGGGCTTGGTCCCACATTTCTAAAGCAGACGGAAAGAATGCATGCCCTTCCCCATGTGGGTTGTGGGGTGTGGGCGTGGGACCGGCCAACGGTGGCCGGCCCCCCGGGTCAGAGGGGCTTGGGCCCACATTTCTAAAGCAGACGGAAAGAATGCATGCCCTTCCCCATGTGGGTTGTGGGGTGTGGGCGTGGGGCCAGCCAACGGTGGCCGGCCCCCTGGGTCCGAGGGGCTTGGGCCCACATTTCTAAAGCAGATGGAAAGAATGCATGCCCTTCCCCATGTGGGTTGTGGGGTGTGGGCGTGGGGCCGGCCAACGGTGGCCGGCCCCCCGGGTCCGAGGGGCTTGGGCCCACATTTCTAAAGCAGACGGAAAGAATGCATGCCCTTCCCCATGTGGGTTGTGGGGTGTGGGCGTGGGACCGGCCAACGGTGGCCGCCCCCCCGGGTCAGAGGGGCTTGGGCCCACATTTCTAAAGCAGACGGAAAGAATGCATGCCCTTCCCCATGTGGGTTGTGGGGTGTGGTCGTGGGGCCGGCCAACGGTGGCCGGCCCCCCGGGTCCGAGGGGCTTGGGCCCACATTTCTAAAGCAGACGGAAAGAAAGCACGCCCTTCCCCATGTGGGTTGTGGGGTGTGGGCGTGGGACCGGCCAACGGTGGCCGGCCCCCCGGGTCAGAGGGGCTTGGGCCCACATTTCCTCGTTTTTTACTTCTCTCTCTGTCTCTGGGATGCGTGCCGGCCAACGGTGGCCGGCCTAGTATTTTAAAGTGAGGGCCACTCTTTTTCCCTGTCTGGGAAGCGTGCCGGCCAACGGTGGCCGGCCCCCCTGGGCAGTATTTTAATGTGCGGGCGTCGTCGCCTGTGGGTTTATCTTTCTTTCCTTTTGTTTTGTTTTTGCTGCCTCACGGCCTACGTGGTCGTGTTTCCCGCGATGCACCGCATCTCTCTTCTCTCTCGGCTGTCGTTCTTTACCCCTTTGTGCGATTTGGCACAGAAGCCTCCTTGGGGGCGGCCACTCTTTCTTCCTTTTCGGGAAGCGTGCCGGCCAACGGTGGCCGGCCCCCCTGGGCAGTATTTCAATGTGCGGGCCTCGTCGCCTGTGGGTTTATCTTTCTTTCCTTTTGTTTTGTTTTTGCTGCCTCACGGCCTACGTGGTCGTGTTTCCCACGATGCACCGCATCTCTCTTCTCTCTCGGCTGTCGTTCTTTACCCCTTTGTGCGATTTGGCACAGAAGCCTCCTTGGGGGCGGCCACTCTTTCTTCCTTTTCGGGAAGCGTGCCGGCCAACGGTGGCCGGCCCCCCTGGGCAGTATTTCAATATGCGGGCCTCGTCGCCTGTGAGGGCCACTCTTTTTCCCTGTCTGGGAAGCGTGCCGGCCAACGGTGGCCGGCCCCCCTGGGCAGTATTTCAAGGTATGGGCCTTGCCGGCTGTGGCTTTTTCTTTCTTTTCTTTTCTTGCCTTCAGTAAGTTACAACACAATCACACAATAAACACAATCACAACACCAAAAAAAGGCCAAAACCCACAACAGGCAATGTGCCATGCTTTCTATATTTTGTAATATATATAATACAAAATAATAAATACAGCCAGACTTTGGAGCTGCAAGGATATTCAGTGCAATTCAATCAGACCAATAAAAGATTAACCTTCGTAAAAGGCGACCAGGCTTTGAAACAGTGATACTACTCTGAAACTGACCAACCAAAGATTTCCCCTAGATAGCAAGCACCCAGGCTTTGAACCACCGAGGCTATTCATTACAATTCTACCCCCCTAAAAGGCAACTACCTAACCTTCCAAGCAGCAAGCCTATTCCTTTCTATTCCACCTCACCAAACAAGGATTCCCATAAGAAAATGGCCAGGCTTTCAGGCTACAAAGCTATTCACTGTTATTCCACCTACCTACCTAACAAAGAATTCCCATACGCCACAGCAACGCGTGGCCGGGCACAGCTAGTGAACTATAAAATTGTGCAATAAATCTTAGGAAAGGGCAAACGCTCTGCAATTTAGCAAACAAGCAGGGTGGATTGTGTTCTCCCACTGTACCAAATTTGATCAGTATAGCTGAAAAAATGAGAGCAGGAGAGCCCCCGACCCCCCCCCCCTCTGGGGCTGTTTTTGGGCGACCGCGCATGCGCGTCCGCCATTAACGAATTAATTTCGAAAATAACGACATTTATAACCCAGGAACAAAAATGGTGTTACATAGTGTAATTCACCCAGTCGCCGTAACGTATCAACTTAACAATCCTAGCTGCTTTGGCTCTGGCACGGAAGTGGCACATGGCACCTCGGGAGTTTAGAATGGCAGGTGCTGTGATGGTACCGAGTCCTGAAGTGCGAGGGAAGAAGGGCAGGTGCTAAATGCCCTGTTCAAAGAATGCCTACCCAGGTGCCAATTGCATTGTTCAAAGAATATGCCATGCTTTTATAGCACACATATTTCATTCTCTACTGCCGGAATGGAGAAGCATGCTGGGTTTGTTGCATCCGTAATTGGAGACAAACAGATGGCGGAGCTGCAGATGGAGGAAATGCGGCCATTAAAATAATCTACGCAGCTCGTAATTTTTCCTACATGAGTGTGATGCTCGCCTTCCTCCCCGTACACTTCCCCATTCATGCTGGGGCTCCCCTAGAAGTCAACTCAGTGTTGCAAAACACTCTGAAGAAGTTGCACTTGAGGGCTGGGAGGCACTAATAATCACTTACATGGTACAACGGTTGAATGAAAAGTAATGCCTCCACCTTCGTTACTTGGGTTTGGGTGGGGATATTTTAATAAATCAGATGCAGAAATGATCCTTAGAATGTGCTCTTTAACTAACACTATTCACTTTTCCACATCATCACCAGACAATTGGCTACATTTCTGCCAATAATGAACACGTTTGCTGAAGTCGTCACAGAAGAAGTCGACACTCTGTTTCCGCAACCGGCGTCTCACAGGACCCATGGTGCACAGATCTTCCAATAGCCAAGCAAAGCAATAATGTGACCCACACGTTCTTGTGAAATGCTGATTATGCTTGAAATTTCTCTCTGAGCGATATGATTGTCCTGAATCAATCAGTCAACCTTTTGTTGGTGAAACTCACTGGTTGCTGTCACAGGACGTCCAACTCTTTGTTTGTCATGCAAGTCAGATGTTCCCACCTCAACATATTTAAATTTATTCGCCCAACAACACACAGTACTCACATCAACACAATCACCATAAACAGCTTGCATTCTCTGATGAATCTCCTTTGGGGTGACACCTTCTGTTGTCAAAAATTCAGTGACTGCCCGTTGCTTAAGTCACTAAGTCTGTGCAGGGTTCCATACTTCGCACTTTACCAACACAACCGTTCAATGCTAAGGCTTCCCCGTCTGAGCAGGGTTCCATACTTCGCACTTTAGCAACACAACCGTTCAATGCTAAGGCTTCCCCATCTGCGCAGGGTTCCATACTTCACACTTTAGCAACACAACCGTTCAATGCTAAGGCTTCCCCGTCTGCGCAGGGTTCCATACTTCACACTTTAACAACACAACCGTTCAATGCTAAGGCTTCCCCGTCTGCGCAGGGTTCCATACTTCGCACTTTAACAATACAACCGTTCAATGCTAAGGCTTCCCCGTCTGCGCAGGGTTCCATACTTCACACTTTAACAACACAACCGTTCAATGCTAAGGCTTCCCTGTCTGCACAGGGTTCCATACTTCACACTTTAACAACACAAACCTTCAATGCTAAGGCTTCCCTGTCTGCGCAGGGTTCCATACTTCACACTTTAACAACACAACCGTTCAATGCTAAGGCTTCCCTGTCTGCCCAGGGTTCCATACTTCACACTTTAACAACACAACCCTTCAATGCTAAGGCTTCCCTGTCTGCGCAGGGTTCCATACTTCACACTTTAACAACACAACCGTTCAATGCTAAGGCTTCCCCGTCTGCGCAGGGTTCCATACTTCACACTTTAACAACACAACCGTTCAATGCTAAGGCTTCCCCGTCTACGCAGGGTTCCATATTTTGCGCTTTAACGACACAACCGTTCAATGCTAAGGCTTCCCTGTCTGCGCAGGGTTCCATACTTCGCACTTTAACAACACAACCTTTCAATGCTAAGACCGGCTCTTTCTTGCTTTTGAGTTGGGCATTTTTTCATCTCGGAAGGCTCTTACCGTTACGGGCTCCCAGAGATACTGAAGGTACCGAAGGAAACAGAATCCATGCACAAGTCTATTGGAAACTCTCTGCCAATAGAAAGAATGCATCTCTTGTCCTTCTGTTAGTACATAAAGCTACTCAGATGAGCCTTGCATGTTTGTCAGTGACTGGAAAGATTCACTGGTTCAGGGGCAGCTGTGCCTTTGGTTGCTTTAATTTTTTAATGCATTTTTAATGCATTTGTTTACATCTGATGTTTCACTGAAAGTGTCGCTTGGAATCTAAATCTTATGGTCACCCATCCTGAATGCCTTTCCTAGCAGGAAGACGGGGAAATAAATCAAGACATGAGAAATGGTTGCTGATTCACCACTTTTTGGATGGCACACATTGCTAAAGTCATTCATCACATATGGTAAGTCTGTTTGGTCTGGCTGAAGTTCCGGAGTTAGAAGACCAAATAAAACAACGGTCAATCTTCTTCCTTTGGTATGATTTCTTAGTGAGGAGGCTTCTCAGGGGTTCGATCTATCTATTTATTTATTTATCTATCTGATTGTTTAGTACATGCCACACTAAAATTGTGCTGAGTTTTGTACTCTAAACTCCCAACCTAACTTCCAAACTCTTATCTTCTTTATAATATACTGTATATACTCAAGTATAAGCTGACCTGAATATAAGCCGAGACACCTAATTTTACCACAAAAAACTGGGATAACTTATTGACTAGAGCAGGGGTCCCCAAACTTTTTAAACAGGGGGCCAGTTCATGGTCCCTCAGACCATTAGGGGGCCAGTCTAGTTTTTTTAAAAAAAACTGTGAACAAATTCCTATGCACACTGCACATATCTTATTTTGAAGTAAAAAAAAAAACCTAAACAGGAACAAATACAGCCTCAATGTTAATAATATAAATCATCATCATATAAATAATAAAGAGGGTTGGAAGAGACCACTTGGGCCATTTAGTCTAGCCCCCTCCTGCCTTTGTCCACCAAAAGCACAAGCAAAGCACTCCTGACAGATGGCCACCCAGCCTCAATATTAATAATAATAATAATAATAATAATAATAATAATAATAATAATACAAATAAAAATAATGAAGAGGGTTGGAAGAGATCCCTTGGGCAATTTAGTCCAACCCCCTTCTGCCTTTGTGCACCAAAAGCACAAGCAAAGCTCCCCTGACAGATGGCCACCCAGCCTCAATGTTAATAATAATAATAATACAAATAAAAATAATGAAGAGGGTTGGAAGAGACCCCTTGGGCAATGCAGTCCAACCCCCTTCTGCCTTTGTGCACCAAAAGCACAAGCAAAGCTCCCCTGATAGATGGCCACCCAGCCTCAATGTTAATAATAATAATAATAATAATAATAATAATAATAATAATGCAAATAAAAATAACGAAGAGGGTTGGAAGAGACCCTTTGGGCAATGTAGTCCAACCAGCTTCTGCCTTTGTGCAGCAATAGCACAAGCAAAACACCCCCTTAATAATTAAAAATTAAATAATAACTAAAATACCTTTATAAACACAAAACAAAGCTTTGCAAGGCAAGCACCGGGCGAAGAAGGAGGCTGGGAAAGGCAGCAGGCGAGGGAGGAGGCGGGGAAAGGCTCAAGGCTGGTGAAGCAGAGGGAGGAAAGGGCTCAAGGCTCGTGCAGCAGAGGGAGGAAAGTCTCTAAAGCCAAAGCTCAAAGGCTTGTGCAGCGAGAGGGAGAAAGAAGGAAAGGCTCCAAGGCTTATGCAGGGAGGGAGAAGCCAGCAAAGCTTTGCAAGGCAAGCACTGGGAGAAGGAGGCGGGGAAAGGCACCGGGCGAGGGAAGAGGCAGGGAAAGGCACTGGGTGAGAGAGGAGGCTGGGAAAGGCACCGGGCGAGGGAGGAGGCTGGGAAAGGCACCGGGCGAGAGAGGAGGCGGGGAAAGGCACCGGGCGAGAGAGGAGGCGGGGAAAGGCACCGGGCGAGGGAGGAGGCTGGGAAAGGCACCGGGCGAGAGAGGAGGCTGGGAAAGGCACCGGGCGAGAGAGGAGGCGGGGAAAGGCACCGGGCGAGAGAGGAGGCTGGGAAAGGCACCGGGCGAGAGAGGAGGCTGGGAAAGGCACCGGGCGAGAGAGGAGGCTGGGAAAGGCACCGGGCGAGAGAGGAGGCGGGGAAAGGCACCGGGCGAGAGAGGAGGCTGGGAAAGGCACCGGGCGAGGGAGGAGGCAGGAAAAGGCACTGGGTGAGAGAGGAGGCGGGGAAAGGCACCGGGCGAGGGAGGAGGCGGGGAAAGGCACTGGATGAGAGAGGAGGTGGGGAAAGGCTCAAGGCTCGTGCAGCAGAGGGAGGAAAGGCAGGAAAGGCAAGGCTCCAAGGCAGCGAGAGGGAGCTCAAAGGCTTGTGCAGGGAGCGGGAGAAAGAAGGAAAGGCTCCAAGGCTTATGCAGGGAGGGAGAAGGCAGGAAAGGCGGCAGCGGCACGCACCTTCCTTGGAGGAGGGTGCGGGCCGGATAAATGCCTTCAGGGGGCCGCATGTGGCCCGCGGGCCGTAGTTTGGGGACCCCTGGACTAGAGTATAAGCCGAAGGTGGAAAATCTAGCAACTACGGGTCAATTTCAAAATAAAAATAGATCCCAATGAAATCCCTGCAATATTTGCAAGCCCTATGTTCATATCTATCTAGACATCTCTCTCTATATGGATAATAATATCTGTATAGGATTTGCAAAGACTTGCAAACATGTGAGGTGAAAATTCATACATAAAATAATGTATACACATGGATACAGATATACAGGTACAGTAGAGTCTCACTTATCCGACATAAACGGGCCGGCAGAACGTTGGATAAGCGAATATGTTGGATAATAAGGAGAGATTAAGGAGATGCCTATTAAATATCAAATTAGGTTATGATTTTACAAATTAAGCACCAAATCATCATGTTATACAACAAATTTGACAGAAAAAGTAGTTCAATATGCAGGAATGCTACGTAGTAATTACGGTATTTACGAATTTAACACCAAAAGATCATGATGTATTGAAAACATTGACTACAAAAATGCATTGGATAATCCAGAACGTTGAATAAGTGAGACTCAACTGTACATGGAAATCTCTAGCTATCTATATGTATATAGGATTTGCAAAGACTTGCAAACACATGAGGGGGAAATTCATATATAAAATTAATTTATATAGATAGATACAAATATAAAGGTCCGTAGGGATTGCAAAGGCTTGCAAGGGGAAATGCCTATGTATCTGCAGCAGAGATTAATAAATATTACAGGGGAAAATGCTTTTATAAGATTAATGGGTATACAGTAGAGTCTCACTTATCCAACATTCACTTATCCAATGTTCTGGATTATCCAACGCATTTTTGTAGTCAATGTTTTCAATACATCGTGATATTTTGGTGATAAATTCGTAAATACAGTAATGACTAAGTAGCATTACTGCATACTGAACTATTTTTTCTGTCAAATTTCTTGTATAACATGATGTTTTGGTGCTTAATTTGTAAAATCATAACCTAATGTGGTGTTTAATAGGCTTCTTCTTCATCTCTCCTTATTATCCAAGATATTCGTTTATCCAATGTTCTGCCGGCCCGTTTATGTTGGATAAATGAGACTCTACTGTAATATATTCTTCTTCCTGACTTGCAAGGGCTGCTTTCCCTTTTCAAAACATTCCCTGGGTTAAGAGCGAGGGAGGCTTTGGAAAAGTAAACACAGATTAGGGAGGGTAAGATGAGAGATAAATATATCATATATTGCAAGCAACGGCCTCTGGGCACCACTGCTGGCTTGACCTTGACCCGATTATAAGCCAAGGGAGGCTTTTTCAGCCCAAAAAAGGAGATAAAAAAACCTCGGCTTATCTTCGAGTATATACAATATTAGTTTTGGGACCTGGCATCTTGTAAATCATGGTGAATTCTCCCCAAATCTCTTGTTCAGTTGCTGATCAATTCCTCTGTTAACTGTGCACCATAGGAAAGGGTAGGAAAGGGTTAAGGGAGTTCATGCAAATTAAGGAACCTTGTGATGTCCATTCTGGAAGAAAAACAGAATATCTAGGATGAAGTTGTCCCCATATGAAAGCCTTCATTTGAGTGGGGGGCAGGATGGTGTTTGTGGAGGACACGGGTAGGGTTTGGGCTAGATCAGTAATTTCCAAATTGGGCACTACCGCCCCCTGTTGGGCGCTGTAGTGATCTAGGGGGGCGGTGATGGCACTTATTAGGACATGTGGGCGGGGCCAGGGGAGGGGCGGGGCCTCTTTCCAAGTGCTGGAGACAGGGCTGAGCACCTGAGGTGCCTGTTAGGACACACAGGAGGCAGAGCTAGAGGAGTGGGCGTGGCTTCTTCCCAAGAGCCAGAGACAGGGCTGAGAATCTATACCTCTCCTGAGGTGTTTGTTGGGACACAGAGGGCGGAGCTAGGGAAGGGGGAGGGGCCTCCTTCCAAGAGCCCGAGACAGGGCTGAGCCTCTATACCTCTCCTGAGAGGCTTTTTAAGGGGCCGGGCTGTGGCGCAGGCTGGTAAACAGCTGCTGCAATAAATCACTCTGACCATGAGGTCATGAGTTCGGGGCCAGCCCGTGGCGGGGTGAGCACCCGTCAATAAAAAATAAAATATAGCCCCTGCTCGTTGCTGACCTAGCAACCCGAAAGATAGTTGCATCTATCAAGTAGGAAATAAGGTACCACTTATAAAAGTGGGGAGGCAAGTTTAACTAATTTACAACGTTGGAATGAGGAAGTGAGGAAGTGCCATCAGAGTGGATGATGAAGCAGCTGCTCCCCCCTGTGGCCAGAATCGAACATCCCCTCAGGAGAAGGTTAAATTGCCTCTGCGTCTGTCTGTCTGTTGTCTCTGTCTCGGTTCGATGTGTTTATGGGCATTGAATGTTTGCCCTATATGTACATAATGTGATCCGCCCTGAGTCCCCTTCGGGGTGAGAAAGAAGGGCGGAATATAAATACTGCAAATAAATAAATAAATAAATAAAGGGCGGGGCTAGGGCGGGGCCTCTTCCCAAGAGCCTCTGTATACCCCCTCGAGGTGCTTGTTAGAACACGGGGGCGGGGTATAGAGGTTCAGCCCCATCAGGCACTTGGAAAGAGGCCCCGCCCCTCCTCTAGCCCCGCCCCCTGTGTCCTGGCAGGCGCCGCAGGACAGGGATAGAAGCTCAGCCCTGACTCAGAGCTCGTAACTCCGCCCATCCCAGTCCTGGCTGCCCATTTGTGGCCCCGCCCACCTTCCCTCACAGCCCTGCATCTTGGACAAAGGGAGAGGCTCAGCCCCGGCCTCTTGAGCAGGAGCCACGCCCACCCCTCTAAGCCACGCCCCCCCTTCCAGGGGCCACTGAGTAATATTTTTTCTGGAAATTTATTTGGCAGGCCAAATAAGTTTGGGATCCACTGGGCTAGATGTTCATGGCACTCGCTATAACCAGCATGTTAGTGGAAGACCATGGGTGTGCCCTGCTGTTTGTGGAGGCAGGAGTCTGTCTGTGTAAGTCAGGGGTCCCCAAACTAAGGCCCGGGGGCCAGATGCGGCCCTCCAAGGTCATTTACCTGGCCACGCCCTCAGTTTTATAATATAATATTTTATATCATTTTAAATAATATAATATATTGTATCTATATATATAAAAGAGTGATGGCATCAGGGCAGCGGACAAAACAACAAAACTACAGGCCTCCCAACCTCGAAATTTGACAACACAACCCATCATCCACGCCTCTAGGTTGATACAACAAAAAGAAAAGAAAAATAAAGTCCTAATTAGAGAGAGAGAGGAATAATTGCTTTTATCCAATTGCTGCCAGTTAGAAGGCTAAGCTCCTCCAACTTGGTCTCCTAGCAACCCAATAAAAATAATAAAAAACACTAAAAATTGATACAATAAAATACTATAATAACAGAAAATAATTAAAATAATACAAGAAAATAATAAAATATAATAAATACAAATATAACTTACCATAAAATTAATTAAAAAATGCAAATAACGTCAAATAAAAATTACACAACAATTTTTAACCAATACCACCACCACTTTGCCACAGCAATGCGTGGCCGGGCACAGCTAGTATACATATAATATTGATAATAATTATATACAATATAATACTAATAATACCATATAATAATATTAATTATATGTTATATATTACATATAATATTACAGTATAGTGGTATAGTTCAATATAGTAATATATAATGCTAATATTGTGCTATGCTAATAATATAATATATTGTATGTACATACAGTTGCTCTGAGTCCCCTTCAGGGTGAGAAGGGCGGGATATAAATCTAATAAATAAATGTAGTAAATGAATAAATAAATATTTTTAGACATAGGCTCGCCCAAAGTCTGAAATGACTTGAAGGCACACAACAACAACAATCCTAATTAACCTGACTATCTCATTGGCCAGAAGCAGGCCCACACTTCCTATTGAAATCCTGATAGGTTTATGTTGGTTACAATTGTTTTCATTTTTAAATATGGTATTGTTCTTTCATTGTTGTTGTTGTTTTGCACTACAAATAAGACATGTGCAGTGTGCATAGGAATTTGTTCGTTTTTTTTTTCCAAATGATAATTCGGCCCTTCCACAGTCTGAAGGATTGTGGACCGGCCCTCTGTTTTAAAAGTTTGAGGACCCCTGGTGTAAGTGGACACCTCCCTCCACATACACACACACACATTTTTAACTTTTATTATGTGTACTGCTCTTTCCAAGGAACGCCATAAATGCAGTCTGGCTGAGAGTCCTTCATATCACCGCCATTCATTCTACCCACATTGGCACACATTCGAAGCATCCATTGCTTGGCTTCATTTGCATCCCTTGAATTAATTACAAGTTGCAATCAAAGCAGGTTCCCAAGTATTCCAGGAAGGCAGACGGGAGGGAGGGGCGCTCGGCCATTCAACATTTGCCATGTATCCTCTGGTGGCCCATTGCTCTTTGTCACACATACACACACCGGTCCACGAAAGTCCTCGTGTTTTGCCCAGATCCTGATGTGACTAACCCTTAGAGGCTAATTTAATTATCCCTGGCCTGCAAATTGACAGACAGCTGTTAAAAATGGTTATTGCATTATTAATACGCTCCAATAATTTCCTATTAAAACTATACTGTTAATAATTTCCCCCCTGTATTTCTTCCCTCTTAATTAGTCTATTTAAAACTTTGAAGGGATATTCTCGCCATGCTAAATGGGAGCTGCTGAGCAAATTACATTTTTGATTGAATACTTCTGTGATAGGCCAGCAAAGAAGACCGTTGAGTTGTTAATTATTGTCAGGGTTCCACACGACGCCTGCTAATGAGGCAGTCAATCTTCCCTGCAATTCCCTGAATATTAATGGCTCCCTCTCTGATATTGGGTTTGACACCAGGAAACCCGTTGTTTGGGCACAGAACGGGGACCGTGGCCCCTTTTGCCCTTTCGGAAGATACGTTCACAGAAAGAAAACACGCACTTTCGATTCTGCAAGCAAAACCGTCATCTTCAGACCTCTCTCTTTTATGTACACACTTAAGTAAACAACGAGCTTAAATAAAAAGAGAGGGAAAAAAATCAATGCACAACAAAGCAGACCTACAACATCCAGTATTAAATGGCATATTTGGTGAACACCTTAACATAGAATTGTAACAGTGGAAGAGGAACGCATGATCAAAACATTCCCAACTGATGACCTCTGGGTTGTTGTGTGTTTTCTGGGCTGTATGGCCATGTTCAAGAAGTATTCTCCTGACGTTTCGCCCACATCTATGGCAGGCATCCTCAGAGGTTGTGAGGTCTGTTGGAAACTGCAACATTCAGACTGGCCTACACCTGACAAGAGTTCTTCTCTCACCCTGGACTTTCCACAGATACAGTAGAGTCTCACTTATCTAACACTCGCTTATCCAACGTTCTGGATTATCCAACGCATTTTTGTAGTCAATGTTTTCAATACATCGTGTTATTTTGGTGCTAAATTTGTAAATACAGTAATTACTACATAGCATTACTGCCTATTGAACTACATTTTCTGTCAAATTTGTTGAATAACATGATGTTTGGGTGCTTAATTTGTAAAATCATAACCTAATTTGATGTTTAATAGGCTTTTATCCAACGTTCTGCCAGCCCGTTTACGTTGGATAAGTGAGACTCTACTGTATATATAAACCTTCCTTGCTTAGTTTCTCCATACCTCACAACCTCTGAGGATGCCTGACATAGATGTGGGTGAAACGTCAGGAGAGAATACTTCTGGAACATGGCCACACAGCCCGGAAAACATGCAACAACCCTGTGATCCCGGCCATGAAAGCCGTCGACAACACATTTAGCCTGTTTTAAATCCTCCAAAGAAGCAGACTCCATCATGCTCCAGGCAACCAATTCTACAATTAGACAGCTCTTACCATCAGGAATTTCTTCCTAATGTTTAGATGAAAAGATGTTGGTGGACTACAACTCAAACCATCACCCTTGAACGTCTCCGATTGTTCAGCAGAGCCAACTCGTTTCCTTGGTTCACCAAGGAGTCGGTGGTGATGAAGCAAGCGAGACGGAGACTAGAGTGCCTCTGGCAGAAGACTCAGAACGAATCCAACTGAACACGGATTAAAGGTCACTTATGTCCTACTCCATGGCAATGAATGCTGCCAAAAAGACTTTCTCAACTGCCTGCATTGCGTCTGCAACGGATAGATCAATGGTGTCGTTCCGAGTGATCAGGGAACTCCTCCATACTAGTTCTCAGAGGGAGACCCCTGACCACTCAGCGACTCAATGTAGTGAGTTCATCGATGACAACAACAACAACAACAACAACAACAACAACAATAATAATAATAATAATAACAACAGACAGACAGACTACAAACAGAGGCACAACTATGTGGCCCAAATGATTCATTGGAACTTATGACTCAAGTACCACCTCCCTGCAGGAAAGCACTGGTGGGATCACAAACCTGCAAAAGTATTGGAAAATGAGCACGCAAAGATACTGTGGAACTTCCGAATCCAGACTGACAAAGCTCTGGGACACAACACACCAGACATCACAGTTGTGGAAAAGAAAAAGGTTTGGATCATTGATGTCGCCATCCCAGGTGACAGTCGCATTGACGAAAAACAACAGGAAAAACTCAGCCGCGATCAGGACCTCAAGATCGAACTGCAAAGACTCTGGCAGAAACCAGTGCAGGTGGTCCTGGTGGTGATGGGCACATTGGGTGCTGTGCCAAAAGATCTCAGCCGGCATTTGGAAACAATAGACATTGACAAAATTACGATCTGCCAACTGCAAAAGGCCACCTTACTGGGATCTGTGTGCATCATCTGAAAATACATCACACAGTCCTAGACGCTTGGGAAGTGTTCGACTTGTGATTCTATGATACAAAATCCAGCATATAGATCTTGTTTGCTGTCATACTATGTCATTGTGTCAACAGCAACAACAGCAACAACAACAACAACAACTTTATTCTTGCACTTTCGGCCCAGTTTCTTTGAATCTAATCCAAGATTTTATCAGTATATTCTCTATGTGATTTTTATGACTTGTTTTTATTGTTGATGGATCTGTTTTATTGCTCTGTTTTTATATTGTTGATGTCCGGGCTTGGCCCCATGTAAGCCACCCCGAGTCCCTTCAGGGAGATAAAAATATAATAATAATAATAATAATAATAATAATAATAATAATAATAATAAAAAAATATTATTTTATTATGACACAGCAAACAAGATAGATATGCTGGATTTCGTATCACAAAATCACAAGTCGAACACTTCCCAAGTGTCTAGGACTGTGTGATGTGTTTTCGGATGATGCGCACAGATCCCAGTAGGGTGGCCTTTTGCAGTTGGCAGATTGTAATTTTGTCAATGTCTATTGTTTCCAAATGCAGGCTGAGATCTTTTGGCACGGCACTCAGTGTGCCAATCACCACCGGGACCACCTGCACTGGTTTCTGCCAGAGTCTTTGCAGTTCAATCTTGAGGTCCTGATAGCGGCTGAGTTTTTCCTGTTGTTGTTGTTGTTGTTGTTGTTGTTGTTGTTGTTGTTGTTATTATTATTATTATTACTATTATTATTATTATTATTATTATTATTGTATCCTGCCCCATCTCCCCAAGGGGACTCGGGATGGCTCACATGGGGACCCAGCCCAGCAATATACAATAAAATGCAACAACATAAAATACATTCCAATTACAACAAATTAATACATCAGAACTATAAAATCACAACACCACAGAATAAAAGTGTAGCCAGTAGCCAAGGGAGATATAATGGCACTGCATCACCACCTACCTTGATCTCAAGCACCCATCACTTTTCAGACAAAGTTGCTTGGATATGTTCCAACCTGGACACGAGCCTTATAGCAGTGCCGACAAGTGTACCTGAGGCATCTGTCTGTCTTATTTTATTGGATTCGTTTCAGCACTTTCGGTCTGATGACATGCCTGCCTACAAGTTTCCGGTCCCAATTCAAAGTGCAAGTTATCACCTACAAAGCTCTATATGGTTTGGGTCCAACCTATCATTGAGACCACATCTCCCTCTATGAACTGGCACGGACTCTAAGATCTGCCAGGGTACCACCTCTGTCTTAAGCACGGTTGGTGAGGACTTCTTGGTGGTGGCCCTTTGGCTTTGGAATGCCCTGCCTAGAGAAATTAGGCTAGCCCCCACACTCCAACTTGAAAACATGGCACTTCCAACAACCTTCAAACTTGATTAGAACCCCAAACGTTATAATTTGAGGACCTAAGGACTCATCTCACTTGGGCACTTTAAGTGATTGATATTGAATATAGGAGCCCCCAGTGGCACAGCGTGTTAAACCGCTGAGCTGCGGAACTTGCTGACTGAAAGATCGGCAGTTCGAATCCAGGGAGCAGACTGAGCTCCTGCTGTTAGCCCCAGCTCCTGCCAACCTAGCAGTTCGAAAACATGCAAATGTGAGTAGATCAATATGTACCGCTCCAGCAGGAAGGTAATGGCACTCCATGTAGTGAGGACAATGGCCACATGACCTTAGAGGTGTCCACGGACAATGCTGGCTCTTTGGTTTAGAAATGGAGATGAGCACCAATCCCCAGAGTCAGACACAACTAGACTAGAAAACCCTGACATTAAGTCTAGTTGAGGAAATATAATAAAGATTTATTAGGTAAGATAAAGGTAAAGGTTTTCTCCTGACGATAAATCCAGTCGTGTTCGTCTCTAGGGGTTGGTGCTCATCTCCATTTCTAAGCCGAAGAGCCGGCGTTGTCCATAGACACCTCCAAGGTCATGTGGCCGGTATGACTGCATGGAGCGTCGTTACCTTCCCACCGGAGCAGTACCTATTGATTGATTGATTGATTTATTTACAGTATTTATATTCCGCCCTTCTCACCCCGAAGGGGACTCAGGGCGGATTACAATGAACACATATATGGCAAACATTCAATGCCAACAGACAAACAACATACATTAGACAGACTCAGAGGCATTTTTAACATTTTTCCAGCTTCACGATCCCGGCCACAGGGGGAGCTGTTGCTTCACCGCCCAGTAGTGGCTGTACTTCCGCATTCCTTTCCTCGTGTTTTGCTGGCAGTTTTATGGTGTTGTAAATTAGCCTCCCCCGCATAAAGCATCCCTAAATTTCCCTAATTGACAGGTGCAACTGTCTTTCGGGGCTGCATAGGTCAACAGCAAGCCGGGGCTATTAATGGTCGGAGGCTTAACCCAACCCGGGCTTCGAACTCATGACCTCTCGGTCAGTAGTGATTTATAGCAGCTGGTTACTAGCCAGCTGCGCCACAGCCCGGCCCATCATTTTGTATGGCCATCTCATTCCTATCCACAAAGATGGTAGAATAGGTGTGTCTGTGTGTTATGTGTGTATAATATATGATCTACTCACATTGGCATGTTTTCGAACTGCTAGGTTGGCAGGAGCTGGGGCTAACAGTGGGCGCTCATTGCGCTCCCGGGATTTGAACCTGGGACCTTTTGGTCTGCAAGTTCAGCACCTCAGCGCTTTAACATTTAAGATTTATTATAATTGTTTATAACTCTCACTCGCCCTTGCCACTGGTGGGATGAAGCATCTGAAAGATGACGTCTAAAAGACATCCGGGGGTCCATGCTTTGCCTTGCTACTTGGATGTAACCAACATAACATAAGAGAAAAACAGAAAGTCTCAAATTTAATAGGCTCTCGTGGATTGCTTATCCTTGCCTTGGGAGCAAAATGGGAGGGTACTCAAGTGCCAAGAGCTTGATAGACAAGGATCGATATCCTAAAGTAATCTGTTGCTCGTTCCCTAGAACCACTCCTCCCTAATTTCCCCAGACAGAAGCCATCCCTTCTAATCCATCCAGCCTCACTTTCCCCGTCAAGGAAAGGCCAAAGTAATTAGAGAGGGCCTAAGGTCAGCAAATCCAAGCTTTCAAAGAGCATTTGCAAAGATTCAAATCCATTTGTTAAGCCTGCCAGAAGAAAAGAGCACTCGGAGCGAAGGGGTTTAACCCTACCTAAGTCTCAGATCCCTTCCCTGGATGAGGGCAATTTCTTTAAAACCTGACTTCACTGAGCACTCCTCACCCCAGGAAGCCTCATCTCGTGTTCATCACTAATTCTTAATCCTTTTGTCAACAGAGTGCTAACACTTCTGATCCCGGTTGCAAGCCCTGGTTGAGACTATAGCGAGGAAAAAACTTCTCCTGAGAGAGTCGACATTCACGTTGACAAGGTTTTGGTGGGAATCAAATAAATAAACGTCCACATTGTTCCCTGATATGTTCTTTCTCTCTCTCCAAAATCAAGTCAAAACATTTTCCAGTACACAAGTCTTCTGCTACCATTCTCAAGAGGGGCCTATAGAATTTAGTTTTGTGTCACACAAATGAAATTATTCTCATTCTGTACGCTTGCAGCATTCCGCCCAGAGAATGGTACCTGCAGCCAAGCACCTCTCCTCTTGAGTAGAAAAACAGGTAAGAAGCCTCTTTAACATATGCACCGGTGCCTGCAGCTGAGCGCCTCTCCTCTAGAATATAGAAACAGGTAAGAAGCCTCCTTAACATGTGCACCAGTGCCTGCAGCTGAGCGCCTCTCCTCTAGAATATAGAAACAGGTAAGAAGCCTCCTTAACATGTGCACCAGTGCCTGCAGCTGAGCGCCTCTCCTCTAGAATATAGAAACAGGTAAGAAGCCTCCTTAACATGTGCACCAGTGCCTGCAGCCGAGCGCCTCTCCTCTAAAGAAACTGGTAAGAAGCCTCCTTAACATGTGCACCAGTGCCTGCAGCTGAGCGCCTCTCTTCGAGAGTAGAGAAACAGGTAAGAAGTCTCGTAAAAGTGTGCACCAGTGCCTGCAGCTGAGTGCCTCTCCTCGAGAGTAGAGAAACAGGTAAGAAGCCTCTTTAACATGTGCCTGCAGCTGAGCGCCTCTTTTCTAGAGTAGAGAAACAGGTAAGAAGCCTCCTAAAAGTGTGCACCAGTGCCTGCAGCTGAGTGCCTCTCCTCTAGAGTAGAGAAACAGGTAAGAAGTCTCCTAAATATGTGCACCAGTGCCTGCAGCCGAGTGCCTCTCCTCTAGAGTAGAGAAACAGGTAAGAAGCCTCTTTAACATGTGCACCGGTGCCTGCAGCTGAGCGCCTCTCCTCTAGAGTAGAGAAACAGGTAAGAAGCCTCCTTAACATGTGCACCGGTGCCTGAAAACACAACCCTGGTGACTTGTGTGTTGGTAGGAAGGAACAAAACAGGATGGAGGATTTTATCATAGTATATTTATCGTATGTGACCTCATTTGTTTTATGACTTGTTTTATTGTTCATTGACTTGTTTTATTATTGTGTTTTTATATTGTCTGTTGCCTGGGCTTGGCCCCATGTAAGCTGCCCTGAGTCCCTTCGGGGAGATGGGGCAGGGTATAAAAATATAATAATAATAATAATAATAATAATAATAATAATAATAATAATAATAGATTATTATTAATAATAATAATAATAATAATAATAATAATAATAATAGATTATTATTATTATTATTATTATTATTATTATTATTATTATTAATAAGACTCTGGCAGAAACCAGTGCAGGTGGTCCCGGTGGTGATGGGCACACTGGGTGCCGTGCCAAAAGATCTCAGCCGCCATTTGGAAACAATAGACATTGGCAAAATTACGATCTGCCAACTGCAAAAGGCCACCCTGCTGGGATCTGCGCGCATCATCCGAAAATACATCACACAGTCCTAGACACTTGGGAAGTGTTCGACATGTGATTTTGTGACATGAAATCCAGCATATCTATCTTGTTTGCTGTGTCATAATAAAATAATAATAATAATAATAATAATAATAATAATAATAATAATAATAATAATAAAGTATCTCGGCAGACAGTTCTTCTGCTTCTAGAGTTAAATGGGCCCCATTTTCAGGTCTCCAATTTTTAGGATCTGGGTTTTTTTGGACAGCAATTACAATTAGTTTCATGCACCTGTGATTCTGCCTGTGCCGAGGTATCTCTACTATTGTATGTCTCCAAATCACTTACAGTTTTTAGTTGGTAAAATCTGTTCAGAATTTAGCGGGGGGGGGGGGGGGTAACAGGTCCTAAGAGAGTGACTTGCCCAATGTCACCCAGTGGGTTTCCATAACCAAGTTGGGATTCAAATCCTAGTCATCAGAGTCGTAGTCCAACACTCAATCCACACCGGCTAGCTATCACAGAGGGACCGAAAAGAAAGAAGTAAGACTCTCAAGGCACGAGAGATTCAGAAGTGGATGAATTCCCCGGAGAAAAACAGGGGAAACACAATAAACGATAATGAAAATCCAAACTGTGCACCATTAAACAAAGCCACCTAAGGCTCCTAGCCTTAAATCTCCTCCCTGACGAAAGGAGGAGGCAGGTAAAATCTTGAGCATACACAAAGCTCTCCAATGTAACCCCTGCTGGGAGGCAAACCAGGCAGATGTTTAGCAGTAAATCTTTTCATCATCCTCTAAATCTCTGCAAAGCCGCCGCTGATGAGGCCCGGAGTACGCTGCTAAAACCCCCTTCCCCTATTTTTCCCGAGCATTTTCCATTCCCTTCAGTGATAATTTTCGGAGACGTTACCAGTTCTTATACCTGTATCTGGCGATTTCCATACTGCCTTCCTTATGCCTGGGAATCATGCATTGCAATTCAAGATGTGTCTACTTGTTTACCAGTTGCAACCTCTCGACTCCAAGTGAAGCTCGCAAATAGTTCCTCCAAGTAGACAGAGCGGTAATATACCATTTTAAAATCAACGCACATATACAAACTGTTAATGTGGGATTTGTGTATAGATAGTGTTTAAATGAAATTTGTGTCTTGCCAGTATTGCATACTGATTGCATCATCCAGAGTGTACTATAGTCTGGAAAGAGTTAATTGCTGAGAAGCTGTGATGTCCTTCATGTGTGGCTGGAACTGGGGAGTGTCCAGACACAAGTGTGTGTGCAATGCTGATTGCATCAGATCTGTTCTGTTCTGCTGTCTGCTGAGTGCTGTGTCCATTGTCTTCAAGTCTGTTTGTCTTTATTACTGCTTACAGTAAAACTTGTATATAGTTCTACCGAAGTCTCTGGTTGTTACTTTGTTCTGTGTTCCACTGACTCCAACTACTGCTGCGCTGCAAATTACTCTGACAATTGGTTATGGGCCCTGACAAACTTCACTCTTATAACACCGCTGTGACTTATAATAAGGCTGGAAATGTACTGCTGGACCAAGACTTTCACGTTTGAGCCTCTGCTAAGGTTCAAACCCAAGTTTCCTTGATACATCACCCTGATTCTCATCACCACTGATAAGGACTAGAATAAAAAAAGAACTTACATTTCCTATTTAATAATTAGCCAAGCCATACAGTGGGTTAAACCGCCAGCTACAGAAGATCTTGCTGATCAGAAAGTTGGCAATTCAAGATGTGACGGGGTGAGCTCCTGCCGTCAGCCCAGCTTCTGCCTACCTAGCAGTTCGAAAATAGCCATACAAGTAGATACCGTATATACTCGAGTATAAGCCGACCCGAATATAAGCCGAGGCACCTAATTTTACCACAAAAAACTGGGAAAACATTGACTCCAGTATAAGCCGAGATACCAATAAAATTACATTACTGTATATACTCGAGTATAAGCCGACCCGAATATAAGCTGAGGCACCTAATTTTACCACAAAAAAAATGGGAAAACGCTGACTCCAGTATAAGCCGAAATACCAATAAAAATTACATTACCACCCGAATATAAGCCGAGGCACCTAATTTAACCACAAAAAAACTGGGAAAACATTGACTCCAGTATAAGCCGAGGGTGGTAAATTTTAGAAATAAAAACAGATACCAATAAAATTACATTAATTGAGGCATCAGTAGGTTAAATGTTTTTGAATATGTGCCTAAAGCTCTAATTTAAGATAACTCTGATCAAATTATTATTCTCATCTTCTTCAATGTAAATGTGCTTATGTATCCTTTTAATAATAATAGAGTAAAATAATATATGTAATAATAATAATAAATAAATAAATACAGGAGCACCTTTTACCTCCCCACCAAATCGATACCTATTTACTGTATATACTCGAGTATAAGCCTAGTTTTTCAGCCCTTTTTTTAAGACTGAAAAAGCCCCTCTCGGCTTATACTCGGGTGAGGGTCCTGGTTGGCTATTTTTCTCTGTTATTGCTGCTACTATTACATTTATTTTACTCTATTTTTATTATTATTAATACATTTATTACTTCACTCTGATATTATTATTATTATTATTATTATTATTATTATTATTATTATTATTATTATTTTACTCTATTTCATCCTGCCTCATGTACGGAGGAGAAGTTGTTTAAAGCTACAGACAATGCGGTTGCTGTTGCCCGCTTTTGGTCCAAAACTATTTAGTTGCTTGTGATTTCTTTCCTTTTTATTTTATTTCCATTATTTGAAATGTATTTGCTGTACCAATGCTTTTGACACGAAATAAATAAATAAATAAATTTTACTCTATTTATTATTACATGTATTTTCCTGTATTTATTTATTTCTTATTATTTTATTATGACACAGCAAACAAGATAGACATGCTGGATTTTGTATCACAAAATCACAAGTCGAACACTTCCCAAGTGTCTAGGACTGTGTGACGTATTTTCGGATGATGCTGCAGATCCCAGTAGGGTGGCCTTTTGCAGCTGGCAGATCGTGATTTTGTCAATGTCTATTGTTTCCAAATGCCGGCTGAGATCTTTTGGCACGGCACCCAGTGTGCCCATCACCACCGGGACCACTTGCACTGGTTTCTGCCAGAGTCTTTGAAGTTCAATCTTGAGGTCCTGAGAGCGGCTAAGTTTTTCCTGTTGTTTTTAGTCAATGCGACTGTCACCTGGGATGGCGACATCAATGATCCAAACCTTTTTCTTTCCCACAACTGTGATGTCTGGTGTGTTGTGTTCCAGAACTTTGTCAGTCTGGATTCGGAAGTCCCACAGTATCTTTGCGTGCTCATTTTCCAATACTTTTGCAGGTTTGTGATCCCACCAGTTCTTTGCTGCTGGGAGGTGGTACTTGAGGCATAAGTTCCAATGAATCATTTGGGCCACATAGTTGTGCCTCTGTTTGTAGTCTGTCTGTGCGATTTTCTTACAGCAGTTGAGGATATGATCAATGGTATGGTCGGTTTCCTTGCACAGTCTGCATTTTGGGTCATGAGCTGATTTTTCAATCTTGGCCTTAATTGCATTTGTTCTGATGTCTTGCTCCTGGGTTGCAAGGATCAGGCATTGTCCTCGGCCTACATAAGTAAGTAAGTAATCCACAGCAACACAACTGGAGCTGAAAAACCTCACACTCATCTAGAATCCTGAACAAAATCCACAAAAAAGTCCACTCCTGCCTGGTGCAGGGCATTCATCTCTTTTGGTGATGACAGCACCTTTGCGATGGGAAACAATGTCCGGCAAAGCAATGATCAATTTGCTCCATCGAGTTAAACCTGCCATTCATCACTGGTGGCTGCTGTCAGGAGAGCAGGGACGCCTTTATCGGGCGGCAGTGGATGCGATTATTGACAGAGCAATAGACTTTGAAGGGCGCTCCCTCCACGGTTCAATGCGAACACTGATTAAAGGGCCTGATAAAGGACTGGCTTGGAGCGAAGACATATTCTTTTAGAGGCGGCGAGAGAAAGCAGTCAGCGAAGCTACTCTTCCAGACAGGTAAATGAAATGCTCCAAAGCTTGGATGCAACGTTGCATAAACTATCCTTTTCTTTTGGAGATCTTATCTCCCACATACCCTGGGAAAATGGAGAAAAGGTCCTTCCGTACGGCTCACTCTATGTGGAACTTCCTATCATGGGAATGGAGAAAAATGAAGAAAAATGGAAAACACACCGGGTCTTGGTTTTGTTTGCTTGCTTCCTTCTGCTTCAAGTTCTACCCATGCTCTATGAGCACTGTGCTCTGCAACACAGAATTAATAGTGGGTGGTTGTGAGTTTTCCGGGCTGTCTGGTCATGTTCCAGAAGCATTCTTTCCTGACGTTTCACCCACATCTATGGTAGTAAAGGTAAAGGTCTCCCCTGACGTTAAGTCCAGTCGTGTCCGACTCTGGGGTTGGTGCTCATCTCCATTTCTAAGCCAAAGAGCTGGCGTTGTCCGTAGACACCTCCAAGGTCATGTGGCCACTGACTGCATGGAGCGCCCCTACCTTCCCACCGGAGTGGTACCTATTGATCTACTCATATTGGCATGTTTTCAAACTGCTAGGTTGGCAGAAGCTGGAGCTAACCGCGGCCACTCATGTTTCGGGATTTGAACCTGCGACATTTCAGTCTACAAGTTCAGCAGCTCAGTGCTTTAACACACTTCGCCACCGGGGCATCTGTGGTAGGCAACCTCAAATGCTGTGAGATCTGTTGGAAACGAGGCAAGTGAGGTTTATATATCTGTGGAATGTCCAGCATGGGAGAAATAAATCTTGTCTGTTTGAGGCAAATGTAAATGTTGCAATTGCTAACACCTCCCAACAAAGGATTCCCCCAGGCAGTTTTTCAATGCTATATATATACACACACATACACAGACACACACACACCTATAACAACTTACAGTGAACTAGAACACAAAACAATGAACATTTTACAAACACATATAACCCCACCACCAAGGCCTGAACAAGTATCATTTCCTTTACTATACTATTTATAAGTCAACCCTTAAAAAATGTCATATCCAAAATTCCTGACCAACAAGGTTGTATTGTTTTCCTTTTTCATTTTCTAGAACATATTTAATAAAAACTAACCAGTATAAATCAAAACCAGATCTATTAGTTTCCCCCCTGAACACCCTCATTTCTATTGATAGATAACTTATCATTTAAGGCTACGTTCCATACCATGGTTACTATCTTCCAATGTCTTGCCACTGTGAGTAAAATAATCACCAGTTCTTTCTTTTCCATTTCTAAATTCAACTTTGTGGCATCCATTAATAATGCTAACCTAGCATCCGGGGTGATGTTTAATCCTATAATGTTGCCTATTTCTATAAATATGTTGTTCCAAAAACTCTTCAACTGGGGGCATTCCCACCATAAATGAAAATTTAAAAAATGCTAAACAAGGTGATCAGTTGCAACATTCAAACTTGCCTCAAACAGACAGGAGTCCTTTCTCCCACCCTGGGCATTATTTCACATACATATAAACCTCACCTGCTTATATCCAACAGACCTCACAACCTCTGAGGATGCCTGCCATAGATGTGGGCGAAACGTCAGGAGAGAGTGCTTCTGGAGCATGGCCATACAGTCTGGAACACTCACAGCAACCTAGTAATTCCGGCCATGAGAAACTTTGACAACACATGGAATGAATAGTGTTCCTGAAATCTGGTCTAGTCTATTTACTGTATATACTCGAGTATAAGCCGACTCGAATATAAGCCGAGGCGACTAATTTTACCACAAAAAACTGGGATAACGTATTGACTCGAGTATAAGCTGAGGGTGGGAAATGCAGCAGTTACAGGTAAATTTCAAAATAAAAATAGATACCAATAATATTTCATTAATCGAGGCATAAGTAGGTTAAATGTTTTTGAATATTTACCGCATTTCAAAGAAAAACAATAAACTATCTCCATAAGTGGAAAAGTAGGGGCAACAAAAACAATATGGTATCAACAACAACAACAACAACAACAAAAACTTCATTTGGATCCCACTTTATCTCCCCATGGGGACTCAGGCCAGCTTCCAACATAGTAACAGGCAAACATTCAATGCTTATATAAACAATGCAGAGCTAGATATAGATCTATAATTATAGGTACTAATTTCACATATGCATTTCCCCCTGAAACATTTGCAAATACCCTCTGTGTGTGTGTGTATGTGTGCATTTTCCCCCTGTAATATTTGCAAGCCCTATATATATATAGGTAGGTAAGAATATATTCATATCTATCCAGACATCTCTCTTTATATAGATATTTGCAAAGACTTGCAAACATAAGAGGGTAAATTCATATATAAAAATAATGTGTCTGTATGGCTACAGATACACAGGTACATGGATCTATATGTATAAAGGATTTGCAAAGACCTGCAAACATATGAGGGGAAATTCATATATAAAATTAATGTATATAGATAGATACAAATATAAAGGTACATAGAGATGGCAAAAGCTTGCAAGGGGTTAAGGCCTATATATCTGTAGGAGTGTTTAATAAATATTTCAGGGGAAAATGCTTTCATAATGTTAATGAATATATATTTTTCTTCTTCCTGACTTGCAAGGGCTCTTTCTCTTTTCAAAACATTCCCTTGATTAAGAGCGAGGGAGGCTTTGCAAAAGAAAACACACTGATAAGGGAGGAGAAGAGAGAAATAGATCACAGTATTGTCGAAGGCTTTCATGGCCGGAATGACAGGGTTGTTGTATGTCTTTCAGGCTGTGTGGTCATGTTCCAGAAGTATTCTCTCCTGATGTTTCACCTACATCTATGGCAGGATGCCTGCCATAGATGTAGGTGAAACGTCAGGAGAGAATACTTCTGGAACATGGCCACACAGCCCGAAAGACATACAACAACCCTGAAATAGATCACATATTGTAAGCAATAGCCTGCAGGCTCTGTTGCTGGCCTTGACCCGATTATAAGCCGGGGGAGGCTTTTTCAGCTCATAAATAAGGGCTGAAAAACTTATCTTCGAGTATATACTGTACCTCTCAACATAGTCCTAGCGTCCCTCTCCTCTGTCGCAGATATTTTGCAAACGCCTCCAGCTTTACAAAACAGAATTATTTACTGGAAGTGGCACTAAAGCAGAGCACCATTCCTTGTTGCCCTCGCTGCGGATCTTTTCTGTGCTCAAGACATCTTCATTACGAGACAAGGCTCATGCTGAGAACTCACCCCCAAGAACCATAAAGGCTTCCAACTCAGCAGATGCTCAACAATTTCCCTCCATTAAAATCTCCGGGAAGGGTGACCCCTCCGGCAACAGTGTCAGGCTAATAAGTGGACGAGAGGAACACGGTATGCTCACCATGACAAAGAAGAAAGGAGAGCCAACATCTACTATGGTAGGAGATTATTGAGGAAGAAACAGGACTGACCCAGTAGCACTGCTGCTAATGCAATGTGTCAAAGAGCAGCCGCGGGAAGCATACAATTCCACGCGTCTCCGGAAACCAAATCCAAGAGATACTACAGAATGGACATCATAGCCAAGCTGCGAGGAGTCTTGGCATTAAGTTGTGTATTCAGACAAAATGTTAGGACAAAGGACATTAAGGAAAGCCTAACAGAGCAAGTCAAGGTCTATCTTGTAGGGCCAGATGCCCTATGAGAAATCCACAAGCAGGGCACCGAGACAAACAAATTCCTCCGACTGTTTGGACAAGCTTTATTCTCTTAGCCTCAAAAGAAGGCAATAGCTAACTATTAGACATGTCCAAAAAATCGTTTTGAATCGTATATCGGAATTATTTCGGATTGTTCTCCCTTTTTGATACGCATTCCGAGACATTGTCTCACAGCGCAACCAGCAATGTAATTCAAACTATTGTTGGCCCATTCTCTAATTGTCTCTTAATGTTTCATTAATTTCCCCCCCCCCCAAAATATATTTTTAATATATTTTAAAAAATATTTTGAATTTTTTTTTTTTGTTTCTGCAACCTACCTAGAATGGGAGCTTAGCGCAGCCTAACATGGCTGCCGCCCCCTGGCCAATCAGAAGCTTCCACGATGGATGCAAAGGTGGGGGCTAGGGTTGATGAGGATAGCTCAAGAAATGAGGGCGAGAGAGCCCTGTAAAAGTCCCGTCCCCCCCCCCCCGGTTCCTTTTTTTTTTGGCGATTGCGCATGCGCGTCTGCCATTTTAGAAACATTTAGAATCATTACGATTTTTCAGAAATATCTGAAATTTTTGGGTGAAAAAAATCAGAAATACTTTCTATATCGAAGCGCCAGCACCCCCTACTTTAGAAACGAGAATTGAAACATTTTTTTCATCGATCGGACATGCCTACTAACTATCTCTGATCCAATCTGGCCAAGAAAAGTCTACAATAGGGTCAAATGACTAGAAGGCAAGCAACAACATCGGCAGCAGATGGAGTAAATATTACAAACTGTACCAGTTGCATCTATCATGGGGCGCCGAAAATCCTGATCGCCGTCCAAGGGGAGCCTGAGTTCTAATGCAGATGTAATGAGCTCCTTGGTTCCCAACGTATTTGTGGAGCCTTCCATAATTCAACATCAAATATTTATTACCACATTTATTAAATTTTGAATAATTTAACGTTCGCGGCGTGTCATGGAAGTGCTCAATTGCCCTTTATTTATTCTCCCTCTGTTTCGATCTCCACAGTGGGCCACGGTGGCGCAATGGGTTAAACTCTTCTATTGCTGAAATGCTGACCAGAAGGTTGGCAGTTTGAATCCGTGGGACGGGGAGAGCCCCCACTGTTAGCCCTAGCTCCTGCCAACCTAGCAGTTCGAAAACATGAAAATGTGAGTAGGTACCGCCAGCCATGTGACTAGGAGGTGTCTACAGACAATGCAGACTCCTTGGGTTGGAAATGGAATTTCCCGCCCGGAGCCAGAGATGAAAATTACCACCAGAGCCGGAAATGAAAGGAGAAGCCTTTACCTTTGTCTGTGTGTTTGTGTTTCATTGTATTTCATTGTAACAAGGCCTGGATCTGTTTGTATGCTGTAATCTGCTCTTGAGTCCCTTTGGGGAGAAGGGCAGAATATAAAGAAAATGATATTTTTACTGCAGTAAAGCCCCGCTAATTCGAGCCCCGCTCATCCGGGAGTCCGTGCTATCCGAACCAAATCCTCTCCTTCCCCCCCCCCCCCACTCACCTCACCAGATCCCGGTGCTGCCGGACTCCAGCCAGGTGAGTGAGCAAGGGACGGAGGGTGGGCTCGCTGGCTGGCTCCTTCAGCAGGCCGGGCTCCGGTGCTGCCGGCTCCGGAATGGCGAAGTGTTAGAGATGTCATCCTACACTGCTCGAGTCTCTATCATTAGATAGCAAGCATAGAATAGACTGAGGGACACCAGATAGGCGTTAACTGTTTCTTCTTTCTTTCTGTCCTGTTTAGATCCACCCATTCACTTGTTGATCTAGCAATGTGATCTCTCCTAGGGATTTGAGGTAACTTCCTCAATTTAGATTGGAATTTTTATGGCCCAGACCATGCGGTTTGGTCGCCGTTCTGATCCTGATTCTCTTTCTGATCCCTTTGTTTCATCAAAAGGGATGCATTTTGCCTCTTCTCATAGTCAAAATGTAGCTATCGAGATGTGTTTATTATTTTCACCAGCCTACCTATCTTAGACCTAGATAGGATAAGCTAGTTAGCTTTCCTGAAACTCACTTCACATAAGTTTCCTGCTGTTTTGGAAGGGATACTTCCACACACTCTGCTATTTTCCTGGGAATTTACCGCAAAGTCCCTCCCCATTCACCCGCTGGCTGGCTGGCTCCTTTGCCAGTTTTTCCGTAATCCCTCATTATCCAAGATATTCGCTTATCCAAGCTTCTGCCAGCCCGTTTAGCTTGAATAAGTGAGATTCTACTGTATTATTATTAGTAGTAGTAGTAGTAGTAGTAGTAGTCGTAGTATCAAAAAAAAAAATTTGATGCTTAGACCATAGGTCTTTCACATGCAAGCCAAACAAACAAATACATGAAAGCCCGAATATTAAATCTATATATATAAAAGGGTAATGAAATTTCGGCCTAGGACAAAACAACAAAACTACACATTCCAGAAACACTAAACTTGGCAGCACAACCCCTCATCCATGCCTCTACGTTCATACAAAAAAACGAAAAGAAAAATAAAGTCCTAATTAGAGGGAGAGGAATAATTGTTTTTATCCAATTGCTGCCAGTTAGAAGGTTAAGCTCTGCCCACTTGGTCTCCTAGCAACCCACTCAGCCCAGGGGACAGGCAGAGTTAGGCCTCACTTAGGCCTCTTCCACACTGCCTATAAAATACAGATTATCTGATTTTAACTGGATTATATGGCAGTGTAGACTCAAGGTCCTTCCACACAGCTATATAACCCATTTATAATGGACTTAATGTCAGGGGAAAACCTTTACCCTTTACCTTAACTACCACCAATTCCTCAATATCCTTTCTTTTTAAAAGATGTATTTAAATTGTTAGATTTTAGCCTTTCTTGTAAGCCGCCCCGAGCCCTAGGGGAGTGGCGGCATATAAGTTTAAATAATAAATAAATAAATAAACACTTTATTTCCCATACCACCATACTTCGCCACAGCCACACGTGGCCGGGCACAGCTAGTAATAATATAATAGTAATAATATGATAATATACTACAATAATAATACAGTAATAATAGAATATATATATATATATATATATATATATATATATATATATACACACACACACACACACACACACACACACACACACACACACAGTAGAGTCTCACTTATCCAAGCTAAACGGGCCGGCAGAACCTTGGATAAGCGAATATCTTGGATAATAAGGAGGGATTAAGGGAAAGCCTATTAAACATCAAATTAGGTTATGATTTTACAAATTAAGCACCAAAACTTCATGTTATACAACAAATTTGGCAGGAAAAGTAGTTCAATACACAGTAATGTTATGTTGTAATTACTGTATTTACGAATTTAGCACCAAAATATCATGATATATTGAAAACATTGACTACAAAAATGGCTTGGATTATCCAGAGGCTTGGATAAGTGAGATTATATATATGTAATGTGCATAATTCCCATGGAGTAAACAACAAAACCACTGGACCAAATCACACCAAATTTGGCCACAAAAGACCAATCAATCTGCATGCAGCAGTGTGTCAGCAAAAATGGCCAGGCGTGTCAGTGTTGGTCATAAGTTGGCCATCACTGTCCTAGCTTCTCAAGATGAGGTTCCTTGAAAAAGTTCTGCTTCCCACCAGATCATGGACCAGATCAAGGGGAAAAGTCTGAGCTCATCCAGAAGAACCTCAATGGATTATAATGGATTCAGCCAAGGTTCCTCAGGCTGAAATTCTAGAAGAAGAAAGAAAACGACAGCTCTGTGCAGATAGGAAGCAAGGCAAAGATAGAGAGAGAAGCTTATGCTGAGCTATCCATGTTTCCAGTTTGGAAACCTCATGAAGATACCTGCAAGTTCTCCTCATCCAGAGTGCATGTTCTTACCTGACATCAGCCGGATCTTCGGTCACAAGGACATCTGTCTTGCAGCTGGCCAACGGATTGATTGACAGTTCAACCGGAGGCACCACAAAGCTCTTGCTGACGGGAAGCCAGAGGCCCTGGCCCAGGCTGTAGGTGGACCTTCAAAGAAAGGAAAGGCAAGAAGAGAAGGCAAGAATGACGCCAACAGGAAAGCACATTGCCTTTGGGAACTCCATAGAGCTGTTGAATGACTCACCTAAGTATTTTTTCAGGTGCTTGTTCTCCGGTAACCAAGTCGTAGCCTCTTTCAAGGGTTGTATAGGGCCACGGTCTAAAAAGAAATCCAGAAATGAAGGAATGTACATGAGATGCACGGAAATCTCTCAGACAAATTTATGAACCAAAGGAGGTTGCAGAAAAACTATTCCATCTTTTGTAATGACGCCATTCAACGTAACATATGGGTTCTCATCTTTATAAAATGTTCACCATTTTCTTTCCATAACAACGCTACTTATTTATGATAGTATGCTGCAGCATCATACTATCTATATTTAATTATATTTATTGTCTTATTAATGTCTTTCATGGATCCCACAATGGGCTCACACGGGATCTGAAAAGGCTTCAAGAAATGTTATGAGCTTTTATAGTTGATAGATAGATATAGACAGGCAGAATTGCATGAATAAAATACTTTGAATTAATATTTGATGCACTTCAGAGCTTTTAATCATATGTCTTTGTGGTCCATGGCAACAAAAGATATTTAAGGAGGGTCTACAGCAGTGATTCCTGAAGTGGGCGCTACTGCCCCCTGGTGGACGCTGGAGCCTATCCCGGGGGGTGGTGATGGCACCTATTAGGACATGGGGGCGGGGCCAGAGGAGGGGCGGGGCCTCTTCCCAGGTGCCGGAGACAGGGCTGAGCACCTGAGGTGCCTGTTAGGACACACAGGGGGCGGAGCTAGAGGAGTGGGCGTGGCTTCTTCCCAAGAGCCCGAGACAGGGCTGAGGATCTATACCTCTCCTGAGTCTCTTGTTGGGACACAGAGGGAGGAGCTAAGGAACGAAGCGAGGCCTCCTTCCAAGAGCCCGAGATAGGGCTGAGCCTCTATATTTCTCCTAAAAGGCCTTTTAGGACTAAAAGGGTTAGGGGTGGGGGTGGGGCCTCTTCTCAAGAACCGGAGACAGGGCTGAGCCTCTATAACTCTCCTGAGAGGCCTTTTAGGACTAAAGGGTGGGGCTAGGGGTGGGGTGGGGCCTCTTCCCAAGAGTGCGAGACAGGACTGAGCCTCTATCTATACCTCTCCTGAGAGGCCTTTTAGGACTAAAGGGTGGGGCTAGGGGTGGGGTGGGGCCTCTTCCCAAGAGTGCGAGACAGGACTGAGCCTCTATCTATACCTCTCCTGAGAGGCCTTTTAGGACTAAAGGGTGGGGCTAGGGGTGGGGTGGGGCCTCTTCCCAAGAGTGCGAGACAGGACTGAGCCTCTATCTATACCTCTCCTGAGAGGCCTTTTAGGACTAAAGGGTGGGGCTAGGGGTGGGGTGGGGCCTCTTCCCAAGAGTGCGAGACAGGGCTGATCCTCTATATCCCTCCTAAGAAGCCTTTTAGGACTAAAGGGAGGGGTTAGGGGTGGGGTGGGGCCTCTTCCCAAGAGAGCGAGATAGGGCTGAGCCTCTATATCCCTCCTAAGAGGCCTTTTAGGACTAAAGGGAGGGGTTAGGAATGGGGGTGGGGCCTCTTCCCAAAAGCGCGACACACGGTTGAGCCTCTATACTTCTCCTGAGGCGCTAGTTAGAATATGGGGGTGGGGTATAGAGGTTCAGCCCTGTCAGGCACTTGGGAAGAGGCCCCGCCCCCTCCTCTAGCCCCACCTCCTTCTTGAAGGCGCCGCAGGACAGGGATAGAAGCTCAGCCCTGCCTCAGAGCTCGTAACTCCGCCCATCCCAGTCCTGGCTGCCCATTTGTGGCCCCGCCCACTTCCCCTCGCAGCCCTGCCTCTTGGACTAGGGAAGAGGCTCAGCCCCACCCACTTGAGCAGGAGCCACGCCCACCCCTCTAAGCCACGCTCCCTTTCCAGGGGGCACTGAGTCTTAATTTTTCTGGAAAGGGGGCGGCAGGCCAAATAAGTTTGGGAACCACTGGTCTATAGTAAAGGAAAGGTTAAGAACTGCTGGCCTGGTGTATCCAAATCTTTCCTCGAATAGACAAATGAGACCTCCCTATTTGAATATATGACATTTCCTTGCACTTACCCTTCACTGTGCCCCCAGTCATTGCGCACGCATAGATGCCGATGAACAGGATCAGGGGAGTAGCCATTGTGACAGCTGCACTCGCCTAGAAAAGAAGAGAGAATGCTGGGATACTCAACTCCAATTTGTTGCCACTTCTGTTACTTAGTTATGCTACACATGTCCTTCCATCATGGCAGCTCGATCCATAAATCATTCTTTTGTTTCAAGAATAGCGCAGAAACATAATGTAGCAATATAAAAATGAACACATCAATTACAAAAATTAGCCTGGCATATAGCTGTCAGGTGTCTGAAAAGCTTTGCACGTATTATATCTAGCATTGATCCTTGGAAAGCACCCATTATGGTGGATCAGTGATGCATCTGAGAGTGAGAGACCATCTAGTAATTCCACGGCAGAGAAGAAATGGGAAATGCCGATGAGGGGGATGCTGGGTTTCCTACTGAGAAGTCTGTGTGTGATCACAGTGAATTGAAGGCTTTAGATCAGAGAGAAGTGCAGACAGAGGATGTTTTGGATTCTAATGTTCATTCCCTAACAACTGGGGAAAGGTAAACCCATGAAAGGTCAATTTCTCTTGGGAATCAGCCTTCAACTGATGGGGAGTTTTCCTGAGATATCAGATTAGGTCTCTGCAGGGAGGGAGTAAAGGATAGATTAATAAGTCCTCCAGAAAGACTCTGTAGGGAGTCCTCGAAACCCAGATGTGTGAGGCATGATCTCATGGCTTCTTAGTCGGGCTTGGCTTTAAAGTATCGTATATACTCGAGTATAAGCCGACCCGAATATAAGCCAAGGCACCTAATTTTACCACAAAAAAACTGGGAAAGCATTGACTCCAGTATAAGCTGAGGGTGGGAAATTTCAGAAATAAAAATAGATACCAATAAAATTACATTAATTGAGGCATCAATAGGTTAAATGTTTCTGGATATTTACATAAAGCTCAAATTTTAGATAAGACTGTCCAACTCTGATCAAATCATGATTCTCATCTTCTTCAATGTAAATGTGCTTATGTATCCTTTTAATAATAATAGAAATAATACATGTAATAATAATAATAAATACAGGAAAATAATACATGTAATAATAAATAGAGTAAAATAATAAATGCAACAATAATAATAACATCAGAGTGAAATAATAAATGTATTATTAATAATAAAAAATTAGTCAAATTAGCAAATTTCAACAAACACAATACGAACAAATGCTGGAAATGTAACAAGGAAGTAGGGACCTTCTTACATCAATGGTGGAAATGCAAGAAAATCAAAGAATATTGGAAAAAATTCCACAAGGCGACACAAACAATACTAGGACTCAAGTTTACTCTATCAACAGAGGCATATTTATTAGGCATATCAAATATAAAAATAAATAAGAATCAAGACAAATTACTATTTTTTATAAGAACCGCGGCGAGACAAGGTGTAGCTTGATACCTTCCGTCAACGACTGGATTTTATAATTGTTTGATATAGTACAAATGGACACTTTAACTCAAAGACTGAGAGAAGTTAAAGAAAAAAACATATTGGCTGGGCTTCAAAGACTTCATCCAGAAAAAAGGATATAATCTAACAATAGACTTATTTGATAAGTGAAATACATCAAGACAACAAGACTGTTAATACCAGAGACGAAAACAAACTATAAGATTTCGAAACCCTCTAGAGGTCAATGGGAAGTCATTCCAATATTTTTCTTTTTTCTTTTGTTTTTTCTTGTTGTTGTTGTTTTTTGTTTTGTTTTTTTTTCTCTTTATATATATATACTAGCTTAGCCCAGCCACGCGTTGCTGTGGCATTGTCTGGTGGTGTTGGTGAGAACTTGTTGAGGCTGGATGGCCATCTGTCAGGAGTGGTTGGATTGTGTCCTCCTGCATGATATAAGAAAGTTGAACTGGATGATCCTTAGGGGTATCTGCTAACCTTAGGATTGTATTATTATTATTATTATTATTATTATTATTATTATTATTATTATTATTATTATTATTGAGAGGCTGGGTGGACTGAGTAGGTTGCTAGGAGACCAAGTGGGCGGAGCTTAGCCTTCTAACTGGCATTACATTAAGTCCATTATAAATGGGTAATATAGCTGTGTGGAAGGGCCTTGAGTCTGCACTGCCATGTATTCCAGTTAAAATCAGATAATCTGTATTTTATAGGCAGTGTGGAAGAGGCCTAAGTGAGGCCTAACTTTGTCTGTCCCCTGGGTGAGTGGGTTGCTAGGAGACCAAGTGGGCAGAGCTTAGCCTTCTAACTGGCAGCAATTGGAGAAAAACCATTATTCCTTTCCCTCTAATTAGGACTTTATTTTTCTTTTCTTTTTGTTGTATGAACGTAGAGGCATGGATGAGGGGTTGTGCTGCCAAGTTTAGTGTTTCTGGGATGTGTAGTTTTGTTGTTTTGTCCTAGGCCAAAATTTCATTACCCTTTTATATATATAGATCTTCTTTTTCCCCTCGGTTTTTATTTTACGTTTTTTCTTGGTTTATGTTCCTCTACTTTTACTCCACTTTCTATACACAAATGTTTTCCTTGCTTTCACTGTAATTATAGACAAAAGCACAATAAAAACTTCTAAAAAAATAAAGTAAAATAATCGTAGTTACAATAATAGAGAAAAATAATAAATGTAATAATACCAATAATAATAGAGAAAAATAATAAATGTACCATATATTCTCGAGTCTAAGCTGACCCAAATATAAGCCAACCAGGACCCTCACCCGAGTATAAGCCGAGGGGAAGCTTTTTCAGTCTTAAAAAAAAGGGCTGAAAAAATAGGCTTATATTTGAGTATATACAGTAAGTGATGTTTACTTGGTATCTCTCAGAGCAGACAATGTTGCCAAAAGGTTCAGGTTTTTGTCTCAGCTCATGATCCAAGTTTCCTGTGTTGGCCTATGTTCCTGGAAGAGTTTTGCTTTGGGAAAAGTTCCACTTTCATGCTTATGGATTTATGCCTGTGGTCCTGACTTTCTTGATTTCATGTAACTTTCCATTTTTGGACTATTGTTCTTTTATATATGGACTTCTGCTATTTTATAGCACTTTTTACCTTTGTCAACTTTGTCTACTCCCATCCCAATTTGCACTTCTAAGAATTTGCAGCACTTTATCAGTCACCTTGTGTTTACAATATTTATATGGTACACTTTACCCAGTCTATTTTTACAACCTCTCTGTTTTACTCCATGTTATTATTAAGTTTTTGTCATTTATTTTTATTGGGTAATGTTTAAATTTTTATAATTGTGCATGTCTCTTGTCTATTGTTCTGTTTTATATTGTTATTGTTTTTATTCGGGCTTGGCCCCATGTAAGCCGCCCTGAGTCCCCTTTGGGGAGATGGAGGCGGAGTATAAAAATAAAGTTGTTGTTGTTGTTGTTATTATTATTATTATTATTATTATTATTATTATTATTATTATTATTAATTGTATGACACAGCAAAAAAGATAGATATGCTGGATTTCGTATCACAAAATCACAAGTCGAACACTTCCCAAGAGTCTAGGACTGTGTGACGTATTTTCGGATGATGCGTGCAGATCCCAGCAGGGTGGCCTTTTGCAGTTGGTAGATCGTGATTTTCTCCATGTCTATTGTTTCCAAATGCCGGCTGAGATCTTTTGGCACGGCAACCAATGTGACCATCACCACCGGGACCGCCTGTACTGGTTTCTGCCAGAGTCTTTGAAGTTCAATCTTGAGGTCCTGATAGCGGCTGAGTTTTTCCTGTTGTTTTTTGTCAATGCGGCTGTCACCTGGGATGGCGACATCAATGATCCAAACCTTCCCCCCCCCCCCCCCCACAACTGTGATGTTTGGTGTGTTGTGTTCCAGAACTTTGTCAGTCTGGATTCGGAAGTCCCACAGTATCTTTGCGTGCTCATTTTCCAATACTTTTGCAGGTTTCTGATCCCACCAGTTCTTTACTGCTGGGAGGTGGTACTTGAGGCATAAGTTCCAATGAATCATTTGGGCCACGTAGTTGTGCCTCTGTTTGTAGTCTGTCTGTGCGATTTTCTTACAGCAGCTGAGGATATGATCAATGGTTTCGTCGGTTTCCTTGCACAGTCTGCATTTTGGGTCATCAGCTGATTTTTCGATCTTGGCCTGAATTGCCTTTGTTCTGATGGCTTGCTCCTGGGCTGCAAGGATCAGGCCTTCTGTCTCCTTCTTCAGGGTCCCATTCGTGAGCCAGAGCCAGGTCTTCTCCTTATCAGCTTTTCCTTCAATTTTGTCAAGGAACTTTCCATGCAATGCTTTGTTGTGCCAGCTGTCAGCTCTAGTTTGTAGTGCGGTTTTCTTGTACTGGTTTTTTGTCTGCTGTGCTTTGAGGAGTTTCTGATTTTCGACTTCAATCAAAGCAGGTTCTTCACTTTGCTTTACATATTCTGCCAGGGTGTGTTCTTCTTCTTTGACTGATTGTTTTATTATTATTATTATTATTATTATTATTATTATTATGACACAGCAAACAAGATAGATATGCTGGATTTCGTATCATAAATCACAAGTCGAACACTTCCTAAGTGTCTAGGGCTGTGTGATGTATTTTCGGATGATGGGTGCAGATCCCAGTAGGGTGGCCTTTTGCAGTTGGCAGATCGTGATTTTGATGATGATGATGATGATGATGATGATGATGATGATGATGATAGCTCCTTTTCTACTGCTCTTTTGGAAAATGCCATTTTCCCCTTTGTACATGCTTTCCCAAATAAACTGCTGTAGTTAGTACTACTGGACTCTGGTGTGGAGCTGGGTGAAAAGGTGTCTCAAGGCTCGAGTGCAACACTCTTGATCAGGGGTCCCCAAACTAAGGCCCGGGGGTCATTTACCTGGCCCCGCCCTCAGTTTTATAATATAATATATTGTATATACATATAATATTGATAATAATATTATAATGTAATACAATATAACACTAATAATACCATATGATAATATTAATTATATATTCTATATTACATATAATATTACTAATAATATTACAGTACAGTTCAATATAGCGATATATAATGCTAATATTGTGCTATGCTAATAATATAATATATTGTATGTACATATAATTTGTAAGCCACTCTGAGTCCCCTTTGGGGTGAGAAGGGTGGGATACAAATGTAGTAAATAAATGCAGTAAATAAATAAATACATAAATACATGATTACTTGATATTAATTCAGGGCTCCTCCCTACCCAATGTGACCTTGAATGAATCTATTGCACTTTATTTAAAAAATCTGTAATTTATAATGTGCACCTTGCTTATCCACTATTGCAACCTCATTGTTTTTAATTCGATGTTTTAATACCGTGTTGTGGGTTTTTTTTTTTGGGTTTTTTTCGGTTGCTGTGTATACATTATTACTGGTTTTGTTCTCTGATGTTTCATATTTTATTTTGTATTGTTTTGTATCCGATTTTGCTGTAAGCCGCCCCGAGTCTCCTTCGGGGGAGATGGAGGCGGGATATAAATAAACTTATTATTATTATTATTATTGACACAATGACGTTGTATGACACAGCAAACAAGATAGTTATGCATTATTATTATTATTATTATTATTATTATTATTATTATTATTATTAAATACATTTTAGACTTAGGCTTGCCCAAAGTCTGAAATGACTTGAAGGCACACAACAACAACAACAACAACAACAACATTATGCATTATGTTATGCATTATTATTGTTGTTGTTGTTGTTATTTTATTATGACACAGCAAACAAGATAGATATGCTGGATTTCATATCACAAAATCACAAGTCGAACACTTCCCAAGTGTCTAGGAATCTGTGATGTATTATTATTATTATTAAATACATTTTAGACTTAGGCTTGCCCAAAGTCTGAAATGACATGAAGGCACACAACAACAACAACAACAACAACAACAACAACAACAACAACAATCCTAATTAACTTGACTATCTCATTGGCCAGAAGCAGGAGCACACTTCTCATTGAAATCCTGATAAATGTATGTTGGTTAAAATTGTTTTTATTTTTAAATATTGTATTGTTCTTTCATTGTTGTTGTTGTTGTTGTTGTTGTTGTTGTTTTTGCACTACAAGTAAGACATGTGCAGTGTGTATCGGAATTTTTTTGTATTTTTTTTTCAAATGATAATCTGGACCAGGGGTCCTCAAACATTTTAATCCGAGGGCCGGTCCACAATCCTTCAGACTGTTGAGGGGCCGGATTATCATTTGAAAAAAAAATACAAACAAATTCCGATGCACACTGCATATGTCTTATTTGTAGTGCAAAAACAACAACAACAAGAACAAGAACAATGAAAGAACAATACAATATTTAAAAATAAAAACAATTTTAACCAACATACATTTATCAGGATTTCAATGGGAAGTGTGGTCCTGCTTCTGGCCAATGAGATAGTCAAGTTAATTAGGGTTGTTGTTGTTGTTGTTGTTGTTGTTGTTGTTGTTGTGTGCCTTCAAGTCATTTCAGACTTTGGGTGAGCCTAAGTCTAAAATTTATTTATTTATTTATTTATTTATTTTTTACTGTATTTATTTACTACATTTGTATCACACCCTTCTCACCCCAAAGGGGACTCAGAGTGGCTTACAAATTATATGTACATAGTATACAATATATTATATTATTAGCATAGCACAATATTAGCATTATATATTACTATATTGAACTATACCACTATACTGTAATATTATTAGTAATATTATATGTAATATAGAATATATAATTAATACTATTGTATGGTATTATTATTATTAGTGTTATATTGTATTACATTATAATATTATTATCAATATTATATGTATATACAATATATTATATTATAAAACTGAGGGCGGGGGCCAGGTAAATGACCTCGGAGGGCCGCATCCGGCCCCCGGGCCTTAGTTTGGGGACCCCTGATCTGGACCCTCAACAGTCTGAAGGATTGTAGACCGGCCCTCGGCTTAAAAAGTTTGAGGACCCCTGCTCTTGATTATGGATGGCATGGAGAAAGAGGACAAAAATAAGAGCTTGTGGTACAAAAAAAGAGAGAAAAAAGATTAGCCTGATGAAGAACCCTGTTGTCTGTCTGGTCTGCTTTGCAAGCGCTTTCCAAACGCGGCTTGATTGCAGAACACATATTTGTTATGCAGTAAGTGTGAGGAATTAATGACCCAGGCAGAGAGAAACTTGCATGCTAAGCACCGGAGGAAGAAAATGGCTTATTAATGGCTCTTTCCATTGGAGCGCCAGTTCCTAAAACAAATGAGCATGCAACCGGGGCCACCCCTTGAAGCAATCCCTCCACTCCCCGGGAAAGGGCAGCTCCTCCTCGCTCACTTAACGGACAGATCTTCCCTTATCCACTTCCATTCTTTTTTTTTCCCCACCCACAGAGGTTAAATTTCGAAACCTTGCATCATGAATCACAACGTGAGCCGGCTTCTGGCAGATCATAAATCAGGCCTCTGGAGTCGGCTAGGACAAATCCCAGGACATTTAATCTTTAATATTAGACGTGTTTAAGATGGTGAATATTTTATGAAGGTGCTGTTGCAATTTAGCACATCATTAGCTTGTCTTATCCCCCCTTCCGTTTTTTGCAAAACGGAAAAAAAATCTACTAGATGAAGCCTGTTTTGCTTCCCTCGGGAAAGTGTCTTACCTTAATCCCTACGAGACTCTTAAAATAATATAATATACTGTATATACTCGAGTATAAGCCTAGTTTTTCAGCCCTTTTTTAAGACCGAAAAAGCCCCCCCCCCCCGGCTTATGCTCGGGTGAGGGTCCTGGTTGGTTTATATTTGGATCAGCTTATACTCGAGAAAATATGGTACATTTATTATTTTTCTCTATTATTATTGGTATTATTACATTTTTTTTCTATTATTGTTGCTACTATTACGTTTATTTTACTCTATTTTTTACTATTATTAATACTTATACTTGGGTCCTGGTTGGCTTATATTTGGGTCAGCTTATACTCGAGAATATATGGTACATTTATTATTTTTCTCTATTATTATTGGTATTATTACATTAATTATTTTTTTCTATTATTGTTGCTACTATTACGTTTATTTTACTCTATTTTTTACTATTATTAATACTTATACTTGGGTGAGGGTCCTGGTTGGCTTATATTTGGGTCAGCTTATACCTGAGAATGTATGGTACATTTATTATTTTTCTCTATTATTATTGGTATTATTACATTTATTATTTTTCTCTATTATTGTTGCTACTATTACGTTTATTTTACTCTATTTTTACTATTATTAATACTTATACTCTGGTGAGGGTCCTGATTGGCTTATATTTGGGTCAGCTTATACTAGAGAATATATGGTACATTTATTATTTTTCTCTATTATTATTGGTATTATTACATTTATTATTTTTCTCTATTATTATTGGTATTATTACATTTATTATTTTTCTCTATTATAGTTGCTACTATTACATTTATTTTACTCTATTTTTTACTATTATTAATACTTATACTCTGGTGAGGGTCCTGGTTGGCTTATTTTTGGGTCAGCTTATACTCGAGAATATATGGTACATTTATTATATTTCTCTATTATTGTTGGTATTATTACGTTTATTTTACTCTATTTTTTACTATTATTAATACATTTATTATTTCACTCTGATCTTATTATTATTATTATTATTATTTTATTATTATGACACAGCAAACAAGATAGATATGCTGGATTTCATATCACAAAATCACAAGTCGAACACTTCCCAAGTGTCTAGGACTGTGTAATGTATTATTATTATTATTATTATTATTATTATTATTATTATTATTATTATTGCATTTATTATTTTACTCTATTTAATATTATCTGTATTATTTTCCATTATTATTATTATTATTATTATTATTATTATTATTATTATTATTATTATTACATGTATTATTTTACTCTTTTATTATTAAAAGGATACATAAGCACATTTACATTGAAGAAGATGAGAATAATGATTTGATCCAAGTTGGACAGTCTTAAAATACTGGCTACCAGTATTTTAAAAAAACTCTGAGGACAGTTGATAAAGGACAACACTGAGAAAATGGGAATTCCGTACAGGAAACAATCAGGGCCAGCTACCACCTCCCAACAATGGATTCCCCAGCCAGGCTTTGAAGATGCAAGGCTATTCAGTGCTAATCAAGCTTACAAATTGCAACATTCACACTTGCCTCAAGCAGACAAGAGTTATTTTCCCCAGCCTGGACATTCCACAGATATATAAACCCCAATTGCCTAGTTTCCAACAGACATCACAACCTCTGAGGATGCCTGCCATGGATGTGGGTGAAACGTCAGGAGAGAATGCTTCTGGAACATGGTCTTACAGCCCAGAAAACTCGCAACAATCCAGTGTTTCTGGCCATGAAAACCTTCGACAACAAACTGTGTTATGTTAAATTTGCCATTATTTGTTTTGATTTGCTTTTGATTACTGTAAATAATAATAATAATAATAATAATAATAATAATAATAATAATAATAATAATTGAAAGACTCTGGCAGAAACCAGTACAGGTGGACCTGGTGGTGATGGGCACACTGGGTGCCATGCCAAAAGATCTCAGCCGGCATTTGGAAATAATAGACATTGACAAAATCACGATCTGCCTACTGCAAAAGGCCACCCTGCTGGGATCTGCACGCATCATCCGAAAATACATCACACATTCCTAGACACTTGGGAAGTGTTCGACTTCTGATTCTGTGACAAGAAATCCAGCATATCTATCTTGTTTGCTGTGTCATAATAATAAAATAATAATAATAATAATAATAATAATAATAATAATAATAATAATAATAATACATCATACGGTCCTAAACGCTTGGGAAGTGTTCGGCTGTCTTTGTGTTGTTAATAATAATAATAATAATAATAATAATAATAATAATAATAATAATAATAATAATAATAATTTTATTTATATTCCGCCCTATCTCCCTGGAAACTAAGTAACTAAAGGGCTTTGAAGTGTATTAGGCTACCAGTATTAAAACACTCAAAAATCAGAACAGTAAATAAGAAGCAACACTCTGAAAGCAGAGGAGTTCCAGACATGAATCAACCAGGGGCAGCTAATGACTCTGAACAAAAGATGCCCCCAGGCAGGAAGAAGCCAGGAGAAGAAGCTATTTAATGCTAATGAAGGTGATTAACTACAACATTCACACTGGCCTCCAGCTGACAAAGAGTTCTTCTCTCATCCTGGACTTTCCAGAGATATATATATAAACCTTCCTTGCTTAGTTTCTCCCTACACCTCACAACCTCTGAGGATGCCTGCCTTAGATGTGGGCGAAACGTCAGGAGAGAATGCTTCTAGAACATGGCCAGACAGCCCGGAAAACATACAACAACCTTTTCATGCCCTTCCCGGGTATTTCTCAACTTAGAAGACAGAGCATCTGAATCCTAATGCCAATGATCACTGACCTATCATCATTAATGCAATGCTCAAAGGCTCCTATTATTCACAGTATTTGTTCCTCTCTAGTTATTGTTTATTCTAGGTAACATTTTCTTCTACTGATTCAAAACCTAAGGAGACACTTGCTCTTTTGACCAAAATGCATTTTATAAACATAGGGTATAATCCTATTGTTTATTTACACTGAAATAGCTCTACTTTTATTTGTCTCTCTATCTATCTGTCTGTCTAGCTGTCTGCCTAACTACCTCGATATCATCTATTATCTATCGATCCATCAATCAATAAATCAATTAGACTATTTATCTATCATCTGTTTGTCTACCTGTCTATCTGTCTGTCTGATAGTCTCTTTCTCTCGTCTTTCATCAATCATCTATCTGTCTGTCTATCCATCTAGCTATCAATCTACCGTATATACTCGAGTATAAGCCGACCCGAATATAAGCCGAGGCACCTATTTTTACCACAAAAAAACTGGGAAAACATTGACTCCAGTATAAGCCGAGGATGGGAAATTTCAGAAATAAAAATAGATACCAATAAAATTACATTACCATATATACTCGAGTATAAGCCGACCCAAATATAAGCCGAAGTAAATTACATTGAGGCATCAGTAGGTTAAATGTTTTTGAATATTTACATCAAGCTCAAATTTAAGATAAGACTGTCCAGCTCTGATCAAATCATTATTCTCATCTTCTTCAATGTACATGTGCGTATATATCCTTTTAATAATAATAAGTAAAATAATACATGTAATAATAATAATAATAATAATAATAATAAATACAGGAAAATAATACATAATACAGATGGCTTTTGGAGGTCACTTTCCTTACCTATGGTCCTATGAGACCATCTAGATGGACTTTGAGAGTCCCTTTTCTTACCTATGGTCCTATGAGACTGTCTAGATGGCCTTTGAGGGTCCCTTTCCTTACCTTTGGTCTTATGAAACCGCCTAGATGGTCTTTGAGGGTCCTTTTCCTTATCGATGGTCTTCTGATGGCTTTATGAGATCATCTAGATGGCCTCTGAGGGTCCCTTTTCTTACCTATGGTCTTATGAGACCATCTAGATGGTCTTTGGAGGTCTCTTTGCTTAGCTACAGTCTTATAAGACTGTCTAGATGGTCTTTGGAGGTCTCTATCCTTACGTATGGGCCTATGAGACTGTCTAGATGGTCTTTGGAGGTCTCTTTGCTTAGCTACGGCCTTATGAGACCATCTAGATGGTTTTTGGAAGTCCCTTTCCTTACCTATGGTCCTATGAGACTGTCTAGATGGCCTTTGAGGGTCCCTTTCCTTACCTATGATCCTATGAAACCATCTAGATGGTCTTTGAGGGTCCTTTTCCTTATCGATGGTCTTCTGATGGCTTTATGAGATCATCTAGATGGCCTTTGAGGGTCCCTTTCCTTACCTATGATCTTATGAGACCATCTAGATGGTCCTTGGAGGTCTCTTTGCTTACCTATAGTTTTATGAGATCGTCTAGATCAGGGATCCCCAAACTAAGGTCCTCCAAGGTCCTTGACCTGGCCCCAGTCCTAAACCTTAGACTTAGGGTTGATCTAAGTCTGCAACGACTTGAAGTCACACCACAACAACACTCCTAATTTTGGACTATTTCATCGTAGTCCGACCCCCCAACAGTCTGAGGGACCGTGAACTGGCCTTCCAATAAAAAAGTTTGAGGACCGCTGCTCCAAGCCCTCCAATGCAGACGCACTCCACCCACCATCCCTCAGGTCCCCAACTCCCAGACAATCTCATTTAATATAAAGAATCAGGAAAATAAAAGAAAATCAAAAATATTTAGCTGTGAGTCCGAATAGGGGATTTGTCGCGTCTCACCAGAACTTGTCATCACTGTTTATGGCAACTGGGCTTCCAATTGTGTGATTCAAAATTTTCTCCAATTTTCAGCCCTGGAGAAACGTTATGTTAGGCTTCCCCAAATTGTTGTCTCCTAGAAGCACGTGTGCAAGGTTTCATTTCATTTCCCTCTTCCTAAAGCGAAGACGTTTTATGTGTGATATAAAATACCAATAAATTTACCAACCGCCACAACAAAAGGCAGTATGTTGCTTCGGTCAGAGTAATTTGCAGCGGAGCAGTAGTAGGATGGAGTCAGTGGAACGCAGAACGAAGAGACACCCAGAGATGCTGGTAAAACTATATACTAGTTTTACTATAAGCAGTAATAAACAACACAAAAGGACTTGCAGACAATAGACGAACACAGGACTTGACTCTCACTCTAGGCCAGTGATGGCCAACCTATGACACGCGTGTCAGCACTGACACACCTAGCCATTTTTGCTGACACGCTGCCGCATGCAGATTGATTGGATGACTAATGTCAAATTTGATGTGATTTGGTCCAGTGGTTTTGTTGTTTAGTCCATGGGAATTAAGCACATTACGTTATTATCATATTATTACTATTATATTATTATATTATTAGCGTATATACTCGAGTATAAGCCGACCTGAATATAAGCCGAGGCACCTAATTTTACCACAAAAAAACTGGGAAAACATTGACTCCAGTATAAGCCGAGAGTGGTAAATGTCAGAAATAAAAACAGATACCAATAAAATTACATTAACTGAGGCATCCGTAGGTTAAATGTTTTTGAATATTTACATAAAGCTCTAATTTAAGATAAGATTGTCCAACTCTGATCAAATCATTATTCTCATCTTCTTCAATGTGCTTATGCATCCTTTTAATAATAACAGAGTAAAATAATACATGTAATAATAATAATAATAATAATAATAATAAAAATAAATAATACAGGACAATGATACATGTAGTAATAAATAGAGTAAAATAATACATGCAATAATAATAAGATAAGAGTGAAATAATAAATGTATTAATAATAATAATAAAAATAGAGTAAAATAAATGTAATAGTAGCAACAATAATAGAGAAAAATAATAAATGTAACAATACCAATAATAATAAAGAAAAATAATAAATGTACCATATATTCTCAAGTATAAGCTGACCCAAATATAAGCCAACCAGGACCCTCACCCGAGTATAAGCCGAGGGGGGCTTTTTCAGTCTTAAAAAAAGGATTGAAAAACTAGGCTTATACTTGAGTATATAAAGTATTCATTATTCATGACTACATTGAAACTAGAATAGAGAGAAATCAGTGTGGTGACTGCAAGAGGTACCATAGATTGTTGTACATGGAAATAGTGGTAGTAAATAGTTTTTGATTTATTAAATACAGTTATATATTACAATTATATATTTTTGTTATTTAAACTATACATATTGTGAAATTATGGTTTTTTTTCTCTCGAAGTGACACAGCACCCAAGTCATGCTAGGTTTTTTGGTGAATTTTGACACACCAAGCGCAAAAGTTTGTCCATCATTGCTCTAGGCAGACAGAACTCGATTCAACTGAGAACTGAAAGCAATCAGTAATGCACACACACTTGTGTCTGGATACTCCCTAGTTCCAGCCACACATCAAGGTCATCACAGCTTCTTAGTAATTAACTCTTTCCAGACTATAGTACACTCTGGATGATGCAATCAGTATGCAATACAGGCAAGACACAAATTGCATTTAAACACTATCAATACACAAATCCCACATTAACAGCTTCTACCCAAAGGCCTGCCTAAATTTAGGGCTTGTCGGTTGGATAAAATGCTAATGTGTCATCCTGCCCGAAAAGGAGAAAATAGTGCTAAAAATAAAGCTGGGCGTATATGTTAGTAAATAGAAACAGCTGGAGCATTTGCATTCGTAATGCGGGTGGGCTGCCAAGCAATCCACATCCGCCTCCGTTCTGTGTATTTTTTTTCCAACTGTGTTTAAAACTTTCCCTAGCTTGGTAGTTTGTCACTGGCAGGCATCAGCCGAAGGGGGAAAGGAGAAGAAAAATCAACACTGGCTTTCAACGGCTCCTGGATGAACAAATCCAATTAATCTTTTATATATTTTTTTGCCAGCACTTGCTCGGGGATATGTATTTCTTTGAAACCAGGGATCAATCTGAGCCAGCAAAGAGCAGCGTGCCACATCTCTCCTCGCCGTTGCCGAACAACAACAAAAGCATGATGGAGATGGGAGAGCGTGTTGCCTGCAACCATCAAAAAAGGATTTCTTGGGCTTCAAGGAATTGCATCCTGGCAACATAACCCGTTCTATCCACTTACCAGTATCTGGATCGCAAAGCTGTTCACAAGCATCTGTAGTCCTCTGTCCGCACAGATCTCTCACCCAAGGAGACGTGGCATTGATTTGGTAATAGAGGGAGAGTTTGGCTGGGTTGAGCCAGTCGGAGATGTCCAGGTAGCTTCCCTCGCTCACAACAAAGCTGCTGCCTGCAACAGAAAAACGGAGAAAGTAAAAGATGGGGAGTTGAAAGACAACAGTTCCTCTGTTCTTCTAGTTTCAGAATGGTCGGATTGAGCTCCCAACCATTAATAGCCTAGCTCGCTGTTGATCTACGCAGCTCAAAAGACAGCTGCATATAGCACAGGAAATCATAGGAATCAAATTTAAATTAGAACCTGAAATGTATTTACTAAGCTTTACAAATTCAATTTTTTTAAAAAATGAGGACAGAATATTTTTCTACATAAGCACAGCGGCCAGACTAACAATAGCGAAAGTCTGGAAAGGGAAAAAACTTCCTACTCCCGAGGAATGGTTAATCAGAATTTTGGACACGATACAAATGGATAAGCTAACACAAAAAATAAGAGAAGGTAAAAATAAAAAAGACTGGACACACTTCATAAAATTCTTGATAAAAAGAAGAATGGACTTCATGATAGACTTATATACAATATAAGGGTAGATATAGATATAGATTCATACATATCTATATAGATATAGATATATATATATAAAGTCAAATTATAAAAGAAGCAAAAAAAGCTCTCCAAACCTCAACTATATAATAGATAATCCTTGAGGTTTGGAGAGGTTTTTTTTTTCAAGGATAGAGATAATATAGATATAGTAGATATAGATAGATACAGAATCCTTGAGGATTGGAGAGGGTTTTTTCAAGGATATAGATAATATGATATAGGTATAAGTATAGATATAGAGGGTTTTTCAAGGATATAGATAATATGATATAGGTATAAGTATAGATATAGAGGGTTTTTTCAAGGATATAGATAATATGATATAGGTATAAGTATAGATATAGAGGGTTTTTCAAGGATATAGATAATATGATATAGGTATAAGTATAATAATAATTTATTTGTTTCACCAGTCATATGACCATTTCAAAGTGCAACATAAATAAAAACAAGGCAAACAGGATGGGAGGACAGGCAGCTGACCATCTGTTTGCTGACAAAATCTTATTTTCCTGATTCTTCTTCTTTCAGGAAATGTGCTCTTATTATTATTATTATTACAGTAGAGTCTCACTTATCCAACATAAACGGGCCGGCACAATGTTGGATAAGCAAATATGTTGGATAATAAGGAGGCATTAAGGAAAAGCCTATTAAACTTCAAATTAGGTTATGATTTTACAAATGAAGCACCAAAACATCATGTTAGACAACAAATTTGGCAGAAAAAGTAGTTCAATACGCAGTAATACTATGTAGTAATTACTGTATATATGAATTTAGCACCAAAATATCATGATATATTGAAAACATTGACTACAAAAATTTGTTGGATAATCCAGAACGTTGGATAAGCGAGTGTTGGATAAGTGAGACTCTACTGTATTATAAAACAGTTTAAGCGAAAAGAGACTAAGGGAAAATAGCAATATGTAATCAACGAAAGAGAAAACTCCGAGGTCAAGATGGGAAGTCAACAAATTTTTTAAAAAATTCTTTTTTTCTTTTTTTTTCTTCTTTCTATTTTTCTTTCTTTCTTTCCCTCCCCTCTGTTTTTCTCTCTTCACCTACTTTCAGAACCCTTTCACCTCCCTCACTTTACTATCAATATATTGTTCCACCACTTTCGATGTATTATGTTTCTTTACAAAATAAAAAAATGAGCAAAAAAAAAAAAGACAGTTGCATATGTCGAGTAGAAAATTTAGGTACCACTTTATGCGGGGAGGCTAATTTAACTACCGTATATACTCGAGTCTCCGGTGACACAGTGTGTTCAAGCGCTGAGCTGGTGAACCTGCAGACCGAAAGGTCCCAGGTTCGAATCCAGGGAGAGGAGTGAGCGCCCGCAGTTAGCTCCAGCTTCTGCCAACCTAGCAGTTCGAAAACATGCAAATGTGAGTAGATCAATTGGTACCGCTCTGGTAGGAAGGTAAAGGCGCTCCATGCAGTCATGCCAGTGGCCACATGACCTTGGAGGTGTCTACGGACAATGCCGGTTCTTTGGCTTGGAACTGGAGATGAGCACCAACCCCCAGAGTGTGAGTAGATTAATAGGTACTGCTCTGGCGGGAAAGTAAGGGCGTTTCATGCAGTCATGCCAGTGGCCACATGACCTTGGAGGTGTCTACGGACAATGCCGGTTCTTTGGCTTGGAACTGGAGATGAGCACCAACCCCCAGAGTGTGAGTAGATTAATAGGTACTGCTCTGGCGGGAAAGTAAGGGCGTTTCATGCAGTCATGCCAGTGGCCACATGACCTTGGAGGTGTCTACGGACAATGCCGGTTCTTTGGCTTGGAACTGGAGATGAGCACCAACCCCCAGAGTGTGAGTAGATTAATAGGTACTGCTCTGGCGGGAAAGTAAGGGCGTTTCATGCAGTCATGCCAGTGGCCACATGACCTTGGAGGTGTCTACGGACAATGCCGGTTCTTTGGCTTGGAACTGGAGATGAGCACCAACCCCCAGAGTGTGAGTAGATCAATAGGTACTGCTCTGGCGGGAAAGTAAGGGCGTTTCATGCAGTCATGCCAGTGGCCACATGACCTTGGAGGTGTCTACGGACAATGCCGGTTCTTTGGCTTGGAACTGGAGATGAGCACCAACCCCCAGAGTGTGAGTAGATCAATAGGTACTGCTCTGGCGGGAAAGTAAGGGCGCTTCATGCAGTCATGCCAGTGGCCACATGACCTTGGAGGTGTCTACGGACAATGCCGGTTCTTTGGCTTAGAACTGGAGATGAGCACCAACCCCCAGAGTGTGAGTAGATTAATAGGTACTGCTCTGGCGGGAAAGTAAGGGCGCTTCATGCAGTCATGCCAGTGGCCACATGACCTTGGAGGTGTCTACGGACAATGCCGGCTCTTTGGCTTAGAACTGGAGATGAGCACCAACCCCCAGAGTGTGAGTAGATTAATAGGTACTGCTCTGGCGGGAAAGTAAGGGCGCTTCATGCAGTCATGCCAGTGGCCACATGACCTTGGAGGTGTCTACGGACAATGCCGGCTCTTTGGCTTAGAACTGGAGATGAGCACCAACCCCCAGAGTGTGAGTAGATTAATAGGTACTGCTCTGGCGGGAAAGTAAGGGCGCTTCATGCAGTCATGCCAGTGGCCACATGACCTTGGAGGTGTCTACGGACAATGCCGGTTCTTTGGCTTGGAACTGGAGATGAGCACCAACCCCCAGAGTGTGAGTAGATTAATAGGTACTGCTCTGGCGGGAAAGTAAGGGCGCTTCATGCAGTCATGCCAGTGGCCACATGACCTTGGAGGTGTCTACGGACAATGCCGGTTCTTTGGCTTGGAACTGGAGATGAGCACCAACCCCCAGAGTGTGAGTAGATTAATAGGTACTGCTCTGGCGGGAAAGTAAGGGCGTTTCATGCAGTCATGCCAGTGGCCACATGACCTTGGAGGTGTCTACGGACAATGCCGGTTCTTTGGCTTGGAACTGGAGATGAGCACCAACCCCCAGAGTGTGAGTAGATTAATAGGTACTGCTCTGGCGGGAAAGTAAGGGCGCTTCATGCAGTCATGCCAGTGGCCACATGACCTTGGAGGTGTCTACGGACAATGCCGGTTCTTTGGCTTAGAACTGGAGATGAGCACCAACCCCCAGAGTGTGAGTAGATTAATAGGTACTGCTCTGGCGGGAAAGTAAGGGCGCTTCATGCAGTCATGCCAGTGGCCACATGACCTTGGAGGTGTCTACGGACAATGCCGGTTCTTTGGCTTAGAACTGGAGATGAGCACCAACCCCCAGAGTGTGAGTAGATTAATAGGTACTGCTCTGGCGGGAAAGTAAGGGCGCTTCATGCAGTCATGCCAGTGGCCACATGACCTTGGAGGTGTCTACGGACAATGCCGGTTCTTTGGCTTAGAACTGGAGATGAGCACCAACCCCCAGAGTGTGAGTAGATTAATAGGTACTGCTCTGGCGGGAAAGTAAGGGCGCTTCATGCAGTCATGCCAGTGGCCACATGACCTTGGAGGTGTCTACGGACAATGCCGGTTCTTTGGCTTAGAACTGGAGATGAGCACCAACCCCCAGAGTGTGAGTAGATTAATAGGTACTGCTCTGGCGGGAAAGTAAGGGCGCTTCATGCAGTCATGCCAGTGGCCACATGACCTTGGAGGTGTCTACGGACAATGCCGGCTCTTTGGCTTAGAACTGGAGATGAGCACCAACCCCCAGAGTGTGAGTAGATTAATAGGTACTGCTCTGGCGGGAAAGTAAGGGCGCTTCATGCAGTCATGCCAGTGGCCACATGACCTTGGAGGTGTCTACGGACAATGCCGGTTCTTTGGCTTAGAACTGGAGATGAGCACCAACCCCCAGAGTGTGAGTAGATTAATAGGTACTGCTCTGGCGGGAAAGTAAGGGCGCTTCATGCAGTCATGCCAGTGGCCACATGACCTTGGAGGTGTCTACGGACAATGCCGGTTCTTTGGCTTGGAACTGGAGATGAGCACCAACCCCCAGAGTGTGAGTAGATCAATAGGTACTGCTCTGGCGGGAAAGTAAGGGCGTTTCATGCAGTCATGCCAGTGGCCACATGACCTTGGAGGTGTCTACGGACAATGCCGGTTCTTTGGCTTGGAACTGGAGATGAGCACCAACCCCCAGAGTGTGAGTAGATCAATAGGTACTGCTCTGGCGGGAAAGTAAGGGCGCTTCATGCAGTCATGCCAGTGGCCACATGACCTTGGAGGTGTCTACGGACAATGCCGGCTCTTTGGCTTAGAACTGGAGATGAGCACCAACCCCCAGAGTGTGAGTAGATCAATAGGTAATGCTCCTGTGGGTCACATTATTGCTTTGCTTGGCTATTTATTTATTATTTATTTACAGTAATTATATTCCGCCCTTCTCACCCCGAAGGGGCCTCAGGGCGGATCACATTATGTACATATAGGGGAAACATTCAATGCCCATAAACACATTGAACTGAGACAGAGACAGACAGACACAGAGGCAATTTAACCTTCTCCTGAGGGGATGTTCGATTCAGGCCACAGATCAGATCAGAAGATTTGCATCTGACTTGTGTGACAAACAAAGAGTTGGACGTCCTGTGACAGCAACTACTGAGTTTCACAAGCAAAAGTTTGACAGATTGATTCAGGACGATCGTAGTATCACTCAGAGAAAAAAATTCAAGCATCATCAGCATTTCTCAGGAACGTGTGGGTCACATTATTGCTTTGCTTGGCTATCGGAAGATCTGTGCACGATGGGGACTGTGAGAGGTCGGTCGCGGAAACAGAGTGTCGACTTCTTCCATGACGACTTCAGAAAACTTGTTCATCCTTGGCAGAAATTTATCCTATTGTCTGGTGATTATGTGGGAAAGTGAATAGTGGTAGTTCAAGAGCACATTCTAAGGATTATTAAAATATTCCCATCCAAACCTAAGTAACGAAGGTGGAGGCATTACTTTTCATTCAACTCTCGCATTTGGGAAAAGGGTATTAGAGTATGATAGGAATGTGCAATTGTCCATCGAAAACCCAAGTGATGTCTGCAATGAAGGGGAGAAAGAGGGCTGAGGGCTGAGCAGCTCCTTCTTCAAAGGCATCAGAGGATGCTTTGCCTCCAGCGTAACTGGTTCTTGGTTGTACTAAGGGCCCGCCGGGGTGCCAGGCCATATTTATTGCATTATTTCCCCCCTCTTTCCAGCCCGGCATCCATATCAAAGCCGAGGCAGCCCCGGCAGCGTCAGAAGTTCAACTCTTCATCCAGAGGTCTCCATCAAAGTTCAGCGAGCTTGTTTAAAAAGCTTCCACATGAGAGGCTTGAAGTTTTTTGACATTTCAAAAACACATCCTTCCTGGAACAAAATGGGATATAAAGCAGACCAAGGCTTTGTTCTTTTCCCTTGTTAAATATCCTAAGAGCCAACAAAACCGACCAAAATTGCTCAGACGTGTTTCCCTCTCTTTGCCTTGCTTTCTCCGTGCATTTTTTTTAATAACTGTGTTTTTCATTGCAATTTTAGCAATTTATATAATTCTCTGGATGCTCTGGCAGAACATAAGCTTACATTAAATCACCAAATTTGGGTCTGATTTCATCTTTCCCTTTTTAAAATGTTCTCTTCATCAAAATCAATGGGAGGCATTAAAGATGGTATATAGAAGGAGAGATGGGTTATTAAAAAGCTGCCACCACCCCATTCATCCATCCATTCATCCATTTAAAACCACTCCATTTGTTCCACTATAAAAATTCCCAAAACAGCCTACATTAATGATGGGCAACCTTTAGCACTTGGTGTGTCAAAATTCACCAAAAAACCTAGCATGACTTGGGTGGTGTGTCACTTCGAAAAAACCATAATTTCACAATATATATAGTTTAAATAACACACACACACACACACACACACACACACACACACACACACACACATATATATATATATATATATATATATATATCGATATCGTGATGGAATCCTGGTGACCGACAAAACAACAAAACTAAACACCCCACAACCTCGAAAATTGACAACACAACCCATCATCCACGCCTCTAGGTTGATACAACAAAAAGAAAAGAAAAATAAAGTCCTAATTAGAGGGAGAGGAATAATTGTTTTTATCCAATTGCTGCCAGTTAGAAGGCTAAGCTCTGCCCATTTGGTTTCCTAGCAACCCACTCACCCAGGGGAGAGGCAGAGTTAGGCCTCACTTAGGCCTCTTCCACACTGTCTATAAAATACAGATTATCAGATTTTAACTGGATTAGATGGCAGTGTAGACTCAAGGCCCTTCTACACAGCTATATAACCCATTTATAATCTTATATTATCTGCTTTAACTGGATTATCTGGAGTCCACACCTTTACCCTTTACCTTAACTACCACCAATTCCTCAATACTTTATTTCCCATACCACCATACTTTGCCACAGCAACGTGTGGCCGGGCACAGCTAGTCTATATATATAAAAGGGTAATGGAATCACGGCGCCGGACAAAACAACTAAACTAAACGCCCCACAACCTTGAAAATTGACAGCACAACTTCTCATCCATGCCTCTACGTTCATACAACAAAAAGAAAAGAAAAATTAAGTCCTGGCCACAGCAACGTGTGGCCGGGCACAGCTAGTTGTAATATATAACTGTATTTAATAAATCAAAAACTATTTACTATCATTATTTCCATGCACAACATTCCACACTGATTTCTCTCTATTGTAGTTTCAATGTAGTCATGAATAATGAATAATATAATAATAATAAAATAGTAATAATATAATAATATACAATAACAATATAATAATATTAGAATGAATATATATATATATATATATATATATATATATATATATATATATCTCGTGCATAATTCCCATGGAGTAAACAACAAAACCACTGGACCAAATCACACCAAATTCGGCCACAAAAGGCATAAGTCATCCTAGTCATTTTGCGTGTCAGCAAAAATGGCTAGGCGTGTAAGTGCTGACACGTGTGTCATAGGTTGGCCATCACTGGCCTACATCAACACTGGAATCACAATACAAAGTGCAACTGGAAGAAGGCATACCAAAATAGGCAAACTGTGTAGAAATATCCTTAGAGACAGACTTCCATCAATAGGGTGCCATCACTCAAAAGCTTCCCCTTCCAGTACATACTGCATAGAATCAAACATCTATATTTATGGTTTTAACTTTTATAGATTTGATTATTCTGATATTTTCTCTAGGAATCTCTAGGTCTTCCAGTAAAAGTCTTCCAGCATGAAGATTGTAAGTGTGTTTTGTTGTTAGAGTGCGAAAAATGTTAGATCAATTGTTGCTGTTTGGATTGTATCTATGTGTTCCGGCAAGCTTTCCAGCAGCACAGGAGTTAATTACATGCCAGCCCTGATCGATTGCCTGCAGGGCCAATGGGTCAAGACTTCCGTTTCAACTGCATGGACGGAACATTCGTCATGAACTGTGGAATGTTAGGAGGTGCCTGCTAGCACTGATAACAGACTCGGCTTGCTGAGAGGACGTGCCATGCTTTGCCCTTGCCGGGGAACATGTGTCCTGACAGTGATGGTGTTTAGTATTGTATATAGTCTGTAAATAAACGTATAATACCATTGGGATCAGCAGAGAATTTACGGCTGAGATGTCATTTGTCGGTGCCACTTTGCCGATGCTTAAGTGGTCTGACTGGTAGTGAGAAGGTGAGACCTGGCTCATCAAATAGGTCAGGGCGATGGTTGGATACCATCACTCTCCCTGACAAAGACTTCTGCTAGACATTGGCCATTGAATGGCATGGGAGAGCCTACAAATACCCATGGAAACATTCCCTCTAGGCATCTCTATGTCTTCCAGCATGATGCTATGGTCAACTTCTGCTAGATGTTGGCCATAGAATGATACTGGAGGGCATACAAATGCCTATGGAAGCGTTCCTTCCAGGCATCTCTATATCTTCTAACATGATGCTATGGTTAACTTCTGCTAGACGTTGGCCATAGAATGGCATTGGAAGGCCTACAAATGCCCATGGAAACATTCCCTCTAGGCATCTCTATGTCTTCCAGCATGGCACTATGGTCAACTTCTGCTAGAAGTTGGCCATAGAATGACACTGGAGAGCCTACAAATGCCTATGGGATTGTTCTGTCTAGGCATCTATCTTTCAGCATGATGTTATGGTCAACTTCAGCTAAATGTTGGCCACTGAATGACACTGGATGGCCTACAAATGCCTATGGAAACGTTCTCTCTAGGCATCTCTATGTCTTCCAGCACGACACTATGGTCAACTTCTGCTAGACATTGACCATAGAATGGCACTGGAGGGCATACAAATGCCTATGGAAGCGTTCCTTCCAGGCATCTCTATATCTTCTAACATGATGCTATGGTTAACTTCTGCTAGACGTTGGCCATAGAATGACACTGGAGGGCCTACAAATGCCTATGGAAGCGTTCCTTCTAGGCACTATGGTCAACTTCTGCTAGACGTTGACCACAGAATGGCACTGGAGGTCCTACAAATGTCTATGAAAGTGTCCCTCTAGGCAACTCTATGTCTTCCAGGATGACGTTAAGGTCAACATCCAAGGGAAGTAAACCAAGTAATCATGATGGAGGACCTTTAGATTCCTAGAGATAACACAGTCAAATCTGCAAATGTTGGAGCTATCTTGGAGCTAAAGGCAAGTTCTTTGTTATCTCTCCTACTTTTTACTATTACAGTAGAGTCTCACTTATCCAAGCCTCTGGATAATCCAAGCCATTTTTGTAGTCAATGTTTACAATATATCGTGATATTTTGCTGCTAGTTTCGTAAATACAGTAATTACAACATAACATTACTGCATATTAAACTACTTTTTCTGTCAAATTTGTTGTATAACATGAAGTTTTGGTGCTTAATTTGTAAAATCATAACCTAATTTGATGTTTAATAGGCTTTTGCTTAATCCCTCCTTATTATCCAAGATATTCGCTTATCCAAGCTTCTGCCGGCCCATTTAGCTTGGATAAGTGAGACTCTACTGTATCATGAAGCAGGCTGTTCCACAAATCCTCTGCGCTACCACTAACCATCTATTTTGCTCTACATCAGAGGTCAGAATTATGTTGTTGAATGACAATTCCCACCTGGAGCATCACAATAGTCCCACTTCTGCTTCACACAAGTGGATTAAAATCAGTCAACATACATGGCCCCAAGGTATCACCAACAAATCCCAGCAGTCACAACAACGAACATCTTTCGCTTCCTATCACTGAGTACCATGAAGGCACCGAACGGGCAAACAGGGTAATGAACTAAGTCAATAAACTGGAAGCTAATCCTTCATTTCCAGCGAATTACTCTGCAATTTGCACCCTTTCCCTTCGCTGCTGCCGCAGTCATATATTTGAGCTTGTTCAGCTGTGAGATGTAATAAGCAACTGTTCAGCCAGAAAGGAAGGAGCGAGGGCTTGACATACACAGGTGTAAACACCTGGACAAACACACGTAATACCAGGTGACCTCTCAGGGCAAGAGGCATATGGAGAGACTGAGTCCTTCCCCCAAAAATAAACAGTTTCAAGCCACACGTTTAATTAAAAAGCGAAGTGGAAAGCTGTTCCGATCTGAGTGTTTGTCTGCAGAGATCAAGGGGAAAATTAGGGGAACGGCGGTAATCGCTGCATCCAACTCGGTGAGCATCGCGCGGCAGAGACAGCCGTTGGGGGAAGGAGATAAACAATCTTCAGATGAAACAATTAAACTTCGCTCACACGCCAATCACGGCTCGGTATTTGGGAAGCAAATGAAGTCACGGCTTATTTAGCACTCCGCCATTCTGGGAATCGGCTACAAAACCAACACTTGTGATTTCTCATCACTGCGCCATCCTGGCAGTTTAGACCTGGCGTTTCGACTACAAACAATATATTTAGACTGCTAACTAGACCTGAGACCTTTGCCTCTATTAGATCTGTCCATCACCAGCCAGCCAGTGACCCCTGAAAAAATATAAACTTGCCGGCCAAGGGGCAGACAGCTTCCACCTCATTGTCTGGTGATGCCGGGCAACGTGTTTCTACCATTAATTTAGTATTTTATGCACCTATGTGATGCATATAAAACTTCACGGCAATTAAGACTCTCATTAGAGGATGCCAGGCAGCACTCTTATTTCTCACAGGGGGAAAATAACCTTTTCCCCCCATCAAAAACAGGAACATAAGAGTGCAGGGTTTTCTTAAACTCACTTGTTCTCAGATACACATATCCTTAACTCTCTTGGAGTGCTGCCAGTCCAATCGATGTTTAGTAGAGGGAGCCACCGGTATTGCAATGGGTCAAACAATGGGTCAGAAGAAGGTTTACTTGCCTCTGTGTCTGTCTGTCTCGGTCTCTGTTTGATGTGTTTATGGGCATTGAATGTTTGCCCTACATGTGTATAATGTGATCCACCCTGAGTCCCCTTTGGAGTGAGAAGGGCGGAATATAAATACTGTAAATAAAATAAATAAATTTCCAAAGTGGGAGCTACTGCACCCTGGAGGGCGCTGCAGTGATCCAGGGGGGCGGTGATGACACCTATTAGGACATGGGGCGGAGCTAGAAGAATGGGCATGGCTTCCTCCCAAGAGCCCAAGACAGGGATGAGCATCTATACCTCTCCTGAGGCACTTGTTGGAACACAGAGGGCGGAGCTAGGGAAGGGGGCGGGGCCTCCTTCCAAGAGCCCAAGACAGGGCTGAGCCTCTATACCTCTCCTGAGAGGCCTTTTAGGACTAAAGAGGGGGGCTGGAGTGGGGGTGGTGCCTCCTTCAAAGAGCCAGAGACAGGGCTGAGCCTCTATATCTCTCTAAGAGGCCTTTTAGGACTAAAGGGCGGGGCTGAGGTGGGGGCGGGGCCTCTTCCCAAGAGTCCGAGACAGGGCTGAGCCTATATACCTCCCCTGCCTTTTAGGACTAAAGGGCAGGGCTGAGGTGGGGGCGGTGCCTCCTTCCAAGAGCCAGAGACAGGGCTGAGCCTGTATATCTCTCCTGAGAGGCCTTTTAGGACTAAAGGGCGCTGCTAGGGGCGGGGCCTCTTTCCAAGAGCGCGAGACAGGGCTGAGCCTCTATATACCTCCCCTGAGGCACTTGTTAGAACATGGGGGTGGAGTATAGAGGTTCAGCCCCTTCAGTCACTCGGGAAGAGGCCCCGCCCCCTCCTCTATCCCCACCCCCTGTGTCCTGGCAGGTGCCACAGGACAGATATAGAAGCTCAGCCCTGCCCCAGAGCTCGTAACTCCGCCCATCCCAGTCCTGGCCGCCCATTTGTGGCCCCGCCCACCTCCCCCTCCCAGCCCTGAATCTTGGACTAGGGGAGAGGCTCAGCCCCGCCCTCTTGAGCAGGAGCCACGCCCACTCCTCTAAGCCACGCCCCCTTTCCAGAGGGCACTAAGTCATATTTTTTTCTGGAAAGGGGGCGGTAGGCCAAATAAGTTTGGGAACCACTGGGTTGAACCCTTGTGCTGACTTGAAGGTTGAGTTGCTGACCTCAAGTTGCCAGTTCTAATCCAGGGAGAGCGGGTGAGCATTTGACAGCACAAGAAACGTTGATCTTGGTGCTCATTTCACAAGGACCGCATCCTACTGCTCCCTCTTGATCACTTGCCCATCAGCCTGCCTCACTAATGGCCACATTAAGTGGAGCTCCTTTGCTGCACACCTAACAAACACACAAAAAGACTTTCCTTGATGTAATTGACGTTGTATTTCAAGCGGCCTGCAAGGACAAGCGCCCTACTCTTTGCCGTCACCAACGTCCTTTGCTCCGTCACACAGCTCTTGGACTCTTGCTTAGTGCAACACCGTTGAAACTTTACGGTGCCTAATAAATTCACGGTGGATTAATCATTGGGATGAAGCAGGAGTTGTCTTTACGTGGTGCCTCTGCCTCTCCTCCCACCTCATGCTCTTATATTTCTGCTTAACAACCGTAACAGAACTGCCACACACAAAAGTCTCTCGTGTTATTCTATAGTGCCGTATATTGCAAGCAACGAACAACATTTTTAACATTGTTCGAAGCTCCTGATTCTTCTAGCAGACTTTTTTTTTTTTGGGATGGGGCAAAATATTATTACCTTATATACTCGAGTATAAGCTGACCCGAATATAAGCCGAGGCACCTAATTTTGCCACAAAAAAATGGGAAAACATTGACTCAAGTATAAGCCGAGAGTGGTAAATTTCAGAAATAACTATGGATACCAATAAAATTACATTCATTGGGGCATCCATAGGTTAAATGTTTTTAAATGCTTACATAACGCTGTAATTTAAGATAAGACAGTCCAACTCTGATTAAATCATTGTTCTCATCTTCTTCAATGTCAATGTGCTTATGCATCCTTTCAATAATAATAGAGTAAAATAATGAATGTAATAACAAGATCAGAGTGAAATAATAAATGTTAATAATAATAATAATGAAAAATAGAGTAAAATAAATGTAATAACAATGATAATAATCGAGTAAAATAATAATGTAATAATAATAATTAATAGAGTAAAATAATTGTAATACAGTAGAGTCTCACTTATCCAACACTCGCTTATCCAACGTTCTGGATTATCCAACACATTTTTGTAGTCAATGTTTTCAATATATCGTGATATTTTGGTGCTAAATTAATAAATACAGTAATTACTACATAGCATTACTGCGTATTGAACTACTTTTTCTGCCAAATTTGTTGTCTAACATGATGTTTTGGTGCTTCATTTGTAAAATCATAACCTAATTTGATGTTTAATAGGCTTTTCCTTAATGCCTCCTTATTATCCAACATATTCACTTATCCAACATTCCGCCGGCCCGTTTATGTTGGACAAGTGAGACTCTACTGTAATAATATTTTTCCCCATCCAAAAAAAAAGCCTGCTAGAAGAATCAGGAGCTAAATGTTAAAAATGTTGTTCATTGCTTGTAATATACGGCATTGTAGAATAACACAAGAGACTTTTGTGTGTGGCAGTTCTGTTACGGTTGTTAAGCAGAAATATGTTTATGTTGGATAAGTGAGACTCTACTGTAATACCAGTGATAATAGAGAAAAAATAGTAAATGTACTATATATACTGGAGTATAAGCCAACCCAAATATAAGCCAACCAGGACTCTCACCCAAGTATAAGCCGAGGCGGGCTTTTTCAGCCCTAAAAAAGGACTGAAATACTCGGCTTATACTCGAGTATATACAGTATATTAATATATTATTATATGGCCTTGTAGAATAACACAATGAACATTCTAATTCTGTACGCAGTGCCCAAATGGCACCTCACTGCCCCAAGGCTAGTCTGCACTTCAACAGTAGATAAGGATTCGAGTGAAGAGCTGAGTGATAAGGAGGGTTCCCAAGAGAAGGCACCTTTAGCTATGGAGCTGTTTACAAATCAGAGCTGGAAATAGAGTATGCCAGGCTGAGAATTTACATGAGAAAGTTGGGGAGAAAATTCACGGGAGACGTAATGCTTTCATGGGTGGCTATTAAACAACAGGTTGTTTCCTTTAAGGGCAGTTCAGGCAACACTGCATTAGAGTGAAAAGCTAAGCCTGAGTTCTCTTGTTCATGATTCAAGTAAAGCCTTGATTTTGGATTTAATATATCCTGGAAGTTTTCTATGTTTCCGTTCATATACTCATGCACAAGTCTTACTAGTTAGATCTTCTTGACTGTAGATTTATGTTGGGATTTATGAGTTCAAACCGATCAAATCTTTTGAGTAGGATAATGAAACATGTGCCAAGTTTAGTCCAGATCTATCAAGCCATGTAGGAGTCTTTGTGGTACAAACCAATATGTATACAATGTGTTGTCGAAGGCTTTCATGGCCGGGATCACAGGGTTCTTGTATGTCTTTCGGCTATGTGGCCATGTTCCAGAAGTATTATCTCCTGACGTTTCGCCCACATCTATGGCAGGCATCCTCAGAGGTTGTGAGGTGTGGATAAACTAAGTAAGGAAAGGAAAGAATATATATCTGTGTAGAGTCCAGGGTGTGGCAAGAGTCCTTTGTCACTGGGAAGCCAGCATTAATGTTTCAGTTAATCACCCTAATTAGCATTGAAAAGGTTTTTGTCTCTTGCCTGGGGGCATCCTTTGTTAGTCATTAGCTATGCTCTGCCCTCAGAGTGTTGGTTCCCATCCACTGTTTTGATTTTAGACAACTATCATGTCAGACTACACAGAGAAGCCATTGAAATCCACAAGCATGTGGACAACTTCAACAGAAAGGAAGAAACCATGAAAATGAACAAAATCTGGCTACCAGTATTAAAAAACTCTAAAATCAAAACAGTAGATGGGAACCAACACTCTGAGGGCAGAGCATAGCTAATGACTAACAAAGGATGCCCCCAGGCAAGAGACAAAAACCTTTCCAATGCTAATTAGGGTGATTAACTGAAACATTAATGCTGGCTTCCCAGTGACAAAGGACTCTTGCCACACCCTGGACTCTACACAGATATATATTCTTTCCTTTCCTTACTTAGTTTATCCATACCTCACAACCTCTGAGGATGCCTGCCATAGATGTGGGCGAAACATCAGGAGAGAATATTTATTTATTTCTCACATTTATATCCCGCTCTTCTCACCCGAAGGGACTCGGGGCGGCTTACAACAGTGGCAACAATTAGATGCCCATACAAATCAATATAAAAACAGCACATAAAACAGTTAAAACTATTAAAATACATTATGAATTAAAAATATACATGGCCACACAGCCAAAAGACATACAACAAACATGTATACATATTTTGACTTTTACATATGGCTATCAAAATTGATTAATCTTCTCTGTATCAGATGCTACACTGTATTTAAATATTAAAACATAATATAAGGTTATTACTAGTTTCTATTTAAAAACCCACAATTATAAAAGGTGAAATAGAAATTTTGGAAAGGATACTGATGTACCCGCTCTAGTAGCTCAATAATCTTTGGTAGAAATCTAGAAAAGGATGCAAAATGTGAAGAAACCCAGTGTGTCTTCATAATATTACAGTTAAAAAAGGCAATCATTTGTATGCCAGTCCCCTTGGAATAAAGTGTGGGGGAGCGCCGAAAAAAAATTATGCGGAATTCAGAAGCCTTGCACAGAGCTGCCAATAAAATACCAATAAAGCTGATTAATATTCTTGGAACTCTGAGGAAATGGGCTGTTCCACAATCCAGGCAGTAATGAAGAAAGAAGAAAGGGTCTCGGTGGAACGGCTTGAGGAAGAACGAGAATGACATCTGTAATGACTCTCTAAATGCCATTCTAAACTGCAGAGGATGAAATGTCTAGTGCCGTGGTTCTCAACTTGTGGGTCCCCAGATGTTTTGTGTTGTGATTCAGCTGGAACCTCAGATTGACTCTGATGAGGATGATGGGATTCAGGTTCAAAATCAGGTTCAAAATGTCCCTGTTGTAGAAGATGAGGAACAGAGAGTGCAAGTTCATTTTCCCACAACAAAGAATGGTGTTGATGATACTGAGACTAGCCAGGTGCAAATTGACTTGGAAAAGGAGGACAGTTCTCAGCTTGATAACGAGGCTCAGCAAACTAACGAGCAGGCTGACCTTGACGAAACGGAATCTTTAAATCTTTGGAATTCAGGGTTTGGAGGAGTGTGAGAATTGCAAACAAGAGGGAGGTTAGAGGCCAGAGAAATGCTTTCATGCTTTGCAAAGGGTATTAAAAGCAATGTGTTTGGAGATAAACCTTTGTCAAAGCAACTTTCGTTCAACCAAGAAGCAAATTTTCCTGGATTACCTTGTAGCTTTTGTGATCATGTTCTTGGGACTTTGTCATGCTCTAATGGGACTTTGTTTATTCCTGGTGATTTCTTGAATTATTCTCTAAGGCGTTATTTTGTAACTAACTTTTGGAACTTTACTTTTGCTTTTAAAGAACTTTTTATCTTCTATTTCCTAATAAACTAAAAAGACTTCAACCTGTGTGCAGTTTGGTGTATACAGCAAGGTGAAGCTAACCTGAGGTGCAACATTTTGGCCTTCAACTCCCAGACATCCTAACAGCTGGTAGAGTGGCTGTGATTTCTGGGAGTTGTAGGCCAAGACACTGGGGACCCACAAGTTGAGAACCACTGGTCTAATGGACAATTGTGTCCAAAGGTGCCCAAGTGAGGTTGGAACCATCAGGAGTTGCTTGATATCATGTGTCAGGGTCTCTACCAGTCTAACTATTTGTTTTTGTCGTTGATTCGTGATTCTTCATGACCTCCTGGACCAGTCCAGGCCAGAGCTCCCTGTCCGTGGTGGCCACCCTCAGCTCCTTCAAGGTCGAGCCAGTCACTTCAAGGATACCGTCCATCCATCTTGCCATTGGTCGGAACCTCTTCCTTTTTCCGTCCATTTTCCTCAGCATCATTATCTTCTCCAAGCTTTCCTGTCTTCTCATGATGTGGCCAAAGAACTCCATCTTTGCCTCTAATATCCTTCCCTCCAGTGAGCAGTTGAGCATTATTTCTTGGAGTATGGGCTGGTTGGATCTTCTTGCAGTACAAGGCACTCTCAGAATGTTCCTCCAACACCACAGTTCAAAAGCATCTCTCTTCCTCCGCTCAGCCTTCCTTATGGTCCAGCTCTCACATCCATAGTGTTGTGACTCAGCCTTTGCTTTTGTGTGACTCTGATGAGGATTCTGAGATGCAAGTGCATAATGATGGGATTCGGGTTCAGGTTCAAGATGAGTTTCAAGATGACTCTGATGGGATTCAGGTGCAGAGTGTTCCTGCTGTGGGAGATGAAGAGAAAGGAGGTTTTCCCATGGGAAAAAATGATGTTGTTTCTGATGATGGTTTTCAGGTGCAAGAAGCAGAAAGGGAGAGCAGCTCCCAGCCTCAGCCTGATAACACTAACAAGCTCAGTGGCCTTGACGATGATCATAGAATCATAGAATAGTACGTTGGAAGAGACCTCATGGGTCATCCAATCCAACCCCCCGCTAAGAAGGAGGAAATCGCTAGTCAGGCTAGTCAGTTGGAATTTCGGGGGTTGCGCAGAAGCCTCCGAATATCAAATAAGAGGGAGGTCAAAGGGCAAAGAAATGCCTTCATGTCATGCTATTAAAACAGTCTGCTGAAAGGGAGATCTTTGTCAAAGCAATTTCCCCGCTTGAATCAAGAACCAAGTCTGCTTTCCTGTGTTATCGTATAACCTGGATGTACTCTGGTTTCTGGGACTTTGGCTTCTTTTAAAAGGACCTTGTTTCATGCTTACTATTTCTTGTTTTTGAAACTATTTGTGTTACTGAACTTTTACCTTTTATGAACTATCTTTTCCCTATTTTCTAATAAACTACAAAAGGCTACATTTTGTGTGCAGCCTGGTGTCTTTAGCAAGGTGAAGCTAACCTGAGGTGCGACACATAGGTTACTACAGGAAATACCATTGCTTTCACTATGGGAACCTTTGTTGCCAGTGTCTCCACTCTTCACTATTTTATCGAGATTAGTCATTGCTCTCCTCCCAAGAAGTAAATGTCTTCTGATTTCCTGGCAGCAGTGAAATAACGGCATTATATGGTCAGCGTAGAACGAATCTTACTGAGGTTAGAAGGTTTAAACGACACCCAAAGGAACATGACTTACTAGGGTCTCTTCTTAACAGTCAATTCAACTCCTTAAAAGAAGGGAATTAAGATAAGGAGAAGCTAGCAAATGGAAAGGCAGTTTTCTCCACTTGGATTGAACATAATTCCTCATGCCCCTGTAGAAAACAGTGGGAGAGGCTGGCAGGAAATCTTCCAAATGATGTTCCCCCAGATGCCTGCAGCGTAGGAGTGGTCTCTAATGGAGTGTGAGAAGTGGCTGAGTGCGTAATAGGCAACCCACAGAAGAACAGCAGCCGGCTGATTTTCCCCATGTTGGACATCGGCGAGGCTGTAGCTCTTTTGTGAGAACAGCACAAAGGCAATCCCCACCTTGCTTGCTGTGTGACTAAAGACCACTAAAAGTCAATGACAAGACCTTTGGAAACTTTCCAAAAAACATAGCAAACCCCCCCTTCTGCTTTATGCTCAGTTAGAAACGTAAGAAAGGAATCGGTCTGAGGAAGAAGGTCAATATTTACGCCCTTCCAGATGCTGGCATCCATTAGCCATACCAGGGGAGAATCACAGGAGCTGAAGTCCAACATTATCCAAATTTAGCATGCTTGGATGCTAAATTTGGATTTAGAATTTAGCATATTCTAACACTTTATTTATTTTATTTATTTACAGTATTTATATTCCGCCCTTCTCACCCCGAAAGGGACTCAGGGTGGATTACAATGAACACATATATGGCAAACATTCAATGCCAACAGACAAACAACATTCAGTTTTAGACAGACACAGAGGCGTTTTTAACATCTTTCCAGCTTCATGATTCCGGCCACAGGGGGAGCTGTTGCTTCACCGTCCATTGGTGTCTGTTCTTCCTCTTCTTTTCCTCGTGAGCAGTTTTATGGTGTTGTAGATTAGTTAAATTAGCCTCCCGCATAAAGTGTACCTAAATTTTCCCTACTTGACAGATGCAACTGTCTTTCGGGGCTGCTAGGTCAACAGCAAGCTGGGGCTATTTTTTTTTTTTAATGGTCGGAGGCTTAACCCGACCCGGGCTTCGAACTCATGACCTCTCGGTCAGTAGTGATTTATAGCAGCTGGTTACTAGCCAGCTGCGCCACAGCCCGGCCCCCTAAAACAAATGTTCTCAGAATTTGTTTGTGCTGTCTTAAGTATTGGACTAGTGCAGAGCTTTGGCATAGAGTGCTACCAGTATGCAGATGATACCCAGCTACTCTTGCGTCTCGAACCTGGGACAACCACGATTCCTGAGAACTTTAAGCTGTGTTTGGAAGCAGTGATGAGTTGGCTGCAAGCGAGTAGACTAAAAATGAATCCCGCAAAAACGGAGATACTCTGGCCCGGCCAGCCACCAGAGTTAATCCAGTCACTGCCTGATTTTGATGGGGAAGTTCTGGTTCCGTCTGCGACTGTTAAAAGCCTTGGGGTTGTGTTAGACTCATCACTGACCATGGAGGTCCAGATCACTGCCATAAGTAAGCAGGCCTTTTTTCATAGAAATTGGCATCCTACCTTGTGACAGAAGCATTGGCAACGGTAATCCATGCAACAGTCACCACTAGGTTGGATTATTGTAATGCCTTATATGCCGGCCTTCCAAAGACAAAAACCCAGAAGATCCGAATGGTCCAAAATGCGGTGGCCAGGCTGCTAGCGGGATCATCTATAAGATCCCATATTACACCGATTCTGAAACAACTGCATTGGCTACCAATAGAACATCGGATCTCTTACAAGATACAGACCCTGACATTTAGAGCTCGAAAAGGCCAAGGACCATTATATCTTAGGGACCGCCTCATTCCTTTCTTCCATCAGTGGTCACCTCGATCCTCCCAGGAAAATCTCCTATACGTACCAGGCCCTAGGAAGCTACAAGGTGTAGAGCCTTTTCGACCTTTGCTCCAATTCTGTGGAACTCATTGCCTCCATATGTTAGAGCAATGTCGGAGTTGCGACCTTTTGTAAAAGAGCTCAAGACTTGGCTGTTTGGTTGTGCATTTAAGTAAATCAGATCTAATTTGCCAAATAGTCACTGTTGAATGTTTTTATATTGTGGAATGATATTTTAAATTGTAAGTCGCTCGGAGCACTCTGGTGGAGAGCGACTAATTAAGAAATAAAGTGAAGTGAAAGTGAAGAAGTGAAGAATACAGAGAATGGAGGTCTCCGAAGGAAATGCAGCTATTCTACTCAATCCAGTTTTCCTTTACCTTTTCCAAAGGACACAGAGGACCTATCCACTAGTGATGTGCATTTGTACGAAGTCACTATCCGTTTTGTTTGGTTTCATTCGTTCTGCTCCGTTTTCGTTTGTCACTTCCGAAAACGGGACCCTATCTGAATGTGATTTTTGTTTCGTGTCCGAAAACAACAAAAATTTCCCATTGGTGGCAATGGGAAGGCTTGTAAGGCTCACCCTCCCCCCAGTTTTAGGGCTAGAGGGGTGAAAATCTCCATACATGGAGAACACGAAACACGACCCGAAAACCAGACAAAGAAACAGAAACCGAGCAAATTTCTCTTTCATTTCACTTTTTGTTTCATCCGAAAATTTCATTTCATTTTGTGCCATTCCGAATGAAACAAACGGAACAAATACCACACACACCTCTACTATCCACTACCTTTTGGTTATTATTCCTTTCGGCAGCTTTTTGATGCTTCAAATTCTTACTTAGACGTCTACAAGTTCATTTCCTAAAGATGGGAAGCCTTCCAGGCTACTGTGACAACCATTTTGAACAAGGAAGATCTGTTTTTTTGTCCTTTCCAGTCCAAAAAAAAATATGTCAACAGCAGCGGCCAAGAACACACTTAGTTGTGCGCTTAGTTCAACTCATTTGATCTCGAGGACAAGGACGTTCTTTGATTTGATCTCGCGGAAAGGAAATGTGCACTGAAGAATGGGAACCAATTGAATGAGAGTTCTGTCTGGAGGAGGAAAATGGAATTGGCTCTTACGTTTCTAAGAGTCTGTGCTGGATGTTCTTTGAACGTCGTGCCGAAAAAGGCTCCGAAAGCTCAAAATACAAAAGATGCCCACATGGAGGGAAGGAGGGAGAGAGAATGACAATTGGGCCTCACTCATGCATCACATATTCTATGAGGGTTGAATGAAAAGTAATGCCTCCATCTTCGTAACTCCTCAACAGATGGCAGTCCATGGTCTATGGCAGGTACTGGTTTGTTCGGTAGACTCTCCTCTTTAGTTCCATTTGGTGGGAAGCCTTAGCATTGAACGGTTGTGTTGTTAAAGTGCAAAGTATGGAACCCTGCACAGATGGGGAAGCCTTAGCATTGAACGGTTGTGTTGTTAAAGCACGAAGTATGGAACCCTGCACAGACGGGGAAGCCTTAGCATTGAACGGTTGTGTTGTTAAAGCACGAAGTATGGAACCCTGCACAGACGGGGAAGCCTTAGCATTGAACGGTTGTGTTGTTAAAGCGCGAAGTATGGAACCCTGCGCAGACGGGGAAGCCTTAGCATTGAACGGTTGTGTTGTTAAAGCACGAAGTATGGAATCCTGCACAGACGGGGAAGCCTTAGCATTGAACGGTTGTGTTGTTAAAGTGCGAAGTATGGAACCCTGCACAGACGAGGAAGCCTTAGCATTGAACGGTTGTGTTGTTAAAGGGTGAAGTATGGAACCCTGTGCAGACGGGGAAGCCTTAGCATTGAACGGTTGTGTTGTTAAAGCGCGAAGTATGGAACCCTGCACAGATGGAGAAGCCTTAGCATTGAACGGTTGTATTGTTAAAGGGTGAAGTATGGAACCCTGTGCAGACGAGGAAGCCTTAGCATTGAATGGTTGTGTTGTTCAAGTGCGCACTATGGAACCCTGCGCAGATGCCTGGTCAATGCGACTTAAGCAACATGCAGTCATTGAATTTTTGACAGCAGAATGCAAGCTGTTTATGGTGATTGTGTTGATGTGAGTCCTGTGCATCGTTGGGCGAGTAAGTTTAAAGATGTTGAGGTGGAAACATCTGACTTGTGTGACAAACAAAGAGTTGGATGTCCCGTGACAACAACCACCGAGTTTCACAAGCAAAAGGTTGCCAGATTGATTCAGAACGATCGTTGTATCACTCAGAGAGAAATTTCAAGCACAATCGGCATTTCGTAAGAACGTGTGGGTCACATTATTGCTTTGCTTGTCTATTGGAAGATCTGTGCACGATGGGTCCTGTGAGACGCCGGTCGCAGAAACTGAGTGTCGACTTCTTCTGTGACGGCTGCTGTGATGGCAGAAATGTATCCAATTGTCTGGTGATTATATGGAAAAATGAGTAGTGGTGGTTAAAGAGCACATTCTAAGGATTATTTCTGCGTTTGATTTATTAAAATATTCCCATCTAAACCCAAGTAACGAAAGTGGAGGAATTACTTTTCATTCAATGCTCGTATCTCTCATGCTCATCAGAAATGAGAGAATACTTCTGGGACATGGTCACACAGGCCGGGAAACTCACAGCAACCCAGTGATTCCGGCCATGAAAGATTTCGACAAGAAACGAATTGATGGTGTGTTGTTTTCGTGTCCTGTTCCTGGGGTTCTTCAACGGTGCAGATGACATAGTTTGAAAACGAAGGCAGAGAAGGCAGAAAGTTGTCTCCCACACAAAGTTGTCAGTTATGCTCTAGCTGGAACAATCCACCCCCTTCCTTGCAGTTCTCCGACCAGATCCTTTCTGCCCATTCTCTGATATGACTTTTGGGTGACATTGGGAAACTGAAATGTATTGCTTCCCTGAGCCCTGGAGGCAAATACTTCTCAATTCAGGTAAAATGAGGGACCGGCAACCAATGCCTGGCTGCCTCCGGGCTGATTTGCGCACTATATTTTTCAAATTGAGAGGGATTCCCGCGAGTGATAAATCCAGCAAATGACTAAGCCAAGCAACTCCCAGACACTCCAAAACTTAAAATTCGAGAACTACTTCCAAATAATGCTGATATTTCAGAATGGGAGAACTAAGCTGAAGCTTACCAAATCGCATTGAGTTTCAACTCAACATTCAATCACTGAACACAAACCTGAAAAACTGAAGCTTTCTGCGGGTCCAACTACACTGCAGAATTGATGCGGCTTGACACCACTTTAACCGCCATGGTTCAATGCCATGCAATATTTATTTTATTTACAGTATTTATATTCCGCCCTTCTTTCTCAACCCAAAGAGGACGCAGGGCAGATTACAATGAACATATATATATATAGAAAACATTCAGTGTCATTAGACATACAACATATAGACAGACACAGAGGCAATTTAACATTTTTCAGTTTCATGAGGGCATGCTCGATTCTGACCACAGGGGGAGCTGCCACTTCACCGTCCACTTGTGACAGCGAGTCACAGTTTGATGGTGTCGTAAATTAGTTAAATTGGCCTCCCCACATAAAGCGGTACCTAGGATTTTCTACTCTACAGATGCAACTGTTTTTCGAGCTGTTTAGGTCAACAGCAAGCTAGGTTATTAACAGTCGGGAGCTCAATCCGGCTCAGGCTTTGATCCCATGATATTTTGATCATTAGTGATTTATTGCAGCTAGCTACTAACTAGCTACGCCACAGCCTGGCAATACTGGGAGTAGCAATTTTTATTTAAATTATTACTGTATATATTTGAGTATAAGCCGACCCTAATATAAGCTGAGGCACCTAATTTTACCACAAAAAAACTGAGGAAACTTATTGACTCGCGTATAAGCCGAGGGTGGAAAATGCAGCAGCTACGGGTACATTTCAAAATGAAAATAGATCCCAACGAAATTATATTGAGGCATCAGTAGGTTAAAGGTTTTTGAATATTTACCGTATTTCAAAGAAAAACAGTAAACTAGCTCTGTAAGTGGAAAAGTAGAGTCAACAAAAACAATGTGGTATTAACAATAAAATAATACTAATAATAATAATAATAATAATAATAATAATAATAATAATAATACCTTCATTTGTACCCTGTCCTATCTCCCCATGGGGACTCAGGCCAGCTTCCCACATAGTAACAGGCAAACATTCAATGCCTATATAAACAATGCAGAGCTAGATATAGATCTATAATTATATTTACTAATTTCACAAATGCATTTTCCCCTGAAACATTTGCAAATATATGTGCATTTTCCTCCTGCAATATTTGCAAGCCCTATATATTTATGTTTATATCTATCTAGAAATGTCTATGTGTGTGCGCGTGGGCATTTCCCCTGTAATATTTGCAAGCCCTATATATCTATATTCATATATATCTATCTAGACATCTCTCTGTATATAGATAATTATATCTGTACAGGATTTGCAAAGACTTGCAAACATGTGAGGCGAAAATTCATATATAAAAATAATGTATACATATAGATATAGCTATACAGGTACATGGAAATCTCTAGACATCTATATGTTTATAGGATTTGCAAAGACTTGCAAACATATGAGGGGGAACATTCATATATAAAATTAACGTATATAGATAGATAGATACAAATATAAAGGTACATAGGGATTGTAAAGGCTTGCAGGGGGAAATGCCAATATATCTGTAGCAGAGATTAACCAATATTTCAGGGGAAAATGATTTTATAAGATTAATGGGTATATATCTACATATATAAAAAGGTTATGAAATTTAAGCCTAGGACAAAACAACAAAACTACACATTCCAGAAACACTAAACTTGGCAACACAACCCTTCATCCATGCCTCTACGTTCATACAACAAAAATAAAATAAAAATAAAGTCCTAATTAGAGGGAGAGGAATAATTGTTTTTATCCAATTGCTGCCAGTTAGAAGGCTAAGCTCCGCCCACTTGGTCTCCTAGAAACCCACTCAGCCCAGGGGACAAGCAGAGTTAGGCCTCACTTAGACCTCTTCCACACTGCCTATAAAATACGGATTATCTGATTTTAACTGGATTATATGGCAGTGTAGACTCAAGGCCCTTCCATACAGCTATATAACCCATTTATAATGGACTTAATGTCAGGGGAAAACCTTTACCCTTTCCCTTAACTACCACAAATTCCTCAATACTTTATTTCCCATACCACCAGACTTCGCCACAGCAATGTGTGGCCAGGCACAGCTAGTCTATATATATAAAAGGGTAATGAAATTTCGGCCTAGGACAAAACAACAAAACTACACATCCCAGAAACACTAAACTTGGCAGCACAACCCCTCATCCATGCCTCTACGTTCATACAACAAACAGCTCCAGCTACTCCAGAAAACGGCCTGGCTTTGAAACTGCAAGGCTATTCACTGCTATTCCACCTGGCCAACAAAGGATTCCCATAAGTCACAGCAACACGTGGCTGGGCAAAGCTAGTATATATATATATATTCTTCTTCCTGACTTGAAAGGGCTTCTTTCCCTTTTCAAAACATTCCCTTGATTAAGAGCGAGGGAGGCTTTAGAAAAGAAAACACTGAAAAGTGAGGGTAAGATGAGAGATAAATATATCATAAATTGCAAGCAACTGCCGGCTTGACCTTGACCAGATTATAAGCCGGGAGAGGCTTTTTCAGCTCATAAAAAGGGCTGAAAAAAAAATCAGCTTATCTTCGAGTATATACGGTATTTCAATTTTTGTTAGTTGCTTGAGAGTTCCGGTTATTTGAGAGTCTACTGCACTATCTAGCTTCCTTCAATCTTGTTCTGTATTTTTCTCATCTATGTCTGATGACCACTTTATTGGAAACAGGCTATACAAAGAAGAAAAATCTAGCTTTTCGGCACAGCAAAGTAGTGGCTCTTACCATCAGCAATGAAGTGTTCGGGCACATGAAGTGTCACCTTCACCGTCAATGGGCAGGACAGTTGAGTGCCACACACCATGGCGAGGATGCATGAACTCACCGCGATTAATGTCAGGGCTGTCTTGTTTACAGGGCTCTTCAGGGAACCTGGGAAGTGAAAAGACAAACACGGATGGAATGCAAAGAGAACGTCTTCATCTCAACAGTTAGATCACAAAAGTTGTGTCTCTGGCCTTCATTTCCTTATCAGGACTCTACCATCAAAGCAATAATGATATGCAGCAGACAGTCGTTTCCTTGGACTCCATCAAGGGAACTCGTACATGCAAAAAGATCAAGGAAACTAGGGAGTATCCCAATATATTCTGAATCTGAATAAGCTCTCCATTGCGGGGCATTTCACTTTATAGAAACTCCTTTCAAATGCAAGGTTGAGCGAGTTCCTTCAAAAGGAGCCACAAAGCCAGGCTTCTAAAGAGAAGCATCCATCAGCTGGAATTCCCATCTCTCGTCCGCATGAGAGCAATAAACCCCTTTTTGAATACACGGTACAATTCCCCTATATCTGTGCGACTGCTAGTCTCAGTTTCATAACCTTGTTCTAACACGCAACACATTTCCATCTACCTTTTTGGGGGGATATATCATTTCTCTAAAATAGATTTCTCACATAATAATAATAATAATAATAATAATAATAATAATAATAATAATAATAAATCACACAGTCCTAAATGCTTGGGAAGTGTTCAACTTGTTATTTTGTAATACGAAATCCAGCACATATATCTTGTTTGTTGTGTCATGCTATGTTGTTGTGTCAATAATAATAATAACTTTATTTTTGTAGCCCGTCTCCATCGCCCCGAAGGGACTCGGAGCGGCTTACATATGGCACAAGGTGCCTAAAACAATAATAATAATAAGAAGAAGAAGAACATGCCCTGGCAGAACATGTAAAGCAAAGTGAAGAACCTGCTTTGATTGAAGTCAAAAATCAGAAACTCCTCAAAGCACAGCAGACAAAAAATCAGTACAAGAAAACCACACTACAAACTAGAGCTGACAGCTGGCACAACAAAACATTGCATGGAAAGTTCCTTGACAAAATTGAAGGAAAAGCTGACAAGGAGAAGACCTGGCGATGGCTCACGGATGGGACCCTGAAGAAGGAGACAGAAGGCCTGATCCTTGCAGCCCAGGAGCAAGACATCAGGACAAAGGCAATTAAGGCCAAGATCGAAAAATCAGCTGATGACCCAAAATGCAGACTGTGCAAGGAAGCTGACGAAACCATTGATCATATCCTCAGCTGCTGTAAGAAAATCGCACAGACAGACTACAAACAGAGGCACAACTATGTGGCCCAAATGATTCATTGGAACTTATGCCTCAAGTACCACCTGCCAGCAGCAAAGAACTGGTGGGATCACAAACCTGCAACAGTATTGGAAAATGAACACGCAAAGATACTGTGGGACTTCCGAATCCAGACTGACAAAGTTCTGGAACACAACACAACAGAAACCAGTGCAGGTGGTCCCGGTGGTGATGGGCACACTGGGTGCCGTGCCAAAAGATCTCAGCCGGCATTTGGAAACAATAGACATTGACAAAATCACGATCTGCCAACTGCAAAAGGCCACCCTACTGGGATCTGTGTGCATCATCCGAAAATACATCACACAGTCCTAGACCCTTGGGAAGTGTTCGACTTGTGATTTTGTGATACGAAATCCGGCATATCTATCTAGTTTGCTGTGTCATACTATGTCTTTGTGTCAATAATAATAATAATAATAATAATAATAATAATAATAATCTTTATTTATATTATGCTTTTTTCCCTCACTGGACCCAAACTGGCTAACAACATATTAAAATCACATAAAGAACAATCAGAGTACTTCAATAATATAAGCATAATAGGATAAACGGATTAAGAAAAACTACATGAGGCATCATATCGAGACATATATTGCACTCTACTCCATAACATATATATTCCTGTCATTCCTGATTAATTTTCTTTGCTCTTCCAACTTTAGGATTCTATGATTCTAACCGGAATGCTGGGAGAGGCTTTAGACCAGGAGTCCCCAAACTAAGGCCCGGGGGCCGGATGTGGCCCTCCAAGGTCATTTACCTGGCCCCCGCCCTCAGTTTTATAATATAATATATTGTATATACATATAATATTGATAATAATATTATAATGTAATACAATATAACACTAATAATAATACCATATAATAATATTGATTATATATTCTACATTACATATAATATTACTAATAATATTACAGTATAGTTCAATATAGTAATACATAATGCTAATATTGTGCTATGCTAATAATATAATATATTGTATGTACTTATAATTTGTAAGCCACTCTGAGTCCCCTTTGGGGTGAGAAGGGTGTGATACAAATGTAGTAAATAAATGCAGTAAATAAATAATAAATAAATTTTAGACTCAGGCTCGCCCAAAGTCTGAAATGACTTGAAGGCACACAACAACAACAACAACAACCCTAATTAACTTGACTATCTGGCCAGAAGCAGGAGCACACTTCCCATTGAAATCCTGATAAATGTATGTTGGTTAAAATTGTTTTTATTTTTAAATATTGTATTGTTCTTTCATTGTTCTTGTTGTTGTTTTTGCACATAAAATAAGACATATGCAATGTGCATCGGAATTTGTTTGTATTTTTTTTCAAATGATAATCCGGCCCCTCAACAATCTGAAGGATTGTGGACTGGCCCTCGGTTTAAAAAGTTTGAGGACCCCTGCTTTAGACCATAAGAGTAAAGGCAGTAAGAGCTGAAATGCTGGGTAGGAAAAGCAGGAAGGGGGAGAAAATCCTTGAAGAGTTGGAGAAGGAATTGAAAGGTCAGAAGAAGACCTGGAAGCAAGTGTTCTTGGTTTGAAAAAATAGAAGGACAACAAAGAAAAAAGCAAAGTAAGTGAGCATTTGTTCCAGGGCAAGAATGCCACCACTGTCAGTCCAATTAGCCGCTGCTCAATTAGTCTAGAAGGAAAGCTGGATTCGGAAATGAAACCACTCTGCAGTGGCCTGTAACCCAAGGCTTGTCGGAAGTGGTTCCCGGGGTTACATGCCTCCTGACCTAATTTCGTGCCATTTTACATGGGCATCAATTAGATCTACTGCATAACCATAGACACATTGCTGGAGGAAGTTTCTTGAGAAGTGGCAAACTCCTCTGGCAATTTTGTTTCAAAACGAGCTAGGATTGTACATTCAGAGTAAACCTTGATCCGTTTTGTATCCCCACTTTCGGTGGGGGGCTCCTAAAATCAGGAGGTCAGGTATGTGTTTTCGATCTGGGGTGCCGAAATATCGGTTTTCTATAGGCCCATTATGGTGGAAGAGCTTCCCAGGCTCCCCTTCCCAGATGCTTATTCTTATCTGCTGAGGAGGTGCTCGGCTGCAGGCACTGATAGACACACACACTTTCTGGGCCTGCACACCACACACACTTTCTCCTTAGAAAGAGAGTGTTTGTGTGGCATTCAGGTCCAGAAAGTGGCGTACCTGCCCGTGCCTGCAGCTGAGTACCTCCTCTAGAGTAAGACATTATTACTCTAGTGGAGGTGCTTGGCTGCAGGCACTGGTAGACACACACACTTCTGGGCCTGCACACCACACACACGCTCTCCTTAGAAAGAGAGTGTTTGTGTGGCATTCAGGTCCAGAAAGTGGCATACCTGCCTGTGCCTGCAGCTGAACACCTCCTCTAGAGTAAGAAATTATTACTCTAGAGGAGGTGCTCGGCTGCAGGCACTGATAGATACACACACTTTCTCGGCCTGCACACCACACATACTCTCTCCTTGCAAAGAGAGAGTGTATGTGGTGTGCAGGCCTAGAAAGTGGCACACCTGCCAGTGCCTGCAGCTGAATACCTCCTCTAGAGTAAGAGGTGCTCAGCTTCAGGCACTGGTAGACACACAGACTTCTGGGCCTGCACACCACACACACTCTCTCCTTAGAAAGAGAGTGTTTGTGTGGCATTCAGGTCCAGAAAGTGGAGTACCTGCCCATGCCTGCAGCTGAGTACCTTCTCTAGAGTAATAACTTCTTACTCTAGAGGAGGTGCTTGGCTTCAGGCACTAGTAGACACACACACTTTCTGGGCCTGCACACCACACACTCTCTCTCCTTGGAAAGAGTGTGTGTGTGTGGTGTGCAGACCCAGAAAGTGGCACGCCTGCCAGTGCCTGCAGCTGAATACCTCCTCTAGAGTAAGAAATTATTACTCTAGAGGAGGTGTTCGGCTGCAGGCACTGGTAGACACACACACTTTCTGGGCCTGTACACCGCACACACACTCTCCTTGAAAAGTGTGTGTGTGTGTGGTGTACAGGCCCAGAAAGTGGCATGCCTGCCAGTGCCTGCAGCTGAATACCTCCTCTAGAGTAAGAAATTATTACTCTAGAGGAGGTGCTCAGCTGCAGGTGGCACTGGTCGGTGCCCGCACTTTCTCTCCCGGGCTACACCAAGCCAGCCAGCTATGTACTCTTTCCATTCCAAGGCATTTTAAGGAGACCTTCCACTTCCAGGTAAGGAACAGCGATAATCTCCTGGAAGAGGAGAGTAGTTTTTAGGGAATGAGGGTTTACTTTTTGTTTGCTGGGGGATTAATAAAAAAGATTAAACTTGGAGATGGGATCGGCTCCCTCTTGCTTTCGTGCCGAGCTGATTTTCATATTGGGAGGGGGGTTCCCATTCTGTGCTCCCGAAATACTGAAACGAAGGAAACGGGAGAAACGGACTCCGTGCACAACTCTAACATGAACAGAAACCAGGTTTAAAGGAGGATGCCAAACATCCAAACACATCCTGTTGGGAATCTGCGAGCTGTTAAGCTCAAATGACGCTCTTTGTGATGTAAATTCCCAGGAAAATCAGCAGAGTGTGTGGAAGTGTCTCTTCCAAAAACAGCAGGAAACTTACGCGGAGCGAGTTCAGGAAAGCCTTTGTCTTCTGGATGGCAAAGGATCGCAAAGTCAGCTTAAAAGTTTAAAAGCATTTATCGAGGTAAAAGAAATCCATTGATGGATAGAAAAGATTTGGAGCTAACTAGCTTATCTATGCTGGTCTAAGATAGGTAGGTGGATGAAAATAATAAAGAAATCTAGATAGCTACATTTTTGGCTACGAGAGGAGACAAAATGCATCCTCTCGGTCCACAGCATGGGCAGTCCCTTTCTTCCCTAGGGCCATAAAAATTCCAAACTGAATTGAGGAAGTTGCATCAAGCCCTAGGAGAGATCACATTTCTAAATCAACAAAAGGATGGGGTGGATCTAAACAAGACAGGAAGAAGGAAATAACAGTAAAGCCTATCAAGCATGCATGTGTGATGTCCCATGGACCCTTGGGCCGTGAACCTGACTCCATTGTGGACAACAGCGATGAGGAAACAGGTTTAGTGCCAATTCAGCAAGACTCTGCCCCGTTCCAGATGTTCCCTATTGACAATTCCAGTTCAGTGCTCATTAAAAAAGACCTTGGAACGGAGTCTTCTCTTCCCAGCTCTCCTCCCTTTGATAGGAAAATGTTTGTGCAAACGAACAGACACGAGAAAGCTGGACAAAGACGAAGCGCGCAATTAGCAGCAAGGGAATCTGCTGATTAACCTATTTTCCCCTGAGAACTCTTGGGGAGGATCGCATCTGGTGAAGATGTTGTTTTAGCTCTTTTCCCTTGGGAAAAGAGCATTTGGACACCTGCTCTGTGAAGGGATTTGAAGTTCCTTAAAAGTTCTGTGCGCTGGCTAGCCAGCGCGGAGTCAACGTGTCAGTTTGGAGGATTAACTTCGCTTCCAGCCAAGTGTGGACTGCGTTTAAGTCCGCTACCTTCCAGCCTTGTCGTGCCTTGCCTAGCCGTGTTCCTTGTCTTGTCTTGCCGTGAATCCAGTTTTGCCTTGTCGTGCCGTGTATCCAGCCTTGTTATCAATTCCTTGCCTTTGGACTTGCTTAGAACTCTAGTGAAAGATTTGGACGTTTTCCCCACTCAAACTGCTTGGAAGTTTGAGTGCGTTTCCATTTTGGATTACAAACTTTAAACTCTAATATTATATATTGGTCAATATACTACTGGACTATATTTGGCCTTTCCTGAAAGGTCTATTGATGGACTATACTTTCTACTTGTTTTCGTTTTAATTTCTTAATTCCTTAATAAAGATATTAGACTGTTTATTGGCCTCGGTGTATTGGTTTCCAGTGCTCTCGCAGCCAGGGGCGTCACAGCATGGGACTATGGGAAGGTGTCCCTAACTCTGTTCTAGGCTTGCTATCTAACAATAGAAACTTAAGCTGTGCAGGATGACATCTCTAAGACATCCATCCACTCTCTTCTCTTCCTGTTCCTTCCTATACTGCAACGGTTATATGTCTTGGATAAGAAGAGAACATACACACCCAGAAAGAACAGGTTTACGACTCTCTTAATTGCTCAGACTCCGCATAAAAATATAGCCCCTGCATTAAACAATATAAATACACAGTTGGGAAATCAGCCAACCAAAACATAATGAACTTTCATTACTTGTTTTTAATCAGCTCGGATTTTGTTAACTAGAGCCAGATGTGGGTTCGACAATTAAGAGCAATCAGGCCTCTCTTTCCCCTTTTGAAAAGGAAGACCCTGAGTTGGTATCTCAGGGCAAATTCCACCTCAAATAATGTAGAAATGTATGAAAACGAGGGAGTGTGGTTTCTAGGCTACTGCAGATATCTACGGCAAAAGCTCTGCTATGGCTGACTTCTCTGCTTGAATCAGTTTCGTGTTCCTTGATTCGTGTCTGGGCAATGCTGTATTTGGTGGTCCCTGTGTAGACTTGTCCACAGCTGCATGGTATTCGAAAGACTCCTGAGCCACAAACGATTTGGCAGAGAGAATCGACAACACTTGTTCGTGTTCCTTGATTCGTGTCTGGGCAATGCTGTATTTGGTGGTCCCTGTGTAGACTTGTCCACAGCTGCATGGTATTCGAAAGACTCCTGAGCCACAAACGATTTGGCAGAGAGAATCGACAACACTTGTTCGTGTTCCTTGATTCGTGTCTGGGCAATGCTGTATTTGGTGGTCCCTGTGTAGACTTGTCCACAGCTGCATGGTATTCGAAAGACTCCTGAGCCACAAACGATTTGGCAGAGAGAATCGACAACACTTTAATAAAGACGTTGAACAGTCCCGAACCCTCTTTATGTCACTACTAGCTGTGCCCGGTCACGCGTTGCTGTGGCGAAGTATGGTGGTATGGGAAATAAAGTACTGAGGAATTGGTGTTAGTTAAGGTAAAGGGTAAAGGTTTTCCCCTGACATTAAGTCCATTATAAATGGGTAATATAGCTGTGTGGAAGGGCCTTGAGTCTACACTGCCATATAATCCAGTTCAAATCAGATAATCTGTATTTTATAGGCAGTGTGGAAGAGGCCTAAGTGAGGCCTAACTCTGCCTGTCCCCTGGGCTGAGTGGGTTGCTAGGAGACCAAGTGGGCGGAGCTTAGCCTTCTAGCTGGCAGCAATTGGATAAAAACAATTATTCCTCTCCCTCTAATTAGGACTTTATTTTTCTTTTCTTTTTGTTGTATGAACGTAGAGGCATGGATGAGGGGTTGTGCTGCCAAGTTTAGTGTTTCTGGAATGTGTAGTTTTGTTGTTTTGTCCTAGGCCGAAATTTCATTACCCCTTTATATATATAGATACTCGTCACTTCAAATGTTCCTCACTCTTGACCTAACTTAGACTTTCGTCCTACCATTCAAAACGTTATCTCCCACCCTCTGTGCTTTTTTACGACTGCATTTTATCCAGGCGCCGCATTACCTGCGACAATGACAGCGGACAATAACAATGAAGGGGAACGCACACATACATTAACCGACTATCGAGGAATTATGCCGGATCTCAAGTAGCCCTCATGATTCTTTCTCCTGCTCGCCTGTCTTATCTTTTCCCCAAACTCCATATAAATTACTCCCTCCCTGCCCTCCAAGTGCCTACGGTATATCACACGGCACAGCCAAGGACGGGCTTTTCATAAAACTGGAAGATATCTCATAAATCGGATCTATCACTTTGCCATAGCAAGATTCCATGCAGACTTCAATAGCAGGCATTTCTGCTCCGCTTTCGAGATTTCAAAAGTAAAGAAACATTGTATTGTGGAATCACAGGGTTGCTGTGAGTCTTTCGGGTTGTATGGCCATGTTCCAGAAGCATTCTGTGCTGACATTCACCCACATTCATCAACACTTTGTTCAAACAATCCCTGATGTTTGAGTATCTAGGAAGCATTTCCGAGAGTTCATTTCTAAGTAGAATTGCTACTCGGTTGCTGTGAGTTTTCCGGGCTGTACGGCCATGTTCCAGAAGCATTTTGTGCTGACGTTTCACCCACATCTATTGCAGGCATCCTCAGATGTTGTGAGATATCTACACTGCTGTTCACTGTCTGGGGAATCCTTTGTTGGGAGGTGTTATACCTCACAATGCCTGCCACAAATGTGGGTGAAACATACAATAAATACTTAAGTGGGTAATTATTTCTCAGGGCTCTTAGTAAATGCAAAGTCTAAGGTGCAAGAAGTCGCAACTTGCCTAGTTTCCAACAGACCTCACAACCTCTGATGGCCACACAGCCCAAAAAACTCACCACAAACATTCATCGACACTTTGTTCAAACAATCCCTGATATTTGAGTATCTAGGAAGCATTTCTGGGAGTTCATTTCTAAGTAGAATTGCTACTGGGTTGCTGTGAGTTTTCCGGGCTGTATAGCCATGTTCCAGAAGCATTATCTTCTGACGTTACGCCCACATTTATGGCAGGCATCCTCAGAGGTTATGAGGCACCTTCTTCTTCTTCTTCTTCTTCTTCTTATTATTATTATTATTATTATTATTATTATTATTATTATTGGGTTGTTGTGCATTTTCCCTGCTGTATGGCCACGTTCCAGAAGCATTCTCTCCTGACGTTTCCCCCATATCTATGGCAGTCATCTTCAGAGGTCGTGAGGCACCTTATTATTATTATTATTATTATTATTATTATTATTATTATTATTATTGGGTTGTGCATTTTCCCTGCTGTATGGCCACGTTGCAGAAGCATTCTCTCCTGACGTTTTGCCCACATCTATGGCAGTCATCCTTAGAGGTCGTCAGGCACATTATTATTATTATTATTATTATTATTATTATTATTATTATTATTATTATTATTATTATTATTGGGTTGTTGTGCATTTTCCAGGCTGCATGGTTGTGAGGTCTGTTGGAAACTACCCAAGTTGCAACTTCTTGCAACTTGGACTTCGCATTTACTAAGAGCCCCGAGAAATAATTACCCACTTAAGTATTTATTGTCTAGGGGGGAGAAAAACAAACCTTTTTTATAGATGCAAAATCTATCTGGATTCTTAAGGAAGATTTGTGAGCGCAAACAAGAGGAATATTCATTGCGGCAAAATCCATATTTTTATTCATTTCCTTACAGTATTTACGGGGCGGCCTTTTGCAAGGCAATTTGTAATGCGCACACAAAGGCAACCGCAGGGCTATTACTATTACTATTATCACACACCGCTACTTAAGAAACATCAATAAGAATCCCACGGAATCCAGAAATAATAAAAAGTGATTTTATCTATGGAACGTCATGCTAATGATTGAAAAAGGGGCTCTTTCTTTCTTGCCTTGCTTCTTTCTTCTCTGCTTGGTCTTTTATTTCCCGTTTAAATGATCACTAAAGATAAAAGCAGACCATGTTGGGTGTTCAAACATAAAAGCCAAAAGAGTACTCAACATTGTTGTTCCTACATATAAAAAACCTTACATTAACATTATAACAATCAGTGTCGGAGGGTTGCAAGTTAATTTTCTCTTTCACTACAATAGAGTTTACTTTGTAATCAGAACATCTTTATCTTTTTCCTCAAACCGTATTTTTAATGCGTTGCTGTGAGTTTTCCTGGCTGTATAGCCAATGTTCCAGAAGCATTCTCTCCTGACGTTTCGCCCACATCTATGGAAGGCATCCTCGGAGGTTGTGAGGTCTGTTGGAAACTAGGCAAGTGGGGTTTGTAGCTTGGAAAGTGCAAAAGACCACACAAAACTCCAACTCCCTTGAGCATAAGGGATGTCAAATGGCACTTAGTCTGCAACTCGTTCCATAACCGAAAGGTCTAAGGTGGCTTTAGGTTGAGAAGGCATATCAACGTTGCTACCTGTAGAGCGAAGTGTTGCACTTCAGGTTAGCTTCACCTTGCTAGAGACACCAGGCTGCACACAGAACGTAGTCTTTTGTAGTTTATTAGAAAACTAGCTTGGGGACCCGGCGATGCCTGGGTCATTTTAGAATGGTATTATTTGTCTTTTAATGTTATGTATTCTGTTTGGAGTGGGTGAACTACAATTCCCGGAATCGTGGCTGAATCCTCCCCAAACCCTGCCAGTATTCTAAGTTGGCCATTTTGGGCGTGTGTACCAGGTGTGGTGCAGTACTCTGTGAATAGGGGTGAACTACTGCAACTTCCAGATTCCTGGGCTAATTGCCCCGAAATATCTATCAGTATCCACAGCAGGCAATATTCAGTCTGTGTGCCAAGTTTGGTCTAGATTCGTCATTGGCTGGGTTCAGTGGTCTTTGGATGGAGGTGAACTACAACTCCCAAAATCAAGACCCCTTCCCACAAATACCTGCAGTATGTTCAGTAGGTCATAAGGCTTCTCTGTGTGAAGTGTGGTCCTAGTGCATTGTCGGTGCGAGTCAGTGTTTATCTGGCTGCAGGTGAACTATAACTCCCTTTTTCCTAAACTTGTCCAATATGTTGTATTGGTTATGGGGGCTCTGTGTGCCAAGTGTGATGGTCATTCATTGCAGATGAACTATAAATCCCAGTACCTACTACTCCTGAACTTCCAGTCCAGTTCCCCTCCAAACCCACCAGTAGTCAAATCTGGGCATATCGGGTCTGCATGGCAAGTTTGGCCGAGAGCCATCATTATTTGGGTTCATACTGTTCTGGTTGTAGGTGAACTACAACTCCTCTGTATTTCCCAGTAGGAGTGACAGTGCTCTGACTTGATGCAAGTTGAACTAGAACTTCCACCATGTGGAGTCAAACCCTAAACTCCTCCAGTAAGTATAGTTGCAGCTCAGTTCTGCTCTGTTTGTTATGCAGAGATTGGAAAGGAAAGAGCAGTGGGTGGGGCCATGCAAATTCCACAGCAATGGAGAACCCTGGGATGCCTGCCTGTGGTGGAAGAAAAAGCAAAATCTAGGAGGAAATGGTACCCAAATGAAAGCATTCCTTGGGTGGTGGGACGTAGTGTTTGGGAAGGACATTGGCAGGGTTTGGGCTGCATGTTCATGGTGCTCGCTGTAACCACAATGTCAGTGGAAAAGAGTGACTTGCTAGATTCTTAACCCTGGGAATTATAGCCTGTTTGTGGAGGCTGGAGGCTGTTTGTGTGAGCAGACATCCGTGCCACATACACGCATACGGGTTTTTGCTTTTATTATGGATTTAGATTTAGATTAGATAAGGAAAAGATAGGTTATAAAAGGCAAAGGTTTGGTTCCAGTAAATAGTTACAAAAACAAGGCTGAAAGAAATAAATCCATGGAAACATTGGGCATGAAACAAGGTCCTTAAAATGAAGCCAAAGTCCCAGAAACGTGGATACATCCAGACTCCAAAGTAACCCAGGAACGCAGACTTGGTTCTTGATTCAAGCGAGGAAATTGCTTTGACGAATTTCTCCCTCTCAACAGACTGTTTTAATAGCATAACATGAAGGCATCTCTTTGCCCTTTAAACTCCCTCTTACTTGCTATTTGGAGACTTCTACACAACCCCAGAAATTCCAGATGACCAGCCCAATCTAAAGACATGGCCTCAAGGCCACAGGGCTTGTTAGCGTTATCAAACAGAGGCTGGGAGCTGCTCTCCCTTTCTGCTTCTTGCACCTGAAAACCATCATCATTAACAACCACATTCCTTCCCGTGAGAAAGCCTCCCTCTTCCTCATCTGCCATAGCAGGAACACTGTGCACCTGAATCCCATAATTCCCATCAGAGTCATCTTGAAACTCATCCTGAACCTGAATCCCATCATCTTGAAACTGCATCCCAGAATCCTCATCAGAGCCACACAAAAGCTGAGTCACAACACAAAGTGGATAATTTTGTCTTGATAGTGGCAGAATGCAAAACCAGGCTTCCCTCTCCAAACGGATTGTCAACCATTCACAGCAGGCACCAAATTTTTTGATCTGAGCCACGGGACATGCTGAGTGTTGCAACCACACAGTTGGCATCTTCCATTCAACCCAAAGATCCCTCAAAGCTTTTTGCTAATCTGTCTCTAATACTCCGCTGGTTATAGACTTTAGGATTTTAATGCCTGGTGCATTAAAATAAATACGCTTCTCTGTGGAAACTATGTTTCAGATATTGATCTCCCCTTCTCTTGGGTGTGTGCACAAGCAGAATGCAGTGCACTAGTAAATCTTGTTTGGAAATCACTCCCGACTGTTTTAAGAGAGATAACTATGCATACAAAACCCAGGACGAAACCGGCAGCAAATTACAAACTGACACATTTATTGCTCCTTGTCCTTCTACAGATTCCCAACCCACTCCATCATATTAGGAAGCTCTAGCAGAAGAAGGGAAGCAGAGAGGATTGCATACCAGGAAAGCAGAACCACAAAGCAAACAAGAAATAAAGTGAAAGCAGGAAGAGTCAAGGAGGCATTGGAAGAGGATTAGAAACACACAAGTTCAAAGTAAAATTAACTCGTTTCAGTCCATACTGCGGCCATCCATGGCCCCATCAACACCGTCCTAGAATGCAGTTTGAAACAGCATTATATGCTTATTGAAGACTCATATAATGCAGTTCAAACTTATTATTAAAATATTATTTTGCTTATGTAGACATATGGCAGAAAGTACCTTGATGGCTTTCACATTTCTAGTATAGATTAGAGTTGTGCGTCTAATTCGTTTCTCCCGTTTCCTTCGTTTCTTTCATGTCTTTCATTTCTTTGGGAGCATGGAACAGGAAGTCACCTCCCGCTACGGAAATGAGCTCAAAACAAAAGTATGCAGGAGTGGGTCCTGGCTCCTGGCCTGCTTTTTTGGCATCAAGGATTGAAAGGTGCTCAGCTGCAGGTCCTGGGAGGCACAGGCACTCCTGAAAGCCACACATGAATTCTCTTTCCAAAGTGTGTGTGTGTGTGTGTGTGTGTGTGTGTGTGTGTGTGGTGTGCAGGAGTTCCCTGTGCCTGCCAGGGCTTGCAGCCCAGCACCTCTTACTCTAGAGTAAGAGGCGCTCATCTGCAGGCCCTGGGAGGCAAAGGTACTCCTGCAAGCCACACATGTATTCTCTTTCCAAGAAATGTGTGTGTGGTGTGCAGGAGTTCCCTGTGCCTGCCAGGGCTTGCAGCCTAGCACCTCTTACTCTAGAGTATGAGGGGCTCATCTGCAGGCCCCGGGAGGTACAGGTACTCCTGCAAGCCACACATGAATTCTCTTTCCAAGGAGTGTGTGTGTGGTGTGCAGGAGTTTCCTGTGCCTGCCAGGGCTTTCAGCCCAGCACCTTACTCTACAGTAAGAGGCGCTCATCTGCAGGTCCTAGGAGGCAAAGGCACTCCTGCAAGCCACACATGCATTCTCTTTCCAAGGAATGTGTGTGTGGTGTGCAGGAGTTCCCTGTGCCTGCCAGGGCTTGCAGTCCAGCACCTCTTACTCTAGAGTAAGAGGTGCTCATCTGCAGGTCCTGGGTGGCACAGGCACTCCTGCAAGCTACATATGCATCTCTTTCCAAGGAAAGAGTGTGTGTGTGTGTGTGTGTGTGTGTGGTGTGCAGGAGTTCCCTGTGCCTGCCAGGGCTTGCAGCCCAGCACCTCTTACTCTAGAGTAAGAGGCACTCATCTGCAGGCCCTGGGAGGCGCCTGCAAGCCACACACACACACACACACACTCTTTCCAATGTATATTTACCATTCCAAAAATGGCAACAGTTTCCAACATCAGCTCTAATTATTGATTGATAGAATCTATGCCATCTACCAGTCTTCATCTGCTTGTCCATAGAAAGTCATGACAGCCATGCCTAAGAAACTAGAGCTGATGCGGTCTATCCAATGCAATTTTCTGAATTAGTGCCCCAAATAACCCAGGAATATGCTTAAAAACCAAGATACCAAGAATTTTTTTTTGGTTGGGCTGTGTCATATGGTGTTGTGTGGATCTTTTTGTTTGGTTCCCCACAAATCTTATTAATTTTCCTCCTGTTTCTCCTGCTGAAAGCATCGTCTGCCAACCTTTCCCTTCCCATCTCTTTCGCATGGGCAGCAACTTTGCTTCCATTTCTCCTGACCTGAATCAGATGAGGAAATGTCATCGTAGTAGAGAAAATTGCTACATTTCTCTAGCCTGGAATTAGATTAAAATCTTCCATCAGAGGGTGGTTGGCTCATTACTGTTATCTTGGTTAAACAAGAATGGAATCCTGGGTCAGATCTAAGACAACCGTAGCATCTGCGTAAGAGCGGAAAAGCGATGCTCTGACAATATCACTCTTATCTTTCTCTCATTCTGGTTTTTCCCTCTTTTTTTCTTCACGAGGCCATTTTGTAATGGAAGATTGTGGCTGTTATCTCATGCAGACTCATACTGGAGTAAACTTCAATGAATCCAAGGAGATTTCTGATGAACCATTCTAGATCCCACAAGGGCACCATTCAGACAGTGTTACTCCCAATGGGCATTGTTCGGACCCAAACTGTTTTGACTACTTGGAAGGTGAACTGGCTGTTCAGGGAACCGATTAAAGACTATATAGTTGAATCAAACAATAATTTATTGACTGGCAATTTTAGACTTTCTCTCCTCTTGAATCTCACTACAAAGTCTTTATGAGTAGAGGTAAAGTCTTTGAGAGAGAGACACAGTTCTGGCTGAACTGAGGCTCTTGAATCTTTATTTCTTCTTATCGTCTCTTTCTTGTATGGTGTTCAGTTGTCTCTAAGACAACCGTCTTAGAGACAGCTGAACACCATACAAGAAAGAGACGATAAGAAGAAATAAAGATTCAAGAGCCTCAGTTCAGCCAGAACTGTGTCTCTCTCTCAAAGACTTTAAAGTTTAACTCCAACTAGACTTGAATACAGCTCCAACTGGAAATAAATACAGAGTGCGTGCTCTCTTTCTGCAGCACAGCCACTCAACGTGCCAAGGCATTTCAAGGAGTCTCTAAAACAGTAGTTCCCAAACTTATTTGGTCTGCCGCCCCCTTTCCAGAAAAAATATGACTCAGCACCCCCTGGAAAGGGAGCGTGGCTTAGAGGGTGGGCATGGTTCTTGCTCAAGAGGGCGGGGCTGAGCCTCTCCCCTAGTCCAAGATGAAAGGCTGTGAGGGGAGGTGGGCGGGGCCACAAATGGGCGGCCAGGACTGGGATGGGCGGAGTTACGAGCTCTGAGGCAGGGCTGAGCTTCTATCCCTGTCCTGCGGTGCCTGCCAGTACACGGGCGGGGCTAGAGGAGGGGGCGGGGCCTCCTCTCAAGTACCTGAAGGGACTGAACCTCTATACCCCTGCCCCCATTTTCTAACAAGAGCTTCAGGAGAGGTATGGAGGCTCAGGCCTGTCTCACGCTCTTGGGAAGAGGCCCCGCCCCTAGTCCCACCCTTTAGTCCTAAGAGGCCTCTCAGGAGAGGTATAGAGGCTCAGCCCTGTCTCTGGATCTTGGGAAGAGGCCCCGCCCCCACCCCTAGTCCCACCCTTTAGTCCTAAGAGGCCTCCCAGGAGAGGTATAGAGGCTCAGCCCTGTCTCCAGGTCTCGGGAAGAGGCCCCGCCCCCACGCCTAGTCCCACCCTTTAGTCCTAAGAGGCCTCTCAGGAGAGGTATAGAGGCTCAGCCCTGTCTCAGGCTCTTGGGAAGAAGCCAAACCCACTCCTCTAGCTCCGCCCCTTGTTTCCTAACAGGCACCTCAGGTGCTCAGCCCTGTCTCTGGCACTTGGAAAGAGGCCCCGCCCCTTCTCTGGCCCCGCCCCCATGTCCTAATAGGTGCCATCACCACCCACCTGGATCACTGCAGTGCCCACCAGGGGGTGGTAGCACCCACTTTGGGAATCACTGCTCTAAAGGGAAGAGCAATCGACCTGAAGCTATCCTAGCCTGGGTTTCCTTAAAAAAAAACCTCTCTTTGCCCTGACTGGAGTGGTGGGTTTTTTCCGCTTGTGCTTTTCCTTCTAGCTAAATGAGAAAGAAGGTAGCCGCAATTGGTTGCCACGGGCCTGTTTTGGGCAAAAAAAAAAACAACATGGTGGCTTGCAGGAATGCCGGTGCCTCCCAGGACCTGCCGCCGAGCATCTTTTAATCCTTGCTTCCAGACTAAGCCGAATAGTCCAGATTAGCCGGAGGGAACCAACCAATCCGAATTTGTGCACAAGCCTAGTACAGACAGGCATACTTTGAGAAACACACATACACAGACACATATCTCAAATAAGATTGTTGATATTTGACTGCAGTATTTGATATTTTTCTATGCCTCAAGCCTTGCATGTAATCTCTGCAGCTGTCTTTCACAATTCTGAACCAGTGAACCATCTGGATATGGAGGCAGACACATCCTCTTGCCTATAGCTTCAATACAAGAAGTCATTAAAACTGTGCAAATGCTTTAGCAACTTCTCGGATGCCAACTGGCACACAGTGTGGTTCACTGGTTGGCTGGAATGTGTTCTGACGCTTCCATCCATCGCCGTGCTCCACAAATTAGAACACACTGGTCTATGCGGCATTTCACGTTTTCTGAAAAGTTCAATTACCAACAGTATCAGAAAACAGTTCACAAGGAGCATAGTCACTGAAAATAGGGGGTTCCAACAAATCAGTGTCAACGCTCGGGGACTCCAAAACAATAACAATCTCATCCAAGTCTCACAAATGTGTGGGGCTTGGCAGCCTCAAACGCTAATTAAATATCTGCAGTTGGAGGTTTTGTGCATTTCTATTGATGCCCAAGCTTCTGATAGCCAAATTTCTACAGATGGAACATCTAAGCTGTAAAAGGGGGTTTGGTATTACACAAGCTAAAAAGAAGAGGAGAAATTAAAAATGAATGTAATACATCAGTGAGAGCAATGCCTGAGTTTCCTGAGGTGGGGAAGCAGGGAGTTCTCCCAGGCACTATCAATCTTCAGGTCTTGCAGGCTAAAGGCTGCAAAATTCAACAATTAACTGAAATGAATAAGGAAAAGGAGGAGGAAGATGAAGAGGCAGAGGAGGAAGGAAGGAGGAGGAGGAGAGGAGGAGAATCACAGAATCATAGAATCGTAGAGTTGGAAGAGACCTCATGGGCCATCCAGTCCAACCCCCTGCTAAGAAGCAGGAAATCGCATTCAAAGCACCCCCGACAGGTGGCCATCCAGCCTCTGCTTAAAAGCCTCCAAAGAAGGAGCCTCCACCACAGTCCGGGGCAGAGAGTTCCACTGTCGAACAGCCTTTCTCACAGTGAGGAAGTTCTTCCTGATGTTCAGGTGGAATCTCCTTTCCTGTAGTTTGAAGCCATTGTCGCCCTCCTCTGGACGCTTTCCAGCTTGTCAACATCTCCCTTCAACTGCGGTGCCCAGAATTGGACCCAGTGTGATCCCAGGTGTGGTCTGACCAAGGCAGAATAGAGGGGAGCAGGACTTCCCTGGATCTAGACGCTATTCCCCTATTTATGCAGGACAGAATCCCATTGGCTTTTTTCGCCGCCACATCACATTGCTGGCTCATGTTTAACTTGTTGTCCACGAGGACTCCAAGGTTTTTTTCGCACACACTGCTGTCAAGCCAGGCATCGTCCCCCATTCTGTATCTTTGGATTCCATTTTTTCTGCCAAAGTGAAGTCTCTTGAATTTGTCCCTGTTGAACTTCATTGTGTTAGTTTCGGCCCATCTCTCTAGTCTGTCAAGATCGTTTTGAATTCTGCTCCTGTCTTCTGGAGTGTTGGCTCTCCCTCCCAGTTTGGTGTCGTCTGCAAACTTGATGATCGTGCCTTCTAACCCTTCGTCTAAGTCGTTAATAAAGATGTTGAACAGAACCGGGCCCAGGACGGAACCCTGCTTGTGGCACTCCACTTGTCACTTCTTTCCATGATGAAGACGACGCATTGGTGAGAATCACCCTTTGGGTTCGTTCGCTTAGCCAATTACAGATCCACCTAACCGTAGTTTTGTCTAGCCCACATTTTACTAGTTTGTTTGCCAGAAGGTCGTGGGGGACTTTGTCGAAGGCCTTACTGAAATCCAGGTACGCTACATCCACGGCATTCCCTGTATCGACCCAACTCGTAACTCTATCAAAAAAAGAGATCAGATTAGTCTGGCATGACTTTTTTTTTTGGTAAATCCGTGTTGACTATTAGCAATGACCGCATTTGTTTCTAAGTGTTTGCAGACCACTGAGAAGATAAAGATGAAGAGGAGGAGAAGAGGAAGAAGAAACAGCAGTAGCAACAACAACAAAAACAACAACAACACTAATATTCCTTTTGTTGGCTGGAATCATTGGGTTGCTGTGAGTTTTCTGGGCTGTATAGTCATCTTCCAGAAGCATTCACTCCCGATGTTTCACCCACATCTATGGCAGGCATCCTTAGATGAGGTCTGTTGGAATGATGTCCAGGGTGTCCAATCTAAACAGGCTATAAGTGGTACCGTAAAGCTAAAAGAAGCTTCAGAAGAACACAAGCAAAGGTTGTCCCATCCTCTAATGTGAGGAAAAGTCCAAATGAGGTAGGGAAGCAGGTTCTGGGTGAAGGGAACCGTGTGAAAGAGATTTTCCCCTTTTCTCTTCAGACCCTTTGGTCTGCTTGTCTTGTTGGTGAACCTTCTAGAGATGTCTTCTTCACTGCTTTTTTTCTGGGGAGATCTTCCTGTGCTGGAGGATCTGTGGAACCTATCTCATTCTTTGCTTTGATCCTCGGTCTATATTTAGCCCCTGGATATATCTGCTATCTCTACAGGATTGTTCCGCACATCTAACAGAAAGGTTAGATCAGTGATTCCCAAAGTGGGCGCTGGAGCGATCCCAAGAGTGATGGCACGTATTAGGACACGGGGGCGGAGCTAGAGGAGTGGACGTGGCTTCTTCCCAAGAGCCCGAGATAGGGCTGAGAATCTATACCTCTCCTGAGTCACTTGTTGGGACACAGAGGGCGGAGCTAGGGATGGGGGTGGGGCCTCCTTCCAAGAGCCCGAGACAGGGCTGAGTCTCTATATTTCTCCTGAGAGGCCTTTTAGGACTAAAGGGAGGGGTGAAGGGTGGGGGTGGGGCCTCTTCCCAAGAGCGCAAGACAGGGCTGAGCCTCTATACCTCTCCTGAGAGGCCTTTTAGGACTAAAGGGTGGGGCTAGGGGTGGGGGCGGGGCCTCTTCCCAAGAGTGCGAGACTGGGCTGAGCCTCTGTATACCTCCCGAGGCACTTGTTAGAACACAGGGGTGAGGAATATAAAATGCAATCGGGTAGAATGGTGAGCTGGTTTCCAAGAGATGGTGGTGAGCTCTTCCATACTGCTCCACACCCTCCTCTAGCCCTGCCCCCTGTGTCCTGGGATAGAAGCTCAGCCCTGCCTCAGAGCTCGTAACTCCACCCATCCCAGTCCTGACCGCCCATTTGTGGCCCTGCCCACCTCCCCCTCCCAGCCCTGGATCTTGGACAAGGGGAGAGGCTCAGCCCCGCCCTCTTGAGCAGAAGCCACGCTCACCCCTCTAAGCCACGCCCCCTTTCCAGGGGACGCTGAGTCATATTTTTTCTGGAAAGGGGGAGGCAGGCCAAATAAGTTTGGGAACCACTGTGTTAGATGATACCCATCACCTTGCTACCTTCTGAGGTTCGCAACTCTAGAATGAGGAAGTACAGCCACTACTGGACGGTGAAGCAACAGTTCCCCCTGTGGCCGGAATCGTGAAGCTGGAAAAATGTTTTAAAATGCCTCTGAGTCTGTCTAATGTATGTTGTTTGTCTGTTGGCACTGAATGTTTGCCATATATGTGTTCATTGTAATCCGCCCTGAGTCCCCTTCAGGGTGAGAAAGAAGGGCGGAATATAAATACTGTAAATAAATAAATAAATAAATAAATAAATAGAAGACAGTTTGCTGGCATCTCTTTGTAGACATTTAGCTTAGCTCACTTGTTGAGTTCCCTGGCATAACAGCAGCTCCCTTGTCTGCCACCTTGAATACAGACTTGTACTTTATTGCCTTGAGGGGGGAGAAATACAGTTGTGTTACCATGCGGTAGGCAGAAGTGGAACGATTAGTAAAATTTGTTACCAGCATGCTCGGAACAAAATTAAATTAGAAGTGTTGCTTTGCTGTCAAGATAAGAAGCAAGCCGGGGAGATAATTCTCCACTCTCAAACACTCAATTACTTTGGTAAGTCTGTATCAGATACAATAAAAAAATAAATAAATAAGGCCCGAGCCTCCGGGAACAGATGTAAATGTTGTTATCTCTATCACAGTCCGGGGGGGAAGTTAAAGAGGCTGTTCCATCAAGGCAGGGCTGTAATTGCTAAGGCAGGCGAGAGAGCTTGGGTAACCAGGAGCAGTTATCTTCATTTGGCCAAGGAAGGCTGGGCCGCTTCTGTAGAGGGCTGGGAAATAAGACACGTAGGAATGTCTGATGCTTTTAGAAACGTTGCGCGATCAAGCCCTCCCGAAAATCTGGCAAGGCAAGTATATTTTACTTAAAGGGAGCATGTAATTGCCTTGCTAAAGCAGCTTCACTAGCTGCAGGTCTGATTCAAAATGCTGGTTTTGAAGTACAAAGCCTTCTAAGGCTCAGTCGCAGACAACATGAAAGCCAGTATCTTCCCTTACAAGCCTGCCTATGCGTTACAATCTACAGGAGAGGATTTATCTCCATCCCACCATGCTCCTAGACGATGATGATTACGATGACGATAATGTTTTGTGTCAGGAATTGTGATGTCTCAGACACCTTTGGCCCATGACCCCGCAGCCATAGATCAAACTGAAGAGGATTTGGGCTTTCTTCCACCTCAGCAAGATCCCGTCCCTTTCCAGATGTATCCTGTTGACATTTCCGTGCCAGAGCCAATTAGGAATGCCCTTGAAACAGAGCCTGGTTCTCCGGAAAGTTTGGTGTTTGATAGAAGGGCTTTTCTCAAAACAGATCGCTCCCAAAGACAGATTTTAAGGAGAAGTGTGAGATTAGCGGAGAGAGGCGATTGTGGCTAAGTCGGTTCTCTTGGGAAGTTTTGGGGAGGCAGGCATCTGGTGCGATGTTGAAACAGATCCGTTCTCTGGGAAGATTTGGGGAGTCAAACACCTGCTTGGGAGGAGCTCTTGAACTTCAATAAAAGTTCTGTGCAGAGTTTCCCTGTCGTGGTGTCAACGTGACTATTAACTAAAGAACATTGTCTCTTGTTCCTGAGCTTCCAAATGGCCCACCGGCGCGTTTACTCACGAGAAGTCTGGGAGTTGCGTTCCACTCCTTGCCAAGTTTGGACTGTGTTTCAGATCCATCGAATACCTTGCCTTGCCTTGAATCCTTGTTCTGGACTTTACTTCAAGAACCTTCCTGTGAAATCTTGTTCTTTCCCCCACTCAAACTTCCAAAGAGTTTGAGTGTGTTTCGGTTATTTGGATTAAAGACTTTAGACTCTAATACTGGATAAGTAACTTCATTCTATTGGACTATTTTTGATCTTTCCTAAAAGGTCAACTGCTTGACTATATACTCTGCTTATTTTTGTTTAATACTTTTATTGCTTTAATAAAGATAGTAGATTGTTTATTGGCCTCCGTGTTGGTTTCCAGTGTTCGCGCTGCCTAGGGGTGTTACAGGAGTGACTTGAGAAACTTCTGGTGTACAAGAATTGGCCATCTGCAAGAACGTTGCCCAGGGTTTTCCTGGATGTTTGATGTTTTACCATCCTTGTGGGAGGCTTCTCTCATGTCCCTGCATGGGGAGCTGGAGCTGACAGAGGGAGCTCATCCACACTCTCCAGATTTGAACCGGCAACATTCAGGTTAGCAACCCAACCTTCAAGTCAGCAGTTCTCTCAGCACAAGGGTTTAACTGATTCCTATACTGAGGTGCCCGATGATGATGATTATGATCATGTTGATCTATATATTCTGCTTGATCCCTGTTAAAGGAGACTCAAAGGCTCAGTCATGGCTGACCAGGAATTGATTGATGTGTTCTAAGTTGGACACATTGGATGCATTTTAAATGCTTTAATTCTTAATGTCTTAACAGTAGTGTGCTTATTGGATATAAGGTTTCTAGGGGCTCGGGCTGTGGCACAGGCTGGAGAGCAGCTGCAATGAATCACTGCAATGAATCACTCTGACCAGGAGGTCATGAGTTCAAGGCCCGCTCGGAACCTATGTTTGTCTTGTCTTTGTTCTATGTTTAAAGGCATTGAATGTTTGCCTATATGTGTAATGTGACCCCTTCGGGGTGAGAAGGGCGGAATATAAATGCTGTAAATAAATGAATAGGTTCTGTTTCAGTTCACATTGTAAGCCACTCTGAGTTCCATTGGGGCAAACAGTGAGATACAATTCCAAACAAACAATAAATCAATCCAAGAAAGGAAGAGACGATCCTTATGGAAAGGATGGGCAACATGTTGGACCTCAATTCAATTTATGCCTGTGTAGAAAGGTCCTACACTTATCATATAATTCAGTTTGAAACTGCATAACATGGCAGTGTAGATGGCCCCTTAGTTACAGTCTTGTTATAGAATGTGTTGTAGCTCAGCAAGTGGCAGAGGATTTTTCTGACATTTCAGAGGACGAAGGGTTTGCTGGGTTTCAAAATGAGGAGTCTGTCAATGTTAGGACAGAATTGCAGACAGTTGAGGTTGATATTTTGTATTCCCAGGCATCCGGGGAAAGTGAAAGTTCCAGTTCTCTTGAGACATAGGTCTTCGGCCTATGGGGAGTTTTCCTGAGAAGCCAGATTAGGCCTGAGAATGGAGGGAGTGAAAAATAGACAAATCAGGCATTCTCAGAGAATCTGTAATAAAACCTTGAAGACCAGGTGTGTCCAACATGATCTCTTGGTTACTTGGACAGTTGGTGTTGGCTTCACACCTCGCAGAGGAGACAATGTTGCCATATGAGATGGCTCTTGTCTCTGCTCTCAAGTTCATGATTCAAGTCTTCTCAAGTTTCCTGCTCTGATCCATGCCTTTGTTTCCTTGAAGGGTTTACCTTGGAAAAGTTTCTGTTTTTTTGTTTATGGATTTATGTTTGAAGTTCTGCTGTGGATTTTGGTTCTCTTGATGTATGTTGGCATTTTTTTATTACTGCTATCTTGTGCACAAGATACTGGACAAAAGCTGTCTTGTTGATGTTTGTGTGTAAGGATTGTGCCAAATATAATGATCAAAGTAACACTGAATGCTCTTTCAATCCACCCACATTGAGTGTTGTGTTGGGTTAAAGGATCAAACATTGTTTCAGTGTTATGTTGGGTTAAAAAGTCAATGATGGCAACTGAGGAAAGTTGGATGGGATGGCAAACTGTGCCTAAATGCACGACCAAAGACTAACAGGAAAGGGGAGAAAGCCTTAGCAAATTTTTCCATAAAATATATTGATTTGATGTGCACATTTGATGTGTTTATTCAGCTCCAACAGTCTTGGTGTAAATTTGGGTGAAAGGGGGGGCAATGGTTGGGGGACCCTACCTCTCCCTGTTTTCTTTCTTTTTATTACAAATTTCATTTGCTTTCTTTTGAAACTGTATCTGTTGCCTCCCAGAGGCAGGAGGGGATCAAAGGCAAGCTTCTGTGTATGTAACAGATTCCGAATACCTAATTTCCCCTTATAAAAGGCCTTGTTTCACACACAAAATACAGAAGCAGATCAAAGCCCAGACTCGTATTTCTTGAACAGCTTTCGGAAGGCTGTACATGCCTGCGAAAGAGAAGAAGACGGAGAGGCAAGTGGGAGCTGATGCAGCACCAAGGCGGATAATTGAGAGGCTCTTAATTAGTCATAAAACATAAAACATTTCTACAAATCAGAAGAAGAACTGGAGATCCCATATGCTTGCTTCTCTGCTCTCGTATAACAAACTAAGGGGAAGGACAAGAGATACTGGGGAATGGATTGCCTCGGAACTGTAAAAGAAGCTCCTTATCTCGGGATGAAGATGAAACTTATCTCTGGACAAGAGGAACCCAAATCCCCATGGTCTTAATTAAGCTATAATGGGATGGCGGAGCTAGTTTACGAGGCAATAATGCAGCCCTCAAGAGACCAACCATCAGCTCAGACAAAGGGGAAGAATCAAATTGCAGTCAAGCAAACAGTTATTTGGCCAGATACAAGGGGAAAACAAAGAAGGATGCAACCCTTGACAATGCTCAATGACCAGAATATTTTGCATCTGTGGCAAATTGATATTTCTTGGCAATGCGGTGTCTTCCAAATTCTGCAAACACCAACTCACATAAGCCACAGCCTAGTTAACGGTTGTGGAATACACTATGTAACACGATTTTTGCTCCACATTTTGCGCTAGATTTTCAATGAATATCTTATCGAGTCTCAACCAGTTCAGCATAGTTTGTGGCAACAACATTAACAACGTTTCCGGAGTAGAGCAACTACTTTCAAAGTAAGGACTGCACACTTAAACAGGATGAACACTTTCAAAGCAGGAGGAGAACGTGTTTTGTTATTTTGCATGGTTCAAATAGCCAGATGGTTTGCATTCCCCGAATTATGTATTTGTATTTGACTAGTTAACACCGATACTGAGTATGAACTTTCCAAGAAGAAATGGAGGACGCCGCTTCTGCCAGGGAATGTGGTACAGCACAGAACAAAAATCCTGTTGACCAGAAGGTTCAGCAATTCTTTTTTTAAAATTACTCTTCGTCTATCTTGCGGTTTGAAAACAGCAATTGTGAGTAAATAAATAAGTACTGCTTTTAGCGGGGAGGAAAAAGTGCCCCCGAAAAAACATGCTGACAGTCCAATGAAGGCCTCTATGAACGACAAAGCTCCTTGGCATGGAAGAATGGAGCAACAGCATCGCCCCATGGCAGAGTTGAACACTGCATCCAGATGCCGGAGATTGGAAAATGTATGTTTATGTACTATTGTACATAAACATGTACTGTTTATGTTTTGGCTATTGCATGTTTTGGTTATTGTATGACGGGCATCGAATATTTGCCATATATGTACCCGTAATCTGCTTTGAGTCCCCTTCAGCAGATAAGAGTGGACTATAAATAAAGATGATGATGCCGATTATTATTATTATTATTATTATTATTATTATTATTATTATTGTTATTATTATTTTATTATGACACAGCAAACAAGATAGATATGCTGGATTTCGTATCACAAAATCACAGGTCTGGTGTGTTGTGTTCCAGAACTTTGTCAGTCTGGATTCGGAAGTCCCACAGTATCTTTGCGTGCTCATTTTCCAATACTTTTGCAGGTTTGTGATCCCACCAGTTCTTTGCTGCTGGCAGGTGGTACTTGAGGCAAAAGTTCCAATGAATCATTTGGGCCACATGGTTGTGTCTGTTTGTAGTCTGTCTGTGCGATTTTCTTACAGCAACTGAGGATATGATCAATGGTTTCATCAGCTTCCTTGCACAGGCTGATTTTTCGATCTTGGCCTTAATTGCCTTTGTTCTGATGGCTTGCTCCTGGGCTGAAAGGATCAGGCCTTCTGTCTCCTTCTTCAGGGTCCCATTCGTGAGCCAGAGCCAGGTCTTCTCCTTATCAGCTTTTCCTTCAATTTTGTCAAGGAACTTTCCATACAATGTTTTGTTGTGCCAGCTGTCAGCTCTAGTTTGTAGTGCGGTTTTCTTGTACTGATTTTTCGTCTGCTGTGCTTTGAGGAGTTTCTGATTATCATTATCATTATTATTATTATTATCGTCATCGTCATCATCATCACTGCATCAGGTATATTGCAGACTTACCTCCTTCCTCTGCAGATTTGATGAAATCTGTCTCTCTTAATCCGTTTTTCTGGGCTTTTGATCTCCCTCCTCTCCATTCTGTTTCCGGATATTATATAAAATGGCCCACCAAAAACTACAAATCATTTCTGTTCAAAACTGATCCGGACCCAAGCCTATCTCCTACTTCGAATGAGTTATGTATTTGAGAAGACATAAAGGCCAGCAGGAAATAAATGATAATGGTGGTGCTAAATACCATACCAAGCCCCGGGGGGATCCCGAACCTATTATCGCAGACTTGCAATATGAAAGTTAAGTTCTGCTCAACTCTTACCAATTAAGAAAGAGTCTAAAATATCTCACCGGCATTCACAGCCTTCTGCACATTTCACACACCTTTCCCACGAAATCCAGACAGTTCATATACTGACTATTAGCCCATTAAAATTTTATGGAACACATACTTCGAGCTTATTATTCTCTTCCAAATATAAAGTTGTGCCAGCTGAAGACTTCATTCCAAAAACTTTAGTGTGAGTATATTGTGATACTTTTTTGTGGAAACCAAGGCCTGGTCTGCATTGACATATAATGCATATCTACACATATAAATCAGTGTAGATATGGCTCTCACATCTGAAAGAGAAAGCTCTAGCTTTTCTAGGATGGTCTCGGAAACCCTCTGCTTATTTCTAAGGAAATATATATTATTTCGTGTCAAATAGACACGAAATAAAATAAATATCTGAGGAAATAGGAGAGGCAATGCATAGAAATATTCGTACAACCAGCACACTGTTTCTGAGTCAAGATTCTCCCGCAGCTTCATCATTTCTTCACACTTCCTTTGCAAAACTATTTTCTCGCACATCATAAATGGAAAAGAAAACCGTGCTCACCGAGACATATTCACAGACACCTGAATAAGCTTTTAGAAACAAAGCAATTGAAGATAATAAAAACTTCCCACTAAGTTTGAAAATAATACAGCCTCTCCATATTGAAACTAAAATGAAATAGTTTAGATCTATATTCTTCCCATAAAGTTCTTAAGAATGGCTTCTCGTGCTTCTAGAATACTCATCGACTTTGTTATATATTTTAATTTCAGTTTTATGTGCCGTAGAGCTACTAACTAACTGCTGCTGGCGGTTTCATTTTTCTTTTATTGTGAGCTTTTTTGTTATTCTTCCATTTGTATGTGAATGCAATGCATGCGTATGCCTGTGTGCACATTTAATAAAACAGCTGAACAACACGTTGTCAGGTGGAAACGGGATCTGAGAAGGATACTATACAACTGAAATAGCTTTCGAAAAAATGGAATCTGAAACAGGCATTTATATTCATTCAGCATCAAATGTTTTGGTGTATGCCTTCCTCGGTAATCTCTGTTGGAATGGGAAAGATAAACAGCATCCAATGGCAGTTATAGAATTCCCAGGATATACGCATGGATCAGAGGATGTTGCTGGAGGCAAGAGTTGTATTATCCTCTAAACTAATGCCATGTGGAATCAAGGTGCCAAGTCTCTTGATCCAAAAAGCATGCTTTTCTTAAGCCACATTGGTACATAGCGTTGCTCTCCTGAAAATATGGTCATGTTGGAAAGCCAGTGTCTCTCAGAACAGCAAAATGTTCCTTCTCTCATTCTCTCTCTCTGCATGCATGTACAGATGAGTAGGTAGAAGGACAGGCACATAGTTCAATACAATACATGTGCCCCTGGCATCCACTGGGGTTTGGTACCAGAACCCTCTAGGGCAGTGATTCCCAAAGTGGGTGCTACTGCCCCCGGGTGGGCAGTGATGGCACCTATTAGGACTCGGGGGCGGGGCCAGGGGAGGGGCGGGGCCTCTTCCCAAGTGCCAGAGACAGGTCTGAGCACCTGAGGCACCTGTGAGGACACAGGGGGCGGAGCTAGAGGAGTGGGCGTGGCTTCTTCCCAAGAACCTGAGACAGGGCTGAGCATCTATACCTCTCCTGATGCGCTTGTTGGGACACAGAGGGCGGAGCTAGGGAACAAGGCGGGGCCTCCTTCCAGGAGCCTGAGACAGGGCTGAGCATCTATACCTCTCCTGAGAGGTCTTTTAGGACTAAAGGGCGGGGCAAGGGTGGGGGCGGGGCCTCTTCCCAAGAACACGAGACAGGGCTGAGACTCTATATATCTCCTGAGAGGTCTTTTAGGACTAAAGGGCGGGGCAAGGGTGGGGGCGGGGCCTCTTCCCAAGAGCGCGAGACAGGGCTGAGCCTCTATATACCTCCCCTGAGGCACTTGTTAGAACATGGGGGCAGGATATAGAGGTTCAGCCCCATGAGGCACTTGGGAAGAGGCCCCTCCCACTCCTCTAGCCCCACCCCCTTTGTCGTGGCAGGCGCCACAGGACAGGGATAGGAGCTCAGGCATGACTCAGAGCTCGTAACTCACCCATACCGGCCCTGGCTGCCCATTTGTGGCTCCGCTCACCTCCCCCTCCCAACCCTGCATCTTGGACTAGGGGAGAGGCTCAGTCCCGCCCTCTTGAGCAGGAGCCACGCCCACCCCTCTAAGCCACGGCCCCTTTTCCAAGGGGCACTGAGTAATACTTTTTTTGGAAAGTGGGTGGTAGGCCAAATAAGTTTGGGAACCACTGCTCTATGGAAACTAAAATCCATGGATGTTCAAGATCTTTGTGGCCTCAATAGGACAAAGAAGAGCCTACATGCATCATCAGTGACAACATCTGACTAGGTGGAAGGAAGAGGAAGGTACGCTTGACACATGAATAATTACAACGTGGGTGTGTGGTGGTGGTGGTGGGAGGGGCGGTTGGGTTTGGAATAGGATTATTCAATCAATGTCTTCAAATGTATTGTTTGCACGATTCTTACCTTTGCTACGTCGCCGACTCCTGTACTGCTCAGTGTAGAAGGTCAATTGAGTCTCGTCATCAGCTTCAGAGCCGGAGTTGCCCTTGGCACGGCCAAAGCCAATCCCACCTACAGAGAAGCAAAGTCAAGGGAGGCATCAGTGTTGGTTTGCAAGGGAAGAAAAAGAATCAGGGAAATGTCGAGCTGGAAGGGAGCACCAAGGGGCTCCCTGATGGGGCAAGAATCCACAGTGAAACCATTCAAGACTGATTTTGGTTTGACGAATGTCAGGGAAGGAGATCTCATCAGCTATTGGGTTTGTTCCACGGTCAAATAGCTTTGACCATCAGGAAATTTTCCCTGATGTTTAGTCAGGGTTTCCTATAATAAGAAATCAATACCAGCTAGAGAAGTGGTTCTCAACCTGTGGTCCAAGGACCACCAAGAACTAAAATATGGTCCGCAGCCTCACTGTTAGTACACCATTGTAACAACAGCGACTGGTTTCACGAAACCTTCTTATAGTGTCAAGGCAACAGGGATGTTGGGAGAGGAGAGGCTGACTACCCATGAAAGGCACAACAACAGACCTCCTGACTGCTGCTTCTCCTCCTCCTCCTTCCCCGATTGGAGCCATTCCATTTGGCGCGTGGAAGCAGGGTGCCTTGGTGTCATTGTTTTTTAGCCCTGTTCCTGGGATTATTTGGGGTACTGATTCAGAAAAATGCATTGGATAGACCATATCAACTCTAGATTATTAAATATGGTTTTATGTGGGTGAGCAGATGGTAACTACTGGATGGCATATGTTCTGTATCAGAAACTAGGGCCGGCCTGTGGCGCAGCTGGCTAGTAACCAGCTGCAATAAATCACTACTGACCGAGAGGTCATGAGTTCAAAGCCCGGGTAGGGTTAAGCCCCCGACCATTAAATAGCTCGGCTTGCTGTTGACCTATGCAGTCCTGAAAAACAGTTGCATCTGTCAAGTAGGGAAATTTAGGTACACTTTATGCGGGAGTGTGATGACCCATGGGCCTTGTAGTCCTGCTCAGGACACTGTAATTCCTGATGAAGATGAAAACTTGGGTTTTTTACCTTCCCAGTCTGAACTGGATTCCTCTCAGCCAGATCTTTCCCAGGCAGATCTGGGAACCTTGCACCTGCAAGAAAGTTGTCTCCCAGAAGTATGTCAAACAAGCCCAGAGCCTACTTCTCCCGTGTTCTTGCGCCGGGAGTTTTGTAAACAACAGAGAAGTTTGGAATCAGCTTCGCGCAGGAGTGCGAGGATTGCAGCTAAGAATGTGGCCAATTAAGACTGCTTCTCGTGAGAATCTTTGGGGAGTCTCACATCTGGTCTCGGAGTTTAGCTTTCGGTTCTGATTCCCAGAGAACTGCTTCGGCGGGAAAGTTAGACTCTATTTAGGTGTTTTACCCGCGTAGTAACTTCGCGGAGTCAATTCGTCAGCCTACGGAGCGAGTTGTGTCTGGACAGCGCGCTCCGATTCAAGCCTCGCTCCTGCTCAAGCCTTGCCTTGCTATCCAGCCTTCGCCTTGCTTCCCAGCCTTTGTTTATCTACGGACTTTGCCTTGTTTCCCAGGATCAATCCTTGCCTTGTTCCACGGATTTTATCAAGTTATTCCACGGACCTTGTTCTTGTTCTTAGTTACCTTGTTCCACGTTCAAGCCTTGTTTCAAGTATCGAGTTATTTCCTAGCCTCGCTCAAGTTTCATGGACTAAAGGACCTTGTCATCTCCCCTCACTTTGCTTGGCAAAGTGAGTGTTTCGGTTATTGGATTACAACTTTGGACCTTAATATTTCATATTGGACATTGTTTCTTTGGACTAATTTTGACCTTCCCTGAAAGGTCTACTTCTGAACTATTTCCTACACTTGCTTTTATTAACTTTATATATTTCCTTAATAAAGATATTAGATAGATTCTGGCCTCTGTGTATGGTTATTGGTGCTCTGCAGCCTGGGTCGTGACAGTTTGACTCCGCCACCCTAAGCACCAATTAACCTCGGCCAGAATGTCTACCGGAGTCGTACCTGGGCCGAGCGGCCAGCCGATTACCTACACCATCGACAAGGATGAGGTGGACCGAATCCGTGATAAGCTCAATGCACAGGATGGAGAAATAAAGGGTTTGAAGGAACGCGGAATTCGTCTTCCGGCCATGGCGTTGCCAACCAAGTTTACTGGAGAAGCTTCCAAGGTTCATGTTTTCCGTCGCCAATGTCAAGCTTATCTAGAGGCCCGTGCTGCCGAGTTTCCCCAAGAAGACATCAAAGTGGCGTGGGTTTACAGTCTTCTAGACGGGCCAGCGGCCAACTGGGCGACGGCATTGTTCGACCAAGCCTCTCCACACCTAAGATCAGCGCAACACTTCTTGGACCACCTCAAGGAGACTTGGGGAATCGAGGACAATTTGGAGGCAGCCGGTCACAAACTCCGTCGCCTTTTCCAAGGAGACAGACCTATGTCCCAGTATATAGCCGAGTTCCGAGTGCTGGCCCACAACACCGGCTGGAACGATGTAGCCCTCAGAGGACAATTCCGGGAGGGTCTCAACATTGAAATGCTGGAAGAAATCTCCAAGGTGGATCCTCCCCAGACCCTCGAGGCACTCATTGATCAATGTTTACGGGCTGAAGTCATGATTGCCAACAGGAAACAGTGGGTTCGAGGCCAGGGCGGTAGAGCCGGGGCAAAACCCCCCGCTCCCGCCAGCGTTCAGCCACGTCCAGTGTGGAGACCCCCACCACCATCCCCATACCCCAGAGGGAGCGAGGAGGTGCCGATGCAGTTGGGCAATGTGCGTCCCAGATTAGATGCCGCCGAGAAGGCCCGTCGTCAACGCTTAAACCTCTGTTGGTACTGCGGAAATGGGGGCCACTTCGCCAGAGAGTGCCCAGCCAAAGGGAAGCCTGCCGCCCGTCTTGCGGCGGCGTCCTCCACGGAGACGAAGGCGTCTGAGCCGACTGGCACACAGCCGGCGGGGGAAGCCAACGACCGGGTGTAGAGAGGCTCGCCAACCCGGTCAAAAAATCCATTCAAGAGCCGCCAACCGGGGTCCTGTTCCTTCTCGTGGTCACATTATGGTCAGCAAAAAGGGGACCCGTCATGATCCACGCCATGATAGACTCTGGAGCTACCAACAATTTCATTGATAGAGAGTATGCCGACTCTCTGGGATTACAATATCATGATTTCAAGAATGCCCGTGTGGTGCAAGCCATAGACGGCCGCCCCCTCAAGACGGGCCCCGTTAGCCAGTGGTCGGAACCCACCAGGATGTGGATAAGGGAACATATGGAAGAGATTTCCTTCTTTGTTACCGAGGTTCCCCATTTCCCTGTGATCTTGGGAATTCCATGGCTGACTCTCCACGACCCTAACATCTCCTGGTCCAACAGAGAACTACAGTTTGCTTCACAGTACTGCCAAAACCATTGCCTTGTAGCCAAGGTCTGCCATGCCACAGACACCGAGCCCATCATCACCCTGCCCAAGAAGTACTCCGAGTATTGGGATGTATTCAATGAAAAAGAAGCCGAGAAATTACCCCCACATAGACCTTATGACTGTGCCATTGACCTGGTGGAGGGGGCCCCGATCCCGCGAGGGCATCTATACTCCCTGACTGAACCAGAGCAAGAAGCTCTCAGGGAATTTATAGAGACAAACCTTCGTAAGGGATTCATTAGACCCTCTCAATCCCCAGCCGCCTCCCCAGTGATGTTTGTGAAGAAGAAAACAGGGGAACTACGCTTGGTGGTGGACTACAGAGCATTGAACAATATCACCAAGCGGAGCAGCTATCCCCTGCCCTTAATCTCGGATCTACTGGATCGGCTTCGAGGAGCCAAGGTTTACACCAAGCTGGATCTTCGGGGGGCTTACAACTTAGTTCGCATCAGGGAAGGGGACGAGTGGAAGACCGCCTTCCAGACCAAATTCGGATTATTCGAGTCCCGAGTTATGAATTTCGGATTATGCGGAGCTCCCGCAACGTTCCAGCATTTTGTCAATGACATTTTTCAGGACTATCTAGACAGGTTCTTGATAATCTACCTGGACGATTTTTTGGTGTTTTCTAGATCACAATCAGAACATGAGAACCACGTCAAAATGGTGTTACAACGATTGCGGGATCATGGACTTTATGCCAAGCTGGAAAAATGCGCCTTTGATCTACAAGAGGTAGATTTCCTTGGTTACCGCATCTCGCCTCTAGGGCTTTCCATGGATCCAGCCAAGGTCTCAGCAGTATTGGAATGGCGGGCGCCAACTAACAAGAAAGAGGTACAGCGTTTCTTGGGGTTCGCGAACTATTACCGCAAGTTCATTCCAGATTTTGCCCGCTGGTCTGACCCCATCACTAGCTGCATCCGTGGAAAACAGCCCTTCCGCTGGACTGATCAAGCAGAGAAAGGGTTCCAACATCTAAAGAAACTATTCACGTCCCAGCCAATTCTACAGCACCCAAATCCTGGAACCCCTTTTATTGTGCAAGCGGACGCCTCTGATGTGGCAATTGGGGCAGTACTCTTACAACCGGTGGGAGATCACCTCCATCCCTGTGCCTTTTACTCTCGTCAACTAACCACACCAGAGAGAAATTACACCATTTGGGAAAAAGAACTACTGGCCATAAAGGCAGCCTTTGAAACTTGGAGACATTGGCTAGAAGGGGCCAAATTCCCCATTGAAGTCCACACTGATCATCGTAATCTAGAACATCTAAGAACTGCCCGCAAGCTAAATCAGAGGCAGCAACGTTGGGCTTTATTCTTCGAACGTTTCAACTTCCAGATTCATTATGTGACCCCAGCCCAGACCAAGCAAGCAGACGCCCTGTCACGTAAACCGGAATACGCTGCAGGACGCAAGGAGACCTTTGAATCCCAACTATTACAACCCGAGAACTTTGCCACGCTCACGGTGGGGAACACCAAATCCATTCCCATTGGTTCAACTTCCCCTACTCCAGGACCCATCTGTGCTCAAGAAATCAGGGCTAGTCAGCAAGCAGATGCCTGGGCGCAGGACCAACTTCGCCAAGGTCTGCATTTTCCCTTTTCACTTAAAGATGGGCTGCTCTGCTATAGAAATCATGTTTATATCCCACCCGGACCGGGCAGGGAAAAAGCGCTTCGACTGTGTCATGACTGCAAACCAGCAGGACACTTCGGACTATTTAAAACTATGCATTTGATCCTAAGGGATTTCTGGTGGCCCAAGATCCGCAAGGATGTGGAAAAATATGTCAACACCTGCCCAGTATGCCAGCGCTCCAAGATACGAAGGGAGAAGCCCTCAGGGCTTTTACACCCCCTTCCTACCCCATCTCGCCCATGGGAAATAATTTCCGCGGATTTCATCACTGACCTACCACCTTCCTGTGGATTCACCACGATCTTAGTGGTGGTGGACCTTTTCACCAAGTTAGCCCATTTCATTCCCTGCGAAGGCCTCCCCACGGCCAAAGAAACTGCGGATCTATTTCTTCAACATGTTTTCAGACTACATGGATTGCCCAAGAGTTTAGTCACAGACCGTGGATCTCAATTCACCTCTCGTTTTTGGAAGGCACTACAAAAACTATTGGGCATAGACTCTCGCTTATCTTCAGCTCATCATCCCCAAACAGATGGGCAAACGGAGCGCACCAATGCCACTTTGGAGCAGTATCTTCGCTGTTATGTAAACTACCAACAGGACAATTGGGCTTCTCTGTTACCACTGTCTGAGTTTGCCTACAACAATGGAGTTCAAGCTTCTACAAAAGAAACGCCGTTCTTTGCAAACTACGGCTTCCATCCACGTTTCTTCCCCCCTGTTATTGAAACTTCAGAAGTTCCCGCAGCAGAGGATTGGCTGCAGGAACTCACAGCGGTGCAACAACTTTTGCTCCAGCAACTGGACCAAGCCAAGGAGGACTATAAACGCCACGCTGACAAACATCGCCAGCCGGGCCCCGAAATCAAGGTAGGAGATCGGGTTTTTCTGTCCACTCGCTTCCTGCCCTCCCACCGCCCTTGCCGGAAGTTAGATGCCCGTTTCATTGGCCCTTATCCAGTGGTGGCACAATTAAACCCCGTGACTTTCAAACTCCAACTTCCGCGTTCATTGCGCATTCACCCAGTGTTTCACCGTTCCCTGCTCCTTCCGGCGGATGGTGTGCGTCCTGATACAGACCAACCGGCCCCCCCTCCTGTTTTGATGAATGGGGAGGAGGAGTTCGAGGTTGAGGACATTTTGGATTCTCGCTTTCACCGCCGCCGCCTACAATATCTCATTGACTGGGTGGGTTTTGGCCCTGAGGAACGCTCTTGGGAAGACGCCTCCACAGTTCACGCTCCTGATCTAACCCGTCGCTTTCATCAGACCTATCCCGCCAAGCCACGACCTCGCGCCTCGGGGAGAGGGCCCCAGTTTGGGAGGGGCCTTGAGGAGGGGGATAGTGTGATGACCCATGGGCCTTGTAGTCCTGCTCAGGACACTGTAATTCCTGATGAAGATGAAAACTTGGGTTTTTTACCTTCCCAGTCTGAACTGGATTCCTCTCAGCCAGATCTTTCCCAGGCAGATCTGGGAACCTTGCACCTGCAAGAAAGTTGTCTCCCAGAAGTATGTCAAACAAGCCCAGAGCCTACTTCTCCCGTGTTCTTGCGCCGGGAGTTTTGTAAACAACAGAGAAGTTTGGAATCAGCTTCGCGCAGGAGTGCGAGGATTGCAGCTAAGAATGTGGCCAATTAAGACTGCTTCTCGTGAGAATCTTTGGGGAGTCTCACATCTGGTCTCGGAGTTTAGCTTTCGGTTCTGATTCCCAGAGAACTGCTTCGGCGGGAAAGTTAGACTCTATTTAGGTGTTTTACCCGCGTAGTAACTTCGCGGAGTCAATTCGTCAGCCTACGGAGCGAGTTGTGTCTGGACAGCGCGCTCCGATTCAAGCCTCGCTCCTGCTCAAGCCTTGCCTTGCTATCCAGCCTTCGCCTTGCTTCCCAGCCTTTGTTTATCTACGGACTTTGCCTTGTTTCCCAGGATCAATCCTTGCCTTGTTCCACGGATTTTATCAAGTTATTCCACGGACCTTGTTCTTGTTCTTAGTTACCTTGTTCCACGTTCAAGCCTTGTTTCAAGTATCGAGTTATTTCCTAGCCTCGCTCAAGTTTCATGGACTAAAGGACCTTGTCATCTCCCCTCACTTTGCTTGGCAAAGTGAGTGTTTCGGTTATTGGATTACAACTTTGGACCTTAATATTTCATATTGGACATTGTTTCTTTGGACTAATTTTGACCTTCCCTGAAAGGTCTACTTCTGAACTATTTCCTACACTTGCTTTTATTAACTTTATATATTTCCTTAATAAAGATATTAGATAGATTCTGGCCTCTGTGTATGGTTATTGGTGCTCTGCAGCCTGGGTCGTGACAGGGAGGCTAATTTAACTAATTTACAACACCATAAAAACTGCCAGCAAACACGAGGAAAGGAATGAGGAAGTACAGCCACTAGTGGACGGTGAAGCAACAGCTCCCCCTGTGGCCGGAATCGTGAAGCTGGAAAAATGTTAAATGCCTCTGTGTGTGTCTATACTGTATGTTGTTTGTCTGTTGCCATTGAATGTTTGCCATATATGTGTTCATTGTAATCTGCCCTGAGTCCCCTTCGGGGGGAGAAGGGCGAAATATAAATACTGTAAATAAATAAATAAATAATGATGATGTGGTCCAATGTAATTTTCTGAATCAGCACCCCAAATACCTAAACTGAATCTAAAGTTGACCAAAAATAGATTTTTAACCCTTTTGGTACTGAAGTTGGAGAGTGGTCCCTGGTCAAAGTGGTTCCTGGTCCAAAAAAAAAAAAAAAAGGCTGGGAACCACTGAACTAGAGCAAAATCCATTAAAGCAGTGAAATTTGCTTAAGTATTAAGTTGCCACTCAGTAACAGGCTCTATTTATCTATTTTTGTTGCAAATAGCCATTGGATTTATTTAGCCTATATCTGTGCATGCACCTTCAAGTCACATGTTGACTTATGGGTTTTGTCAGGGAAGGAAACCTCAGAGATGGTTTTGCCATTTCCTTCCTCTGAAATAGAGCCGGTAACACATGGCTACTTTTCAGAAGAATAGCCACCTCTGAGTTTTCAGAAGAATAGCCACCTCTGAGTTTTCCTTCCATCAAACCACATCAGAGAAGAAACTAGTCTTGTTGAATCACCAGATCTGCTCTCTTTGATCTGTCTAGTCATTGCTGTAAGAATAAGTATTTGAGATTGCAGTTTGCCTCCCTACGCTTCCTTTTAAGCGGCACCCTAAATGTCTTTAAAAGCTTGTTTGATCCATTTAATCTATAAAAAGTTTATCACTGCTTATTCCTGAAAGAAATCTGCTGTTCCAATAAAAAACTAGTTATATAAAATATGAGACACGGCTGTCATCAAGGTTGGCATATTATTTCCACGTCTGGGAAGACACTGTCATGAATGATGAATTAGATTTTTTTAAAGGAAGTGTTTACATTATTTTGGAACCATATCCTCCGGGATCATGCTCTGCTGTATGCAGTTTGATCTGCTGTATAGTCGATAGGCTTGTGCAATCTGGGTAAACTGCGATCTGTTATGGGACCCGGGTTTCATTGTGGCCCCTATTCGTTTTTTTTGGGAGCCTCCCAAATTTGGGAGGCCAGCCGAAAGATTCATTTTCTATAAAGCCCATAATGGGAGGGGGGGACTTCCCAGGCTCCCCTTCCCATCATTTTGGGCATTAAAGCTATCCTACTCTAGAAGAGGAGAGGAGCTGCAGGCAGGCAGGCATGCGAGTTGTCTCTCCCCAGGTACCACATACTCTTTCCAAGGCATTTAAAGCACTTCCTACTTCCAGGTAAGTACTGGGATTAACAAAAAAACAAAAAAAAGATTAAACTGTGTTGCCGAATAGGGGAGGAGGAGTCAAGATCGGTTTTCGGGTCCTGTCAGAATGGATGCTGGGATGGGGAGTTGAATCGACCATCCGTCGCCCTGACTGATTTGTTGAGTCAGCTCTCTCCATCTGCTCATCCGAAGGACCACCTGATGCAGCAGCAAAAGTGGCACCAACAAAAGGACAGCTTAGTCGTTATTTACTGCTGATCCCAGCAGGTCTAATTGCTTTATTATACAAGTATATACAATTAATCAGAGCCATAACTCTCCAGACACATGGTGTGTCTTCTCCACTTGGCAAGGCTGTTATCTGTACAAGGAGGCACCTCCCGCATTCCTCAGTTCATGATGAAAGTTCCGGTCAGACAGTTCAAACGGAAGCCCTGACCTATTGGTCCTGTCGGCAATCAATCAAGCTGGCTTAAGCTTAACCCATGCGCTGCTGGAATGCTCTGCCGGAAACACACAGTTGCAAACACCCAACAGCAAAACTTGATATAACATTTCAATCTAACAAAAGAAACACACTAACAGGTCTTTCTCGTTACATGCTCATGAAGGTACTGAAACAAACAAAAGTACCGAAGGAAAACAGATCCGTGCACAACTCTAATAGTCGAGTTGTTCTTAAATCTGTGTGCATATCTTTTGCACTGTTTCTCAGTGCCACCTTTCTTCCTCAAAAATGGAACCACAAAAAAGGCCTAAGAAGAATGGGATAGGAAGAAAAATCTAGCAGGAACAAAAAGCTATCAAGCTCTATATAGTTCTGGTCAATGGAAAACAGACCATTATTCTTGTTGGCTGCAACATCCAAACTCTGTTTTTCTGGCATGCCTTTGCCTTTTGCAAACTCTCTCACAAAGCAGCAAATAGCCGTGAACTTTTGCTCCAGAAAAACTGTCCAAGACACACAACAGATATGAACAGAATTATGATTTTTTTTTTGGAGAATTATGATTCTGAACACAATCTGACCAACACAAAACCCCTGCATGAAGCAAGGACAAAGTTTCAGACATATGGCACGGCTGCTTTGCTGCTGGCAAGCTCCAAGCCTGAAGCCCTGAAGGTCAGAACTCAAAAAGCCAGATGAACTTTTTCTGCCACAGAGTCTTATTTCTCACTCTTTTTCTCTTAACTCAAAAGGAATTTCTGTAGAGCCCAGGCGAGTAATGGATGACCTGCAGCCTCAATGACTTAGAGAAATGATGGGCAACCTTTTGCGCTTTGTGTGTCAAAATTCACCAAAAAACCTAGCATGACCTTGGATGGTGTGTCACTTCGAGAAATTTCGCAATATGCATAGTTTAAATAACAAAAATATATAATTGTAATATATAACTGTATTCAATAAATCAAAAACTATTTACTACCATTATTTCCATGTACAACAATCTATGGTACCTCTTGCAGTTTCCACGCTGATTTCTCTCTATTCTAGTTTCAATGTAGTCATGAATAATGAATAATAATATAATAATATAATAGTAATAATATGATAATATTCTACAATAATATATATATATATATATATATATATACACACACACACACACACACACACACACACACACACACACACAGTAGAGTCTCACTTATCCAAGCTAAACAGGCCGGCAGAAGCTTGGATAAGCAAATATCTTGGATAATAAGGAGGGATTAAGGAATAGCCTATTAAACATCAAATTAGGTTATGATTTTACAAATTAAGCACCAAAACATCATGTTTATACAACAAATTTGACAGAAAAAGTAGTTCAGTACGCAGTAATGTTGTAATTACTGTATTTACGAATTTAGCACCAAAATATCATGATATATTGAAAACATTGACTGCAAAAATGGCTTGGATTATCCAGAGGCTTGGATAAGCGAGGCTTGGATAAGTAAGATTCTACTGTATATATATGTATGTATGTATGTATGTATGTTTGTGTGTGTGTGTGTGTGTATGTATGTATGTATGTGTATGTGTATATATATGTATGTGTGTGTGTGTATACACACACACACACACACACACACACACACACACATATATATATATATATATATATACACACACACATACACATACATACATGTATACACACATAAATATAATATGTGCATAATTCCCATGGAGTAAACAACAAAACCACTGGACCAAATCACACCAAATTTGGCCACAAAAGACATAGTCATCCAATCAATCTGCATGCGGCAGCTTGTCAGCAAAAATGGCTAGGCGTGTCAGTGCTGACACACGTGTCATAGGTTGGCCATCACTGATCTAGCATATCTACGAGGGTTGAATGAAAAGCAATGCCTCCATCTTCATTACTTGGGTTTGGATGGGAATATTTTAATAAATCAAATGCAGAAATAATCTTTAGAACATGCTCTTTAACTGCCACTATTCACTTTTCCGCATAATCACCAGACATCTTCCAATAGCCAAGCAAAGCAATAACGGGACCCACACGTTCTTGTGAAATGCCGATTGTGCTTGACATTTCTCTCTGAATGATCAGCAAAAATGGCTAGGCGTGCCACTGCTGACACACATGTCATAGGTTGGCCATCACTGACTTAGAGTTTGGCCTTCTCCTAAATCGCCTGACCATCGTTCCTAATAACCCTCTTTTCTCCCATTGCATAGTTTATTTTCCCAGTTGACCCATGGGAATGAGAAGTTTTATAGCAAGGATTTGGTCAAGGGAAAGGGGGAATATCTTCACAGGGAGACTCCAACTACCACTTGTGTTTTAATGCCCACTTTAAGCCAATAATGTCAGTAAAAAGCAGGACAACTTGCTGGCCGAGAGAAGATGGAATAGACTGCAACAAGACATCAACACAATACATACACACACAATAAATGGAAGGAGGCATGTTTCTGGATGACTCCAGCTCACGCCACGGTTCCCTGCCCCTCGTTGTCCCTACAGTATCGTTTGGCTGCTGGTTGTGTCTCCATGATGGATGGTGCTGACAGGTTACATTACCTGGGCTGCACATCTTCAAAGAGCTGGCGACAGGGATATTGCATTTTGTGATTACCTAGAACCTGTGAGGCTTTTAAAACGTGGAGATGGAGCAAGCCAACGGGTGGTTGAACAGGCCAAAAAATGTGCCTTGACTTACTGTAAAAAAAAGTGAGTTGGTTAAAAAAAATTGAGAGTGCCTTCTGAGGAGCAGGGTCTGGGGACCATGTTTCAATCTGAGGAGGACATGCTGCAATTGCAGAGATTACTGTAACTACATTTTGAATTTCTACATCAGTGGTATAGGAACGAGCCCAAAATGGGTGTTTTGTGTGGCTATAATGGAAGACAGCATAAGGTGTGCTTGTGTTGGGGCACGCTGCTGTGTCCCTGTTTTCTGTTGGGAATCATCCTGGACTACTCAAGTCTAGATGTAGTTAGATAGATGACAGAGTTAGATTGAGGGAATCCTTTCCCTGTTTCCAAAGCATGGCTAGACAGGCTTTACTGTGTTTCACTCTATCCTGTGTACGTCACATCCCTTACTTTGAAGTTAGTAGAAATGTGAATCTTTAGGGACACTAACTTCCCATTGGTCAGAATGTCTTTTATGGCCCCAATAAACTGGACCATGAGGTTGGAACCATTTGGGTTCTCTCTTCTCCCTTTGTTCTTCAAGCTAACAAGAAGCATCTTGCTGTCTCTCCTGGCAAGATGCAACTGTTTAGATCTTTGTTATTTTTCCTTTCTTATTTTTCCTTAGAAACCAGTCTAGAGTAGACTAGACAGCTCCCAAGCCTTTCTATCTACAATGGAGTTCTTTTTACCTGAATAAATATTTTTGAACTTTTACTGAGACTCTGCAGTCCATTGCAATCCTAAATAGACAAAGGCTTCTCTTGCTCGCCCCGTGTAAGTAACTGTTGCATTTGAAAGCTTTGCTTTTGCTACTCTGCTGATTTTGGTGGAATCTCCCCCAGAGAGGGTTAAATTGAGTCTAACCACTTAGAGATTACCACAACATTTTCTTCATGGTCCAAAAACCTCCAGCATCTTTATCCAATCAAACACTGGAAGCAAGAAGATGGTTCAACAGGTTTATTTGTTCAAATCACCAGTTCCCTGGAGAAAAGACCTTGGAAAGATGAGAAGGTTCCAAGGGAGTGTAGATTAGACTTGAGAACGCAGGGCGTGAAAAGCAGGCAAATTAGATATTTCCAGCGGATTCAAGATAAGACCTTGTAGTCCAGGTGTGTTAGGTTTGCTGTCATGGGTGCCTGGACGGGCTTAAATTAAGTGGTTTCGCTTAAGTCTCTCAGAGGAGATAGCATTGCTAATGGAAATCCGTCTCCTGTTCATGTTTCCAAGTTCCTGATTCCTGTATTGTCAAGATTCTTGTTTCATGTTTCTGTCTAAGTTTATGTATCTTTGAGAATATACTTTGGAGAGGTTCCTGTGCCCATGTTCATTGAAATATCTTGGATTAATTATGTGTTGTTTTTTTTTATTCCTGAGCTTGGGTGTGTACCCTGGCATTTTTGGATTACTGCTACTGAACTCTGGCTTATTTTGTGCATTGCATGTTATATTCTTACTGTCTCTTTTGGATTTTTGGACTTTCTTCAATAAACATTGTACTACTGGATCACTGAACTATGGTGTGGTGCTGGGTGAAAGGGTATATCATTGCTAGGGTGCAACAATAACTGGCCTTGCTTATAGTGCCCCTGATCATTTAGCTTGTTGGATCATGATCTCAACATTCTAATCCATCCTTCCTCAAACTGTTCCTTCTAAATGTCTTTTGATTAAATCAGTGGTTCCCGAAATTATTTGGCCTACCGTCCCCTTTCCAGGAAAAAATATGACTCAGCGCTCCCTGGAAAGGGGGAGTGGCTTAGAGGGGTGGGCGTGGCTCCTGCTCAAAAGGGCGGGGCTGAGCCTCTCCCCTAGTCCAAGATGCAGGGCTGCGAGGGGGAGGTGGGCGGGGCCACAAATGGGCGGCCAGGATTGGGATGGGCAGAGTTACGAGCTCTGAGTCAGGGCTGAGCTTCTATCCCTCTCCTGCGGCGCCTCCCAGGGCACAGGAGGCAGGGCTAGAGGAGGGGGCAGGGCCTCTTCCCAAGTGCCTGAGGGGGCTGAACCTCTATACAAGTGCCTCAGAGGAGGTATACAGAGGCTCAGCCCTGTCTCACACTCTTGGGAAGAGGCCTCGTCCCCGCCCCTAGCCCCGCCTTTAGTCCTAAAAGGCCTCTCAGGCGAGGTATAGAGGCTCAGCCCTGTCTCAGGCTCTTGGAAGGAGGCCCCGCCCCCACCCCTAGCCCCGCTTTTTAGTCCTAAAAGATCTTTCAGGAGAGGTATAGAGGCTCAGCCTTGTCTCAGGCTCTTGGAAGGAGGCCCCGCCCCCACCCCAGCCCCGTCTTTTAGTCCTAAAAGATCTTTCAGGAGAGGTATAGAGGCTCAGCCCTGTCTCAGGCTCTTGGAAGGAGGCCCCGCCCCCACCCCTAGCCCCGCTTTTTAGTCCTAAAAGATCTTTCAGGAGAGGTATAGAGGCTCAGCCTTGTCTCAGGCTCTTGGAAGGAGGCCCCGCCCCCACCCCTAGCCCCGTCTTTTAGTCCTAAAAGATCTTTCAGGAGAGGTATAGAGGCTCAGCCCTGTCTCAGGCTCTTGGAAGGAGGCCCCGCCCCCACCCCAGCCCCGTCTTTTAGTCCTAAAAGATCTTTCAGGAGAGGTATAGAGGCTCAGCCCTGTCTCAGGCTCTTGGAAGGAGGCCCCGCCCCCACCCCTAGCCCCGTCTTTTAGTCCTAAAAGATCTTTCAGGAGAGGTATAGAGGCTCAGCCTTGTCTCAGGCTCTTGGAAGGAGGCCCCGCCCCCACCCCTAGCCCCGTCTTTTAGTCCTAAAAGATCTTTCAGGAGAGGTATAGAGGCTCAGCCCTGTCTCAGGCTCTTGGAAGGAGGCCCCGCCCCCACCCCAGCCCCGTCTTTTAGTCCTAAAAGATCTTTCAGGAGAGGTATAGAGGCTCAGCCCTGTCTCAGGCTCTTGGAAGGAGGCCCCGCCCCCACCCCTAGCCCCGTCTTTTAGTCCTAAAAGATCTTTCAGGAGAGGTATAGAGGCTCAGCCTTGTCTCAGGCTCTTGGAAGGAGGCCCCGCCCCCACCCCTAGCCCCGTCTTTTAGTCCTAAAAGATCTTTCAGGAGAGGTATAGAGGCTCAGCCCTGTCTCGGGCTCTTGGAAGGAGGCCCCGCCCCCTTCCCTAGCTCCGCCCTCTGTGTCCCAACAAGAGCCTCAGGAGAGGTATAGATTCTCAGCCCTGTGTCCTGCTCGTTCTTTAAACAACATATGATAAGAAATGGCAGGAAATGTACCTTGCTTACCATAGTCATTATTTCAAAGGCTACTTTATGGCCAAGGCCACACCAGGCAGTTTACATAACCATGTGCTGAGATTAAAATAGAAGCCTATTGGTTTAAGCAGACACTTGTGGAAAATGCAACCTTGGCCCAGTTGAGGAAAAATAATGGCAAGTTTGAAAGGAACAAGTCCACCGCATGCATGCTCAGCCACCACCGCCTCATAGAGTATTTCTAAGTCTGTTCGAACAAAAGGTGGCATCTGTTGCTATAGTTTCTGCCAGGGACACATCTCAATCTAGGTGTCTCCTTTCTAATCCTGTTTGCTGATTTACAAGCTTGTTAATCCACTCAACATGTTAGCACTCAGTCACGGCCCCCAGGAGGCTGGATTCCGGTTTGCAGGAGGTGCTTTTCCACTGTCACTCCCATTCCAATTTACATAGAGTCCCACACGGGTTGTCTTGCCAAAGGGCATGGCTGAGCGTGACAAAACAAACACCCATTTGCCATTGGGAGGGCTTCTGATGTGACTAAACCAACATCAAGAGCACTGCAGAAATGTGTTCCAAAGAAGGGACTTTGCCACACAGTGCAAACATAATTTATGGCAGGGATGGGGAAGCGGTGGCCTTCTGAATGTTACTAGACTCACAGAAGCACCAGTCATAAAGGTTAATTTTCAATGACGACCTGTACTGTAACCCAGTAACAATAGAGGGTCATAGATTGACTGTTCTTATTGTCTCTAGCTATAGCTTATTGTGACGCATGGACAAAGCAGAGGCATAAGAAGCCATCAAGTATGAGTAAACGATTGAGTCAGAAGTCAAGTCAAGGCCATTAAGATTTTTCAAAGTTCTCTAGTTTTGGTTTCCCAAGTAAAGTTGCAACTTCAATGAGATGTTTTGGTGGCATGGTGGAATCATTCTAGGACCAGAACTGTGGATTGTGCATTTCCATCTTCCAAGATCTGCTACAGCTAGTCCTCCCGATGACTATTTACCACAATGACTACATGGAACCTTCAATTTCAGAGGACCATATCACTGAGTTCCAGTTGCTCAGGAAAGAGACAGCAAGTAGACGTTTGACCTGCTGTATGAAGTAGCCTTCTAGAATCATCAGGGAATAATAAATATGAAAAATGGTTCCATAAAGGACCACCAGAACTCCAGTCTTCTCCATGTGTAGAGTGGTCTTCAAGAACCATCTGAAAGTAGCCAGTATTTACTACAATGGCTATATGGAAACTTCAGTTTCAAAGGACTATATCACTGAGTTCCAGTTGCTCAGGAAAGAGACAACAAGTAGAGGTTTGAAATGCTGTATGAAGTAGCCTTCTAGAACCATCTGGGAATAATAAATATGGAAAATGGTTCCATAAAGGACCACCAGATGTCCAGTCTTCTTCATGTGCAGAGTGGTCTTCAAGAACCATCTGAAAATAGCCAATATGGAAAAGAGAATGTAGAGCCAGCAGAACTTCAGGTGTCCTGGAGTTCTCCAGGTGGCCTTCTGGAACCATCTAAGAAGAATCAATATAGAAAAGAGAATATAGAGCCAGCAGAACTTCAGGTGTCCTGGAGTTCTCCAGGTGGCCTTCTGGAACCATCTGAGAAGAGTCAATATGGAAAAGAGAATGTAGGGCCTGCAGAACTCCAGGTGGCCTGGAGTTCTCCAGGTGGCCTTCTGGAACCATCTGAGAAGAGTCAATATGGAAAAGAGAATATGGGGCGAGCAGAACTTCAGGTGTCCTGGAGTTCTCCAGGTGGCCTTCTGGAACCATCTGAGAAGAGTCAATATGGAAAACGGAATATAGGGCCAGCAGAACTTCAGGTGTCCTGGAGTTCTCCAGGTGGCCTTCTGGAACCATCAGAGAAGAGTCAATATGGAAAAGAGAATATAGGGCCAGCAGAACTTCAGGTGTCCTGGGGTTCTCCAGGTGGCCTTCTGGAACCATCTGAGAAGAGTCAATATGGAAAACGGAATATAGGGCCAGCAGAACTTCAGGTGTCCTGGAGTTCTCCAGGTGGCCTTCTGGAACCATCAGAGAAGAGTCAATATGGAAAAGAGAATATAGGGCCAGCAGAACTTCAGGTGTCCTGGAGTTCTCCAGGTGGCCTTCTGGAACCATCTGAGAAGAATCAATATGGAAAAGAGAATATAGGGCCAGCAGAACTTCAGGTGTCCTGGAGTTCTCCAGGTGGCCTTCTGGAACCATCTGAGAAGAGTCAATATGGAAAATGGAATGTAGGATTAATGGAATTCCATTCTTCTCCAAAGAATGTGTCTTTCAACACACAAACTGCAGGAAATAACAACCTTCTTCAAGCCTTCTATAGCAATCTGTTTGTCTATGATCTTGTTCCTCACTGTTTCCTCTATGTATGTTCTGGTATGCAGCTTCCTTTACTTTACGGTTCTTGAGAAGTTATAAAAGGGGACTGTAGATGGTAATGACTAACCTCCAGGTGTTTTAGACTTCATCTCCTAGAGTTCTTGAGCATCCGTCAAGCTGGCTAGGGCTTCTGCAAGTCGGGGTCTCAAACATCTGGAGGACCAAAGGTTCGACACCACTGCACTTGAAAAGACTCTCTTTTCTCACATATGCACACACAGCAACCCAACAGTGGTCTCTCTAACCCCAACCCACACACTCACTCTCCGACATGAGAGCTTTTTGGTGAATTACAGCACAGCAGAGGCCTCCTGAACGCATTAAGCACAGCCCTGAATGGTGGTAAATTATTCCCCTTGGCAGGATGATCTATTAATCACTTATTTATTTTAAAAGGGAAAGGAGCTCGTTTAACCTCTTTTTATTTACCTTTGGCAGTCAAGATAAACACTATATTTCAGCCCTGGCTCTCATCCACCTAAACAGCTTTATACTTCTGGGGGCTGGAATCTACTATCTGCTTTTTTACAAAGGGAATCCTTTTGCTATTCTGCTCTGCTTTGCAAAATTGTTGTTCTTGTTGTTGGTGTTGTTGTCTGAAATAATGTTAAGCATAGTAGCATGACACAGCCACGCATGGGTGCTATGTGTTGCACTCCAGGCCTGGAAACACCTATGACCACGGCACCAAACAAGAGTCCAGGAACATAAGCTAGCAGTTTACTGTAATAATAATAATAATAATAATAATAATAATAATAATAATAATAATAATAAGTCAAAAATCAGAAACTCTTCAAAGCACAGCAGACAGAAAATCAGTGCAAGAAAACCGCACTACAAACTAGAGCTGACAGCTGGCACAACAAAACATTGCATGGAAAGTTCCTTGACAAAATTGAAGGAAAAGCTGATAAGGAGAAGACCTGGCTCTGGCTCACGAATGGGACCCTGAAGAAGGAGACAGAAGGCCTGATCCTTGCAGCCCAGGAGCAAGCCATCAGGACAAAGGCAATTCAGGCCAAGATCAAAAAATCAGCTGATGACCCAAAATGCAAACTGTGCAAGGAAACTGACGAAACCATTGATCATCTCTTCAGCTGCTGTAAGAAAATCGCACAGACAGACTACAAACAGAGGCACAACTACGTGGCCCAAATGATTCACTGAAACTTATGCCTCAAGTACCACCTTCCAGCAGCAAAGAACTGGTGGGATCACAAACATGCAAAAGTATTGGAAAATGAGCACGCAAAGATACTGTGGGACTTCCAAATCCAGACTGACAAAGTTCTGGGACACAACACACCAGACATCACAGTTGTGGAAAAGAAAAAGGTTTGGATCATTGATGTTGTCCCAGGTGACAGTCGCATTGACGAAAAACAACAGGAAAAACTCAGCCGCTATCAGGACCTCAAGATTGAACTTCAAAGACTCTGGCAGACACCAGTGCAGGTGGTCCCGGTGGTGATCGTCACATTGGGTGCCGTGCCAAAAGATCTCAGCCGGCATTTGGAAACAATAGACATTGACAAAATCACGATCTGCCAACTGCAAAAGGCCACCCTGCTGGGATCTGTGCGCATTATCCAAAAATACATCACACAGTCCTAGACACTTGGGAAGTGTTCGACTTGTGATTTTGTGATATGAAATCCAGCATATCTATCTTGTTTGCTGTGTCATAAAATAATAATAATAATAATAATAATAATAATAATAATAATAATAATAATAATAATAATTTATTTTTATATCCCACTCACATCTCCACCATGGGGACTCGGGGCAGCTCACATGGGGAACAAGCCCAATGTCAAATATAATACAGTCATACATTAAGACCAATATAAACAATATGAACAATAAAACCATATAACAGCATAAAACAGAATAAAACAGCTTATCAGAACAATGAGTCTGAGCATAGTGCAGTATAGAGGCAATAATTATGCAGGCTTTACGTGTTGTAAAAACATATAAAAAGCATATAAAAATCAGGAATAAGGAAGGACAATATATAATCCAAAAAAGTTTAGCAAAAGGTGAGAACCACACAATAATCCAAATGTCTCATAATGTTCCAAAGTCCATGAAAAGCTAGGAATCACAGATACAACATAAATTCACAATCAGGAAGATATAACTAGTAAGACTTGAGCAGGAGTACATGAATAGAAACATAGAAAACTTCCAGGATATATTAAATCCAAAATCAAGTCTTGACTTGAACCATGAACAAGAGAACTCGGGCTTAGCGTCTCACTCTAACACAGTGTTGCCTGAACTGAACTTACAGTAAACAACTTATTGTTTAACGGACACTCATGAAAGCATTGCATCTCCCGTGAATTTTCTCCCCAGCTTTCCCAAATAATCTCTCAGCTTGGTATACTCTATTTTCGGCTCTGATTTGTAAATGGAGACATAGCTACAGTTGCTTTTCCCTGAGAACCCTCTTTATCACTCAGTTCTTCACTCGATTCCTTATCTGCTATTGCTACTTCTGACTCTTCGGCCTGGCATTGCCCTGCACTTCCAGGGCCAGTTTTCCCAGACCTGAATCTCCCAGACTTGAGAGATTTGTGCCACAGGAAAGCCCACAATCCTCTCTTAAGTCCTCAGCCTGTGTATGATCTACAACACTATGAATCCTTTATGGCAGGGGTCCCCAAACTAAGGCCCGGGGGCCGGATGTGGCCCATCGAAGCCATTTATCCGGCCCCCACGGCACAACGGCAGAAGGGGGTTGGGCTAAATGACCCAAGGGGTCTCTTATTTTCTTACAATCCTTATTATTATTATTAATTATTATTATTATTATTATTATTATTATTATTATTATTATTAACATTGAGGCTGGGTGGCCATCTTTCAGGGGTGCTTTGTTTGTGCTTTTGGTGGACAAAGGCAGAAGGAGATTGGACTAAATGGCCCAAGGGGTCTCTTCCAACCCTCTTTATTATTATTATTATTATTATTAACATTGAGGCTGGGTGGCCATCTGTCAGGGGTGCTTTGCTTGTGCTTTTGGTGCACAAAAGGAGAAGGGGTTGGACTAAATGGCCCAAGGGGTCTCTTCCAACCCTCATTATTATTATTATTATTATTATTATTATTATTATTATTATTATTATTAACATTGAGGCTGGGTGGCCATCTGTCAGGGGTGCTTTGCTTGTGCTTTCGGTGCACAAAGGCAGAAGGGGGTTGGACCCAATGGTCCAAAGCGTCTCTTCCAACCCTCTTTATTGTTGTTGTTGTTGTTATTATTATTACTATAGTCCAGCCCTCCAACGGTCCAAAGGATCGTGAACTGGCCCCCTGTTTAAAAAGTTTGGGGACCCCTGATTTATGGTGTCCATAGGTTCTTCTATCTTCAAAAACCAAGGGATTTAAAATTGCGTTACATGAAGTGATGGTCCATGGACTGTGACAAGTCCACTTTGAGTCCAAAGAAGCTTCCAATAATAAAAGGAACAATTGTAATACAAATCTGATATTAGTTCACAGTCTAAAGGTACCAGATCCCATCTGATCTTGAAAAGAGCTTGAATTTGGGGTATCAGGATAAAACAAATTAAGTCAGAGAACAGTGTAACATAGCAGGGTCTTTCCTCTTTTTCTTTGGTATCTTAATTTTCCAACGACTATAATGAGCAACTCATAATTACAGGTCAAAGAGGCAATTTGTAGTTATGGGATTTGAGTTTATTCAGCGCAGAATTCTTTTCACACTCTATGTTCTGTGTTGTTAACAACCTTTCTGTAAGTGAAAGACTTCTATTTTTTCTCCTTTTTACCACCCGTTGGTTCCTACAAGGAGAACAAGATCCCGAGGAGGCTCAGCATCAGCAAAAATAATTGCTAAAGACAGGCTGTCACTTACCCAGCATCTCCAACGGATGCAAACTGCACTGGTGGAACTGTCATGCAGCTGTTAAGATACAATAAATGCCTCCCAAATGGACAATTTCATTTAGGAAGCGGGACGGTGGTGGTAAGAGACGGGGATTGCAAAGGATTAATGAGCCGAAAGGTTTGTGTTTTCAATTTGAGCATAAAATGCAAACATGCTAAGTTGTGATATCATCGTTTCACCTTAATGTTCAATGGAGTTCCAGTCACTAGCACACCAAAGGGGCAATTAACCGCGCGGCATGGAAAAGAGAACGGTCCAAATGGGAGAATGAGCGCCAGAGAGCAAACGGAGGAGATCATAACATTCAAGCGGTTTAAAAAGTAAAGCAATGAATACGGCATCCAGATCTGGGCACCACAACTCCAGAAGGACATGGACAAGAGTTAATGTGTCCACTTTGGCTTTCTGATGCTTCAGTGTACACAAACTTTGCTTCGTGCAACAAAAATCATTCATATATCTATTTATATACAGTAGAGTCTCACTTATCCAACACTCGCTTATCCAACGTTCTGGATTATCCAACGCATTTTTGTAGTCAATGTTTTCAATGCATTGTGATATTTTGGTACTGAACTCGTAAATATAGTAATTATTACATAGCATTAATGTGCAGTGAACTACGTTTTCTGTCAAATTTGTTGTATAACATGATGTTTTGGTGCTTAATTTGTAAAATCATAACCTATTTTGATGTTTAATAGGCTTTTTCTTAATCTCTCCTTATTATCCAACATATTCGCTTATCCAACGTTCTGTGTGCATTTTTCCCATGGAGTAAACAACAAAACCACTGAACCAAATCACACCAAATTTGGCCACAAAAGACATAGACATCCCATCTATGTCTTTCAATCAAAAAATCCTAGAAAAATAAAGTCCAAATTACAGAGGACAAGGAAGAGCCGTTCTCCCCCTGGCTGCCAGTCAGAAGGGTAGGCCCCGCTCCCTTTAGGCCTCGCTCACTTCGTGTCCTAGCAACCCCCTCAGCCACAATGGCTGAAGGTTCACTTAGGCCTCGTACACACTGCCTATAAAATACAGATTGGCTGATTTGAACTGGATTATATGACAGTGTAGATTCAAGGCCCTTCCACACAGCTATATAACCCAGAATGCCAAAGCAGATAATCCATAGTATCTGCTTTTCACAAGCATTAGGAAATAACATATACTAACTACCACCAATTCCTCAATACTTTATTTCCCCTACCACCACACTTTGCCACAGCAACACGTGGCTGGGCACAGTTAGTATGTATATATATGTGTGTGTGCGTGCGTTCTGTCACACGCTGGGCCTGTAGCTATTGTCTTTGTATAGGATGTATACTTTATGCCCAACAGGAAGCCAGGGCGCCTCAAAGAGAGGTTCTTGAGGATTTTCCTGAAGAAGGATAGCCCTTTGAGTCTTTAATGAAATAACAAAGTCTTTATTGTTGAACAAATAATAAATCTTCAAGCAGTCAAATAACACTTCAAGGTTTCCTTAATAAACTGTTGGCCCCTTCAGTCTTTGGATAACTGTGAAAACCCTCTTATAACCTCTCCCAGGTTGTCTATTATATGGGCTTAGCTGATGTGGGACCCACTACCGATTCCAAATGTGTCTGGGTTTCGAGTGGACCTACCAACCAAGGCTTGTAGATGTTTCAGCTGGGGTTCCGTGGATCTGTGGGGCTGTTCTCTCTCTGAGGTTTCTTTGGAAACTTTAAGGCTGTTTCCCTCAAGAGCTGTGAGGCTGAAAGGCTGTGAGCTATCAGCCAGAGCCTTTGGGACCTTTTCCCCTGGAATTTCCGTTTCTGTTTTCTCGGATGTTCTATATCTCTGAATGTTATTGAGATATGAAGCTTTTCTACGGGACGAGCTGGTCTACGTCCTATAGCTGAGCTTCCTTAAGTTAGACTGACTTAAAAATGGCTCCTTCCCTCCCAGAGCCCTGAACAAGGGGCGGAACCAATCTGGATGAGTGACAGGCAGCCTGTCCTATGATTGCAAACATTAGCAGCAAGAATATAAAGTCGGAGCTTCTGGTACAGCCGTACCAGCACAGTGTGTGTGTGTGTGTGTGTGTGTGTGTGTGTATGTGTGTGTGTGTGTGTGTGTGTGTGTGTGTGTGTGTGTGTGTGTGTATATATATATATATATATATATATATATATATATATATAGTCAAAGTATGTCTGTCTATACCACAAAAGCTGGGGAGTCTACTTACACATACAAGCTCCCACTCCCATGAACAGCTACAGCTCCCACGACTCAGAGGACACCAATGGCCCACCCTCCAATGACATTGCAGGTTATAGAGAATGTCGTAAACATGTCCAAGAGCCCTGCCAATGTTCTCCACAAACAAGTGAAGGACACCACCCAAGGAAAGGCTTTCATACGGGGACAACTGCATCCTAGATTGTCTGTTTTGCCTCCACCACAAATATCCCAGTGTTTCTGACTCGCTCCATTGGTGTGGAATTTGTATGAAACCGCCCATTGCCTCTCCCATAACCCTTTCCTATTCTTTTCTATGGCACTTCAAAACACTTCTGGCCCCAGGCTTTTGGGATGAGGGATGTTCAACCTGTAATACAGTTATTCCCAAAGTGGGTGCTACCGCCCCCTGGTGGGCGCTGGAGCGATCCAGGGGAGCGGTGATGGCACCTATTAGAACACAGGGGTGGGGCCAGAGGAGGAGCGGGGCCTCTTCCCAAGTGCCAGAGACAGGGCTGAGCACCTGAGGCGCCTGTTAGGACACAGGGGGTGGAGCTAGAGGACTGGGCGTGGCTTCTTCCCAAGAGCCCGAGACAGGGCTGAGCCTCTATACCTCTCCAGAGACGTTTGTTGGACACAGAGGGTGGAGCTATGGAAGGGGGCGGGGCCTCCTTCCAAGAGCCTGAGACAGGACTGAGCCTCTATACCTCTCCTGAGAGGCCTTTTAGGACTAAAGGGCAGAGCTAGGGGTGGGGGCAGGGCCTCCTTCCAAGAGCCTGAGGTAGGGCTGAGCCTCTATACCTCTCCTGGGAGGCCTTTTAGGACTAAAGGGTGGGGTTAGAGGTGGGGGCAGGGCCTCCTTCCAAGAGCCTGAGATAGGGCTGAGCCTCTATACCTCTCCTGAGAGGCCTTTTAGGACTAAAGGGTGGGGCTAGGGGTGGGGGCAGGGCCTCCTTCCAAGAGCCTGAGATAGGGCTGAGCCTCTATACCTCTCCTGAGAGGCCTTTTAGGACTAAAGGGTGGGGCTAGGGGTGGGGGCGGGGCCTCCTTCCAAGAGCCTGAGATAGGGCTGAGCCTCTATACCTCTCCTGAGAGGCCTTTTAGGACTAAAGGGTGGGGCTAGGGGTGGGGGCGGGGCCTCCTTCCAAGAGCCTGAGATAGGGCTGAGCCTCTATACCTCTCCTGAGAGGCCTTTTAGGACTAAAGGGTGGGGCTAGGGGTGGGGGCGGGGCCTCCTTCCAAGAGCCTGAGATAGGGCTGAGCCTCTATACCTCTCCTGAGAGGCCTTTTAGGACTAAAGGGTGGGGCTAGGGGAGGGGCTTCTTCCCAAGAGTGCGAGACAGGGCTGAGCCTCTGTATACCTCCCCTGAGGTGATTGTTAGAACACGGAGGTGGGGTATAGAGGTTCAGCCCCATCAGGCACTTGGAAAGAGGCCCCGCCCCCTCCTCTAGCCCCACCCTGTGTCCTGGCAGGCGCTACAGGACAGGGATAGAAGCTCAGCCCTGACTCAGAGCTCGTAACTCCGCCCATCCCAGTCCTGTCCACCCATTTGTGGCCCCACCCACCTTCCCGTCCCCCTCCCAGCCCTGCATCTTGGACTAGGGGAGACGCTCAGCTCCACCCTATTGAGCAGGAACCACGCCCACTCCTCTAAGCCACACCCCCTTTCCAGGGGGTGCTGAGTCATATTTTTTCTGGAAAGGGGGTGGCAGGCCAAATAAGTTTGGGAACCATTGCTGTAATACCACAGCTGCAGTTCTCATTCTTATCATTGCTTCCCCATTCATGTCTGCTTTGGCCCTCGAGCACAACTGCCTTCTGTGGGAAGAAGGAGCAGCAAAGAATGCCGGTCTCCAAGCAGATCCCGTTGGGCCCCCATTTCCATCAGCCTGCCTGATTGTGTAGAAACAACAAAACAAGCTAAATCATTCAAAGCAGTTGACGCGAAGGAATGTTTTCTCCATACTAAGTGAATAATTTATGGCCCCAGCCATTGTCATCATAATAATGGTAATAAAATAAGTTTCTCCAGGCTTGTAGTACAGAAAAATAACACACACAATGAGGGGGAAAAAAATGATCAGGCTCATAAATAAATGAAAAACAAATAGGAGAGAAAGGCAATGAGCAGAGAAAGGATCGAAAGGTTTCTTTTTCCTCCAGCTTAGAAAAATCAGCATGGAAAAATATGACACCAGTCACACCAAGCTCAAAGAAAGAGAGCATACTATTCAACCTCCGAGGATGCCTGCCATAGATGTGGGCGAAACGTCAGGAGAGAATACTTCTGGAACATGGCCATACAGCCCGGAAAACATACAACACCCTGTGATCCCGGCCATGAAAGCATTAAACAACACAGAGCATACTATTGTTGCACCCAGCACCACATCAGAGGTCAGTGATCCAGTAATAAAATGTTTATTGAAGAAAGGATATAAAAAAGGAAAAAGGGGAAATTGAAAAGAGACAGTCAGGACATAAAAGGCAATAGTTGCTGTAATACAAAAACGCCAGGGAAAATGCCAGAACCAAAGAATCCAAAAACACAGAATTAATCCAAGGTATTTCCACAAACATGAACACAGGAATCTCTCCCAGGTAAACTCTCCAAAGGTACGTAAACATAGACAGGAACATGAAACATGAATCGTAACAATTCAGAGACCAGGAACTTGTAAACACAAACAGGACATGGATTCCCAAAAGCAACGTTGTCTCCTCTGAGATGCTTGAAGCCAAACCATTTACCCATATATACTCGGGTATAAGCCGACCCAAATATAAGCCGAGGCACCTAATTTTACCACAAAAAAACTGGGAAAACATTTGACTCCAGTAAAAGTCGAGAGTGGTAAATTTCAGAAATAAAAATAGATACAGTAGAGTCTCACTTATCCAACATACACGGGCCGGCAGAACGTTGGATAAGCGAATATGTTGGATAATGAGGAATTAAGGAAAAGCATATTAAACATCAAATTAGGTTATGATTTTACAAATTAAGCACCAAAACATCATGTCATACAACAAATTTGACAGAAAAGTAGTTCAATACGCAGTAATGCTATGTAGTAATTACTGCATTTACGAATTTTGCACCAAAATATCACGATGTATTGAATACATTGACTACAAAAATGCGTTGGATAATCCAGAACGTTGGATAAGTGAGTGTTGGATAAGTGAAACTCTACTGTACCAAGAAAATTACATTAATTGAGGCATCGGTAGGTTAATGTTTTTGAATATTTATATAAAGCTCAAATTTAAGATAAGACTGTCCAACTCTGATCCAATCATTATTCTCATCTTCTTCAATGTAAATGTGCTTATGTATCCTTTTAATAATAATAGAGTAAAATAATACATATTATTATTATTATTATTATTATTATTACAGGAAAATAATACATGTAATAATAAATAGAGTAAAATAATAAATGCAATAATAATAATAATAAGATCAGAGTGAAGTAAGAAATGTATTGATAATAATAAAAATAGAGTAAAATTAGTAGCAACAATAATAGAGAAAAATAATAAATACCAATAATAATACCAATAATAATAGAGAAAAATAATAAATGTATGATATATTCTCGAGTATAAGCTGACCCAAATATAAGCCAACCAGGACTCTCACCCATGTATAAGCCGCGGGGGGCTTTTTCAGTCTTAAAAAAGGGCTGAAAAACTAGACTTATACTCAAGTACAGTAGAGTCTCACTTATCCAACATAAACGGGCCGGCAGGACGTTGGATAAGTGAATATGTTGGATAATAAGGAGGGATCAAGGAAAAGTCTATTAAACATCAAATTAGATTATGATTTTACAAATTAAGCACCAAAACATCATGTTATATAACAAATTTGACTGAAAACGTAGTTCAATACACAGTAATGCTATGTAGTAATTACTGTATTTACGAATTTAGCACCAAAATATCATGATATATTGAAAACATTGACTACAAAAATGCGTTGGATAATCCAGAACGTTGGATAAGCGAGTGTTGGATAAGTGAGACTCTACTGTACCTCCTTCACTCAATTCAGACCTGATGGGATGGATAGAGAAAGGCAATATTCCTACGGATTGCTCACCTCGGGGACGGTTTCTCCGTTTCCGCCTCCCAACAGACGAACTGCGCAGGGCTGGCTGTAACTGACCGATCTCAATGGGCGTATTGGTCCGAAAACTCTCCTTAAACTTCTGCATCAGGGACTCCACTGTTTCTTGCGTCATTTCTGCAGCTGCAAGGTTTGAGACAATAGTAAAGATGTCACTCATGCATTGCTGAAGATACCCACAAAATGCCACTCTGGATCATCAGAAGCATGGATCCAGGAGCGGTTCAACCGCAAAGCCATTTAGGCACTTGCCTGTGGCGCCATAATCCCGGGGGCGCAATTGAGGCACCCCCGCATGCGCTCACACACACACACACCTCTCCACCTCCTCCTCCTTCGGGCCTTCGGCCTGGGTCCGGCCAAGTAGGCCCGCCATTCCCACCACCCAGGATTGGTGGGCCTTCTGTCTCAGCCAAAATTCTGTTCACCTACACTTGAAAATTACCTTGGGCCGGCCCTGCATGGATCACACATTTACATTGGAACACCATTTAACAACGTTAACCCCACAATAGGAAAGAGTTACAAAGTCTATGCTTTCACACATACAGATTCACATACATCACAGAACTTGGGTAGCCTTTTTGGTGTGTGTGTGTGCCTTAATGTTCCCTGTCAACTTATAGTCACCCCAGGGGTTTAATTGGGTCTCCTTGGGGAAAAACATAGAGGTGGTTTGGCCACTTCATCCCTACAGTTGGTGGCTTTATTATACATTATAACTGTATTCTCAATTTGCTTTGTGACACGATAAATAAATAGTTATCTCTTTTTTCCAATAGAAGAGTCAATAATGATTGGAGTTCGTTTGCAATATGCAGAACTAGTGCAGGATTCAGTATGTGGTGGTCAACTTGCCTGGCTGGTGAGCGATTTCTTGAAAAAAGTGAATGTTTACGTTGAGTATGCTTTCCTAATGGAAATAGTAATTAGATTAGTGTCAGACCCTGGAAGATCTTGGAATAAAAGCATGCTCCCAAAACGCAAATCCTTGGAAACAGCTTCATTTTCCTTACCATAGGTTTTATAAAGGGAGTTCTAACTAGTTCCCGCCAACTGGGATGTATATACTAATCTACTGTATACTCAAGTATAAGCCTAGTTTTTCAGCCCCTTTTTTAAGACTAAAAAAGCCCCCCTCGGCTTATACTCTGGTGAGGGTCCTGGTTGGCTTATATTTGGGTCAGCTTATACTTGAGAATATATGATACATTTATTATTTTTCTCTATTACTATTGGTATTATTACATTTATTATTTTTCTCTATTATTGCTGCTACTATAGTAGAGTCTCACTTATCCAACATAAACGGGCCAGCAGAACGTTGGATAAGCGAATATGTTGGATAATAAGGAGGAATTAAGGGAAAGCATATTAAACATCAAATTAGGTTATGATTTTACATATTAAGCACCCAAACATCATGTCATACAACAAATTTGACAGAAAAAGTAGTTCAATACGCAGTAATTCTATGTAGTAATTACTGTATTTACGAATTTAGCACCAAAATATCATGATGTATTGAAAACGTTGACTACAAAAATGTGTTGTATAATCTAGAACGTTGGATAAGTGAGACTCTACTGTATTACATTTATTTTACATTATTATTATTATTATTATTATTATTATTATTATTATTAATACATTTATTATTTCACTCTGATATTCTTCTTATTATTATTATTGCATTTATTATTTTACTCTATTTATTATTACTTGTATGATTTTCGTGTATTTATTATTATTATATGTATTATTTTACTCTATTATTATTAAAAGGAAACATAAGCACATTTACATTGAAGAAGATGAGAATAATGATTGATCGGAGTTGGACAGTCTTAATCGCTTCTCGGCCTTTTGGCTAAGATCAAATGTAGTATCTGGAGTTGGACAGTCTTATCTTAAATTTGAGTTTTATGTAAATATTCAAAAACATTTAACCTACTGAGGCCTCAATTCATGTAATTTTATTGGTATCTATTTTTATTTCTGAAATTTACCACCCTCGGCTTATACTGGAGTCAATGTTTTCCCAGTTTTTTTTGTGGTAAAATTAGGTGCCTCGGCTTATATTCGGGTCGGCTTATACTCAAGTAAATACGGTAATTACCATTTCCATTAGGAATGCATGCAGAGCTAGGACACAGTCTCCTTGAAACTTTTCTTCCCAACGAACTACCTTGCTGCCCATCATCACAGAAACCCTATAATTTAAATTATTTTCTCGACAAAACTTTGTTCTGGCATGCTAGCCCCAATGACCTGGAGCTCACCTAACAGCAGTTCTCGATTGTGGAGATTTTTTTTCTAGGGCAGCTAAACCCATTCAAAGAAGTGCCTTGAGCAAAGAGGCCACAAAGGCTTCGGGATGGATTAAAAAACCAATGTATTAACCCTGCAGGGTTGCCGGGCTCCAAAAACATATTCAATATGAATTTCACTCGGAGGTCTTTGGACACCTGGGGAGCTCGGTGTCTGCAAAGATTGCAGCTTAGAGATTGTAATTCCTGATCCAGCATGAAGCAAAGTCTGTTTTCACAGGGAACACTTGGCTGAGCAGAATGGCAAAGGTGCAAAGTGAAGCAAAACTAACTCCCTGCTGGAATGACCGGGCAGGGGAGACCACTCCTTAATATTGTTTATCAGTCCAAGTCCTTTTCTTTCTGGCACAAAAGATGAGTTTCCTCAGCTATCAGAACCTCCAACTGAGCAGAAAAGGCAGGAAAGATGGTAAAACAAGGTTGGAGAGGAGGGGAGCTAGGAAGAAAAAGACAGAGCAACACCTCATTTGGCAAGGCTTTGATGCAACGGCAATCCGAGCCTGTATTTCCATATTGAAGCCATGGACATCAGAAGCGAAAAGATGTCTCTAATAGCATCAGGTTGCTGGACATGCTGCCGATTTATGTTGCCTTTGAAGGATACCTCTGACTCCAGACATAATGGAGCTAGGTTTCGCAAGCAGTCATTATTAAAACATGTGAGTCCCATCCAAGGCTTATCAGTACTAACAGATGTAGCAACGGGGCATGTGTATATGTGATGTGCATCTGATGAGCAAGGCCTCAAGAGTAGGAAGTACAATTGCTAACTGCAGATACTGCCTTTTCACATCTTTAACACCTAGGACAGTGATGGCCAACCTATGACATGCGTGTCAGCACTGACACGCCTAGCCATTTTTGCTGACACGCTGCCGCATGCAGATTGATTGGATGACTATGTCTTTTGTGGCCAAATTTGGTGTGATTTGCTCCAGTGGTTTTGTTGTTTACTCCATGGGAATTATGCACATTACATATATCTATATATATAAAAGGCTTTTGGCATCACGGCGACTCACAAAACAACAAAACCCAACACCCCCCAAACTCTAAAATTGGCAACACAATCCATTATCCCTGCCTCCAGTAAGATACAACACAATCACACAAAAAACACAATCACAACACCAAAAGAAGGCCAAAACCCACAACAGGCAATGTGCCATGCTTTCTATATTTTGTAATATGTATATAAAATACAAAATAATAAATACAGCCAGACATTGGAGCTGCAAGGATATTCAGTGCAATTCAACTACACCAATAAAAGATTAACCTTCGTAAAGGGCGACCAGGCTTTGAAACAGTGATACTACTCTGAAACTGACCAACCAAAGATTTCCCCTAGGTAGCAAGCACCCAGGCTTTGAACCACCGAGGCTATTCATTACAATTCTACCACCCCCAAAAAAACATTCCCCTAAAAGGCAACTACCTAACCTTCCAAGCAGCAAGCCTATTCCTTTCTATTCCAAGGATTCACATAAGAAAATGGCCAGGCTTTCAGGCTACAAAGCTATTCACTGTTTTTCCACCTACTGAACAAAGAATTTCCATACGCCACAGCAACGCGTGGCCGGGCACAGCTATATACACTAGCTTTGCCCAGCCACGCGTTGCTGTGGCTTATGCTTTCAGAGTGTTGCTCTTTATTTACTGTCCTGATTTTAGAGATTATATTGTTCTGTATTATTATTAATCGCTTTGAATGCGATTTCCTGCTTCTTGGCAGAATGGGGTTGGACTGGATGGCCCATGAGGTCTCTTCCAACTCTACTATTCTATGATTCTATGATTCTATAGAATTATATTACATATTATATTTATAATCTTATATTATCTGCTTAGAACTGGATTATATGATGCCCCTTCTTCACAGCTGTATAAAATGCACACTGAAGTGGATTATATGGAAGTGTGGAGTCCAGATAATCCAGTGCAAATTAGATAATCTGCCTGTCCCTTGGGCTGAGTTGGTTGCTAGGAGACCAAGTGGGCAGAGATTAGTCCTCTAACTGGCAGCAATTGGATAAAAACAATTATTGCTCTCCCTCTAATTAGGACTTTCTTTTTCTTTTCTTTTAATAATAATAATAATCTATATATATAAAAGAGTGATGGCATCACGACGACCCACAAAACAACAAAACTACAGGCCCCCCAACCTCGAAATTTGACAACACAACCCATCATCCCCGCCTCTAGGTTGATACAACAAAAAGAAAAGAAAAATAAAGTCCTAATTAGAGAGAGGAATAATTGCTTTTATCCAATTGCTGCCTGTTAGAAGGCTAAGCTCCTCCAACTTGGTCTCCTAGCAACCCAATAAAAAAAATAAAAAACACTAAAAAATTAATACAATAAAATACTATAACAGAAAATAACTAAAAATAATACAAGAAAATAATAAAATATAATAAATAAAAATATAACTTACAATAAAATTAATAAAAATGCAAATAACGTCAAATAAAAATTACACAACAATTTTTAACCAATACCACCACCACTTTTCCACAGCAACGCGTGGCCGGGCACAGCTAGTAATAGTAATAATAATAATAATAATAATAATAATAATAATAATAATAATAATAATAGGACAGTGGATTCCTTTAACAGTTGATTGGCTTTGAGAAACTTTTGAAATAATCTCTATGAATATCCTGTTCCCTGTAGAAAAAAACTATTTAAAGCCTTCCAACGACTCAAGTAAAGACCCTGTGCTTTGCAGTTCGTGTTCTAACCTCATACACAACTCAGCACTGTGTGAGGTGTTAGGTGTGACAGTTCCAGGCCATGACAATTCCTAAAAAAAATAAATACCAGCAGCCTGAATTAGGCCAGAAAGCTTACAGGCACAGATCACAGAGTTGCAGCAGAAGCAGCTGAATATATTATCGCCTCTCTATATTCAGCCAGAGGCTAACTGCTAAAGCCTGCACCAACTGTCCTTACAGAAACGTTTTGGAGGGCAATCCTACACAAACTACATGACAACAGTCAATCCCATGGGTCAGAAGAGTAAGCATAAGCTAAAAAGAAGCTTCAAAAAGGCCCAGATGAAGTCTGCATACCTAATACTGACTGTAAAAGGTGTTCCTGGATCCAGCCAGCACCTGTCCATTGGTCTATATTTATATGAAAAAGATGAAGAAGATGAGGAGGAGGAAGGAGGAGGAGGAGAAAGAGAAGGAGGAGATGATGGAGGAGGAAACTCCAAGAGAGGGTTACTACGAGAGTTGTGTGACAACTCCCACTCCCCAATAGATATCCTAATTTTTTATGACCAATAACACCTCCCAACAAAGGATTCCCCCAGGCAGGAATGCCAAAAGCCAACCCAACTGTTGCACAAACAAACAGGCCATCTTTTTGTATGGCTTTCTATAGGGGTCCAGGTCCATGGTTGCTCAGCTCAGGTGGGTCTAGAAATGAGATGTGTCTGTCTTATATTCTCCTACCATCATACTTAGGAGCCATCTAGACTCCTTGAGCATTATCAGCTTCCCAACCAGTTCAAATGTAGTGTAAACTCAAAGCCCTTCCACACAGCTATATAACCCAGAACGCCAAGGCACATAATCCACAGTATCTGCTTTGAACTGCGTTATCTTGAGCCCACACTGCCATATAATCCAGTTCAGTGTGGATTTTATACAGCTGTGTAGAAGGAGCCTTATATAATCCGGTTCTAAGCAGATGGTAAAATATTATAAATATAATATGTAATAATTATGGTGGTATAATAATACAGGACCATATAATCTCTAAAATCAGGACAGTAAATAAAGAGCAACACTCTGCAAACAGGGAAATTCCAGCAAGGAAACAACCAGGGCCAGCTGACACCTCCCAACAAAGGATTCCCCCAAGCAGGAATCAGCCAGGAGGGTCAGAACTATCATTCTCCTTCGGTTTCTTGACAAATGAGTAAAACACAACTAGAATAACTGTCCACACACAACCATCTCAATGAATCCTTGCTCCTACGAAGTGTGATGTAAGGAGAACTTCAGCTTCCTATACATTTTAGAAGATCATTCCCACAAACTATAATCCGCACAGCAAACAGAAGACCTTGGAGGTCAACACAGCCACACAAATCCTACCAGCAACAACTCAGGGAGGTTGGACCTTCTGCAACCATCCTTGGTCCACCACTGAGCAGCTCACTTGGACACTTAGAGGAGCAGAGGCGGTTCAATCGCGAGGCGATTGAATCGCCTTGCCTGTGGTGCCATTCTGTAGGGGTGCAGTTGAGGCACTCCCGGGTGTGCGCATATGTCTCCGGAGCCAGGCCCACACCTATGGAAGGCATCCTCAGAGGTTGTGAGCTAGGTAAGTGGGGTTTATATATCTGTGGAAAGTCCAGGGTGGGAGAAAGAACTCTTGTCTGTGTGAGGCTAGTGTGAATGTTGCTATTGGCCAACTTGATTAGCATTTAAAGGCCTTGCAGATTCAAAGCATGGCTGCTTCGTTCCTGGGGGTATCCTTGGTTGGGAGGTGTTTCCTGTCTGGATTTCCCCTGTTTTCAGAGTGTTGTTCTTTATTTAGGCTTTTCCTTAATCCCTCCTTATTATCCAACATTTTCGCTTATCCAACGCTTTTATTTTTCAGTGATTGGTTTAGGGTGGGGGTGCAAAAATTCTGTTCGCCTACACGTGAAAATTACCTTGGGTCGACCCTGTAGAGGACCAGCCCACAGAAATATTGCCCCGCCAAGCATCTTTCTCATATGTTGCAATGCCTGCCCAGATGTCTTCTCAAGAAAGAGCCACAAACTAAACTGGAGCTTCAACAAAACCATCATATCCCTCAAATGGTGCCTGAGATGTTTACGTCCAAAGAAAAGGAAAAGGCAGATTTCTAAGTCAGTGGTGTAATAGTATTAGACGCACATAAAGCAGCAAAGCAATAATAAAAATAACCAAACTTGATTGTGTATCGTAGCAACTGCTAGGTACCGAGCGCTTTGGGAAGTGATTTGGGTCTCCAGTCAGTTCTTAGATAAGCCAATTGGATTATAAACAAGGCTGGATAATGTCGTCTCTGGGGATCTTCATCCTTTCCCTTTCTCAGCTCTCCGGCTGATCCAGCAGACCAACTTGAAACCGGGTGCGGGAGACGTCTATGCAAATAATATATCATTACAGCTCCTACCATTCTCCAAACCTGTTCTTATATTTGCAGCTAAAAATTATATAGAACTGTATGTTTTTTCCCCTATCCATATGCAATATGGTTATATACATATAATTGGAAACTCCACTGAGAGAAGGAAAGGAGTAAAGGCAGAGTGGTGCTTTGTCAGTGATACCATTCCCCTCGGAGACAAACGGAACAAATGTACTTTTTCTCCTTCATATATTCATGAGATGCCCGCCTTCCCTGAATGCTTATCCGTCCGATGTTCCAGGCGCTGTGCCAGCGACGGCCCTTATCTAACACTCGGCAGAAGAAAAAACGATGCAATCGCAAGTCCCCCCCAGTCCCAAATAATTGAAGAAATGTGCGTGCGGGGGGGGGGGGGAGTTTATCCTTAGGTTTGCATAAAGCTCTGATCATATGATGCTTGTGCAAAATATAGAGACGGAAACAAGCATAAAAGGGGCTTGGAGGCTGTGCATTGCATGCAACCGATGAACAAGAAATATCTCTCATGGATAAAGCAAGTTTGGAGCCCCCGATGGCACAGCTGAGCTGCTGAACTTGCTGAACGAAAAATAGGCGGTTCGAATCCGGGGAGCGGAGTGAGCTCCCACAGTTAGCCCCAGCTTCTGCCAACCTAGCAGTTCGAAAACATGCAAGTGGGAAGGTAACGGCGCTCCACGTAGTCATGCCAGTGACCACGTGACCTTGGAGGTGTCTACGGACAATGTCGGCCTTTCGGCTTAGAAATGGAGATGAGCACGAACCTCCAGAGTTGGATACGACAGGACTTAATGTCAGGGGAAACCTTTACCTTTATCTTAAGTTTGGGAAACCAGTGATCCTTCTGATGGGGAAGCATTGTACCAGAAAACCAATTAAGAGATTTCACCAAAATACTAGGAGATTTTTCCTGAGTGCGAAGATGCAACCACCAAAAACTCAGAGAGGAGACCTTTTAATTAATTTTTTTTCTTTCTTCTTCTTATTCACTTTAGATGGTAACGCAACTTAGTTTATAATATATGCGACAGAGGCTTAGATGTTGGAGGAACAATAACAAGTTTATTCAAGCACAGAGCTTAGTGGTTACAATGTTGTTTCTCACTTAGAGGCACTTTTATTAACAGTTACAATACTAGAATGAGGTGAGTCAAACTCCTTAAAGTGTCACTTCTTTTACTTAAAAGTAGTTAGAACTTCTTCCTCTGCTACTTTTAAACCGCAGTCACCCTGTGATATACAATCACAGATTCTCTGTTCCTTACCAGGACACAGACTACATTAAATAAGTCACCAAACTTATTTTAAACCGACTCAGAAATGAACAATTGAGTCTCCTTGATCCCCTCAACCTAGGATCAATCTTCTCTGTGCCTCATCAGAGCACAGACTGAATCCCTTTTTTAAACACTGCACTTTTTCAACAAAATGGCAGTTGGCTCCGCCTACTTCTCCATGGCAACCAGCCTCTGAGTGCTGAGATGCAATAACTGCCATACTTACCCTTTTAAAACACAAACACACAATTAAACATAACATCTGTAAACCAAAAATTCAGACTTCATTACAGTGAGAACAGTCCAACAGTGGAGCATGCTGCCAATTCTGGGCACACAAAGAAAGGATGGTATGGACAAGCTGGAAGGCATCCAAAGAAGGGCGACCAAGACTGTCAAACGTCTGGAAGCAAAGCCCTATGAGAAGCGATGTAGGGAGCTGGGTATGTTTAGCTTCCAGAAGAGGTTGAGAGGGAACAAGATAGCCATGTTTAAATGTTTGAAAGGATTTGAGAAAGAGATCTTGGGGTCCTTGTGAACAAAAAGTTAAACATGAACCAACAGTGTCATGCAGCAGCTAAAAAAGCCAATGGGATTCTGGCCTGCATAAATAGAAGTATCGTGTCCAGTTATTGACGCTTGTTTTTGTTATGTTTTGTCTCTGTTTTGGGCTTGGCCCCATATTGGCCGCCCCGAGTCCCTTCAGGGAGATGGAGGCGGGATAAAAAAATAAATTATTATTATTATTTGATTGTATGACACATCAAACAAGATAGATATGCTGGATTTCGTATCATAAAATCTCAAGTTGAACACTTCCTGTTGTTTTTTGTCAATGCGACTGTCACCTGGGATGGCAACATCAATGATCCAAACCTTTTTCTTCTCCACAACTGTGATGTCTGGTGTGTTGTGTCAGTCTGGATTCGGAAGTCCCACAGTATCTTTGCGTGCTCATTTTCCAATACTTTTGCAGGTTTGTGATCCCACCAGTTCTTTGCTGCTAGGAGCATATGTTCCAATGAATCATTTGGGCCACACAGTTGTGCCTCTGTTTGTAGTCTGTCTGTGCGATTTTCTTACAGCAGCTGAGGATATGATCAATGGTTTAATCAGCTTCCTTGCACAGTCTGCATTTTGGGTCATCAGCTGATTTTTCGATCTTGGCCTTAATTGCCTTTGTTCTGATGTCTTGCTCCTGGGCTGCAAGGATCAGGCCTTCTGTCTCCTTCTTCAGGATCCCATTCGTGAGCCAGAGCCAGGTCTTATATATATAATATAATATAATATAATATAATATAATATAATATAATATAGCCAAATTATTATTATTATTTTATTGTATGACACAGCAAACAAGATAGACAGGGTGGATTTCATATCACAAAACCACAAGTCGAACCCTTCCCAAGCGTTTAGGACTGTGTGATGTATTTTCGGATGATGCACACAGATCTCAGTAGGTTGGCCTTTTGCAGTTGGCAGATCGTAATTTTGTCAATGCCTATTATTATTATTATTATTATTATTATTATTGACACAATGACGTTGTATGACACAGCAAACAAGATAGATATGCTGGGTTTCGTTTCACAAAATCACAAGTCGAACTCTTCCCAAGTGTCGAGGACTGTGTGATGTATTTTCGGATGATGCGTGCAGATCCCAGCAGGGTGGCTTTTTGCAGTTGGCAGATCATAATTTTGTCAATGCCTATTGTTTCCAAATGCCGGCTGAGATCTTTCGGCACGGCACCCAGTGTGCCCATCACCACCGGGACCACCTGCACTGGTTTCTGCCAGAGTCTTTGCAGTTCAATCTTGAGGTCCTGATAGCGGCTGAGTTTTTCCTGTTGTTATTCGTCAATGCGACTGTCGCCTGGGATGGCAACATCAATGATCCAAACCTTGTTCTTTTCCACAACTGTGATGTCTGGTGTGTTGTGTTCCAGAACTTTGTCAGTCTGGATTCGGAAGTCCCACAGTATCTTTGCGTGCTCATTTTCCAATACTTTTGCAGGTTTGTGATCCCACCAGTTCTTTGCTGCTAGGAGCATATGTTCCAATGAATCATTTGGGCCACACAGTTGTGCCTCTGTTTGTAGTCTGTCTGTGCGATTTTCTTACAGCAGCTGAGGATATGATCAATGGTTTAATCAGCTTCCTTGCACAGTCTGCATTTTGGGTCATCAGCTGATTTTTCAATCTTGGCCTTAATTGCCTTTGTTCTGATGGCTTGCTTCTGGGCTGCAAGGATCAGGCCTTCTGTCTCCTTCTTCAGGATCCCATTCGTGAGCCAGAGCCAGGTCTTATATATATAATATAATATAATATAATATAATATAATATAATATAATATAGCCAAATTATTATTATTATTTTATTGTATGACACAGCAAACAAGATAGACAGGGTGGATTTCATATCACAAAACCACAAGTCGAACACTTCCCAAGCGTTTAGGACTGTGTGATGTATTTTCGGATGATGCACACAGATCTCAGTAGGTTGGCCTTTTGCAGTTGGCAGATCGTAATTTTGTCAATGCCTATTATTATTATTATTATTATTGACACAACGACGTTTTATGACACAGCAAACAAGATAGATATGCTGGGTTTCGTTTCACAAAATCACAAGTCGAACACTTCCCAAGTGTCTAGGACTGTGTGATGTATTTTCGGATGATGCGTGCAGATCCCAGCAAGATGGCTTTTTGCAGTTGGCAGATCGTAATTTTGTCAATGCCTATTGTTTCCAAATGCCGGCTGAGATCTTTCGGCACGGCACCCAGTGTGCCCATCACCACCGGGACCACCTGCACTGGTTTCTGCCAGAGTCTTTGCAGTTCAATCTTGAGGTCCTGATAGCGGCTGAGTTTTTCCTGTTGTTTTTCGTCAATGCGACTGTCGCCTGGGATGGCAACATCAATGATCCAAACCTTGTTCTTTTCCACAACTGTGATGTCTGGTGTGTTGTGTTCCAGAACTTTGTCAGTCTGGATTCGGAAGTCCCACAGTATCTTTGCGTGCTCATTTTCCAATACTTTTGCAGGTTTGTGATCCCACCAGTTCTTTGCTGCTGGCAGGTGGTACTTGAGGCATAAGTTCCAATGAATCATTTGGGCCACATAGTTGTGCCTCTGTTTGTAGTCTGTCTGTGCAATTTTCTTACAGCAGCTGAGGATATGATCAATGGTTTCGTCGGTTTCCTTGCACAGTCTGCATTTTGGGTCATCAGCTGATTTTTCCATCTTGGCCTTAATTGCATTTGTTCTGATGGCTTGCTCCTGGGCTGCAAGGATCAGGCCTTCTGTCTCCTTCTTCAGGGTCCCATTTGTGAGCCAGAGCCAGGTCTTCTCCTTATCAGCTTTTCCTTCAATTTTGTCAAGGAATTTTCCATGCAATGTTTTGTTGTGCCAGTTGTCAGCTCTAGTTTGTAGTGTGGTTTTCTTGTACTGGTTTTTTGTCTGCTGTGCTTTGAGGAGTTTCTGATTTTTGACTTCAATCAAAGCAGGTTCTTCACTTTGCTTTACATATTCTGCCAGGGCATGTTCTTCTTCTTTGACTGCTTGTTTGACTTGTAAGAGTCCTCTGCCCCCTGATCTTCTAGGCAGATAGAGCCGGTCAACATCGCTGCGGGGGTGCAGGGAATGATGGATGGTCATGAGTTTTCTTGTTGTTATTATTATTATTATTATTATTATTATTATTATTATTATTATTATTATTATTATTCTATGACTCTATCGTTGACTTGGTATTGAAGGATCCACAGATTCATTGAGAGACCATTATAACCAAATCCACAATATGTGGAGGATGACTGTATTTAAAAGTTTGGTCGGACTAGGGCGGGTAGGGTTCAGCACCCTGGATAGCTCCATTAAAAGTGTGAAAGAATTCACAACATCATTGACTAGGAAGCCTCAGATGACTCCTGCTCAGGAGTTACACAAATTGACAATGCATGGTTTGTTTTCCTTCTCGCATGCACGCACACACTCACCTCCTAGCTCACAGAAGAGTAAAATATCAGAGGTTGTTCCCTGTGGATGTGTCCCTGTGAAAATGCCAGTCCTGCTGCCACATTGTCTCCAGAGGTTTAAATGCATTCCTCTTTCAGGTGAAAACCCCAATTTCTATGAACTGGGAGTGGCTGCCCCAAATCACCTTCCGTTTCCCAGTCCTCATCCTCTCCCCAGTCACGGTCCTCAATCCTTTCCCAGTTAATTGCCTCCACTCCTGTGCAAACCCACCGTTCAGTGGGAAATGCCACAGAATGTTAATTTCTCTTGGCACTTGCAACCGGAGAGTGCTTCTCTTTCAATAAAAAAGGTATCAAATACACATTGTTTTAATAGCACCCTGTGAAAAGTTCCATTCCAACTTGTGAGTACCTCTGTACACCGTGTTTCCCCGAAAATAAGACAGTGTCTTATATTATTTTTTGCTCCCAAAGATACTCTAGGTCTCATTTTCAGGGGATGTCTTATTTTTCCATGAAGAAGAATTCACATTTATTGTTGAACAAAAAAATGAACATTTATTATATAGTGTAAAGTAGTTGTCATCACAAACCAGCATAACTATACAAACTGTGAATCCTATCAAGGATTTCTTGTTACTACCATTATTTCCATGTACAACAATCTATGGTACGTACATTTACCAAACCTGCATGCTCTGGTGTTCTATTCGGCAGGCATGCTTCCAAACACAAACGGTCCTAGGTCTTACTTTAGGGGGAGGCCTTATATTTAGCAATTCAGCAAAACCTCTCCTAGGTCTTATTTTCTGGGGATGTCTTATTTTAGGGGAAACAGGGTAGTATTTTAATCCAAGAGCTTTCAGGATCATGCCACTGCATAGTGGCTATTTAGGTGATGTAGCTTAGTTGAACTCACTCACCCCAGTAGAATAAACTCTGCAGAACAGGACAATAAACCTAGGAGCAAGGACTGAATAAATCCAGAACACACCATCAGAAAGGAGACTGCAGTCAAGAAATCAGAAGACTAGATGGTAGACCAGTGGATCCCAAGCTTATTTGGCCTACTGCCCTCTTTCCAGAAAAAATATTACTCAGCGCCCCCTGGAAAGGGGACGTAGCTTAGAGGGGTGGGTGTGGCTCCTGCTCAAGAGGGAGGGGCTGGGCCTCTCCCCTAGTCCAAGATGGAGGGCTGGGAGGGGGAGGGGGAGGTGGGTGGGGCCACAAATGGGCGGCCAGGACTGGGATGGGCATAGTTACGAGCTCTGAGGCAGGGCTGAGCATCTATCCCTGTCCTGCGATGCCTGCCAGGACACAGGGGGCGGGGCTAGAGGAGGGGGCGGGGCCTTTTCCCAAGTGCCTGACAGGGCTGAACTTCTATACCCCGCCCCCGTGTTCTAACAAGTGCCTCAGGGGAGGTATACAGAGGCTCAGCCCTGTCTCGCACTCTTGGGAAGAGGCCCCATCCCCACCTAAACCCAGCCCTTTTGTCCTAAAAGGCCTCTCAGGAGAGGTATAGAGGCTCAGCCCTATCTCAGGTTCTTGGAAAGAGGCCACGTCCCCACCCAAACCCAGCCCTTTAGTCCTAAAAGGCTTCTCAGGAGAGGTATAGAGACTCAGCCCTGTCTCACGCTCTTGGGAAGAGGCCCCGTCCCCACCCAAACCCAGCCCTTTTGTCCTAAAAGGCCTCTCAGGAGAGGTATAGAGATTCAGCCCTATCTCAGGTTCTTGGAAAGAGGCCACGTCCCCACCCAAACCCAGCCCTTTTGTCCTAAAAGGCCTCTCAGGAGAGGTATAGAGATTCAGCCCTATCTCAGGTTCTTGGAAAGAGGCCACGTCCCCACCCAAACCCAGCCCTTTAGTCCTAAAGGCTTCTCAGGAGAGGTATAGAGACTCAGCCCTGTCTCACGCTCTTGGGAAGAGGCCCCGTCCCCACCCAAACCCAGCCCTTTTGTCCTAAAAGGCCTCCTAGGAGAGGTATAGAGGCTCAGCCCTGTCTCGGGAAGTGGTTTAAAAGCCTTCTAGATAGATGAACAACAGTCTTCTGGCACCTTGCATGCTTTTACACATTCTATCAGTTCTGGTTTACATTCTGTATTATGGTTGCACTCCTAGTTTGCCTCTTGGTACCAATATCTTCTCTGTACCACCACACATTCAGGAATCTTCCTGAATCCAGAGGCATATTCTCCACCTTGAGCCTTGGTCATATTGCCTGCTTGTATGTGGCTTCTTTCTAGGTCCTGACTCCTGTTTTACACCATGGATTCAGTTCCTGGCTCCAATTCGTAATCAATAGCATCTGCCTGTACCTCAGGTGAAGAGAGAGTGAATGCATCCCCTGTTGCCTTGGTAACTAGGCTAATGTACTCTGCTTAGCCACACTAGTGGCATCGTTTCCCATCACACACTCTATGACAAGACTTTCACTATGACCCACTTGCAGTTGTGCATGCGTAATTGCTTTGGGTCAGGGATAGGAAAGTGTGTGTTCTCCAACCAGGTTGCATGCGATCAGAAGAAACATCAACATTCAGGGAAGCAATAGAGCGAAAGAGCGGTCCCAATGTGTTTTCTCTTCATTTCGTAGGGCAATGATGATGAGGCTGACTCAAAATTAGCATGCCAGAGATCCACAAGGATATATCCATAGCAGATTACATTCTGAAATTGAGGTAGCAACAAGGACAACATGAGCACATTGAAGATGGATTTTGAACAAAGTTTGATTCCTTGAAAAAAGAGTATGTATGTGGAGTGCATGTATGGTGTGTAGGAGAGCCCACACCTCCAGGGCCTGCAGCTGAGCGCCTCTTGTAACACCCCTAGGCAGCGCGAACACTGGGAACCAACACGGAGGCCAATAAACAATCTAATATCTTTATTAAGGCAATAAAAGTTTCAAACAAAAATAAGCAGGATAGTCAAACAGTTGACCTTTTAGAAAAGATCAGAAATAGTCCAAAGAATGAAAGTTTTATGTCCAATATTAGAGTCCAAAGTCCAAAATCCAATAACCGAAACACACTTAAACTTATTGGAAGTTTGAGTGGGGAAAGGAGCAAAGTTCCTCAAGAAAGTACTTGAAATAATAGTCCAGAACAAGGTTTCAAGGCAAGGCAAGGCTGTTCGTGGTGGATCTGAAACGCAGTCCACACTTGGCAAGGGACGAGCCACTATGCCTGGTCTACTCGAGAGTAAGCACGCCAACGGGCCACTTAGAAGCTCAGGAACATGAGACGATGTATTCTTCCGTTAGAAGTCCAGTTGACACCACAACAGAGATCCTCTGCGCAGAACTTTTATTGAAGTCCAAAAGCTTCCCCCAAGCAGGTGCGTGACTCCCCAAATGTTCCCAAGAGAACGAGCTGCTAACAACGAGGTGCCAGATGCCTGCCTCCTCAATTCTTCCCAGAGAACTGGTTTAGCCACAATCTTCTCGCTCCGCTAATCTCACACTTCTCCTTAAACTTTGTCTTCGAGAGCGATCTGTTTGGAAAGTAGCCCTTCTATCAAATTCTAAACTCTCCGGAGATCCAGGAAGAGCCGGCAACATTTCAAGGGCATTCCTAATTGGCTCTGGCTCTGCAATGTCAACAGGAGACATCTAGAAAGGGATTGAATCTTGCTGCGGTGGGAAAAAACCCAAATTCTCTTCATTTTGATCCGCAATGGCTGCTGGATCAGGGGCCAAAGGTACCTGAGACATCACACCTCTTACTGTAGAGCAGTGGTTCTCAACCTGAAGTCCTCAGATGTTTTTGGCCTTCAACGCCCAGAAATTCTAACATCTGGTAAACTGGCTGGAATTTCTGGGAGTTGTAGGCCAAAAACATCTGTTGTATTTCTTTAAATGCGACTCATGAGTTCAATGTTACACACTGCTTTGTAGAATACCTGTGTGGGATTCTTTGCTATTTAAGCAACAGGTTGAGCCATTTAGGCTCATACTCACAGTAGAATAAAACCTGAATGCAGAGTTTGATTTGAAACAGAACGCTTTGTAAGTATAGACATAATATCTTTTCATTAGTTTATTTTTATCCATTCTGTGTTTAATGTAGCAAGGGAACAACTTGTAAGCGACTGTATGTTCCTAATAGGTTCCACGGCATCTATGAAAGACTGTATGGTTTATTGAGTACGTGCTTGCATTTTTCGAACTAAATAACAAAAGTAAGTAGCATGTATTAATAGTTGTTAATTTTACTAAGCCAGAAAACGCTTTGTACAATTGTATTAATGTTACCCAATACCCTACTACCAGATGAAGACTATAAGTAGTCGAAACTGGTTGTGGATCAGGGGTCTACTCTTCTTTGATGAAGAAACAAGAAAATACCATTCATCATACTGTGAATGCAACAGTTTGATTGGCTTTTGTAACCATTTTTCTGAAATTTATATTGGTTTATTGTGTATAATACAACGTTTAATGATATTTAATACATTTGTTATTGTTTCATTTAGTGGACACTTGTCCTTGGGAACCCATTTTTTCTTATAGATCCCAGGTTGAGAACCACTGCTGTGGAGTTAGAGGCGCTTGGCTGCAGGCCCTGGCAGGTGAAGGCACCCTGGGCCTGTACGCTTTCACTGTCTTTCCTGCCAGGGCCTGCAGCCGAGCACCTCATCTAGAGTAGAAACAGCAGGTAAGAAGAAGCCTCTTTAAAGTGCATGCTGGGGAGGAGAGGCTGGTTGGGAAGCCACTCATAATGGGCTAATAGAAAATAGATCTTTCAGTACCGGAGAGCGAAAACAAATATCTGCCCTCCCAATTTTGGGAGGCACCCAAAAAATGGATCAAGACCCCCACTGAAAGCCGGGACACGAAACGGGTCAAGGTTTACCCCAAATGCACAACTCTAGTACAAATATGATGCCAATTATGACACATTGGGAAAAAATAAACTTATTTCCAGCACATTGGATAACTTAGAGACACGTTACTTTCCTCTACATAAAACATAAATGACTTTTATGTGTATGTTTAAGCAAATGCCCAAGCATTCCTAACTTCATGTATGCTCACCAGTCCTCCCAGTCTGACAAAAAAGAAAAAGTAACTCCTCCAAAGTCTCCGCAAGAGCAAGCTAAAATAGTTTCATGTTAAGAAAGTATCCACTGGGAAGCAGGCTTCCACAATCTCCCCAATGTTTTGGCTTTCGCCTCCTGTCTCCCCTAGGTAAGTGGTCAGGTATCTTAGGAATTGAAAGTAAACATTTGGGAAGATGTAGAGAGATAAGGGACCCCTTTGAGTTTCTCAAGAATGCTAAACAAGACCTATTCTTTCGCAAACAAAGAACACCTCCAGGCAAACTCTGTTCCACACCAGCCCACGAACGACCCTGGAGCCAGACCATAAATAATGCAAAAGCTTTATCAAACATTCATAGTTATGGACAAAACTGCCAAGAACGCAAGCTGGAAATTTAGATGAATAAAGAGTTCCCAGTGGCCTGTTTCGCTCCCTGGTGAATCTTCTATGAGTTTACGGCATTTGCCCGGATAAATGAGAAGTTCAAACCGTCGAGACAATTCATCACCGCAACACTTCCACAAACTCACCTATCATCTTCCAACAGTGCCTTTGACAAATAAAATGGCAAAATACAGCCATCTATATAAATATCCTGAGAAGTTATTGTATTTAGTCTAGTGGATGGTTTATTGTAAGTTGTTGCCTCAATCTTCTAATAGAAGTAGGCTGTCAAATGTTGTTCGGGAATAACCACTAGACTTTGGTGCACTTCTAGGAGACAGAGATGTTGGAAAAATGTCATCCTGCACTGCTTAAGTCTCTATTGTTAGATAGGAAGCCTAGAAAAGAGTTAGGGACACCTTCCCCCAGTCCTATGCATGCTTTGATTAGGCTTTACTATTGTTTCCTCCCTCATGTCCTGTTTAGGTCAACCCCACCCTTTGATGCTTTAGAAATGTGATCTCTCCTAGGGCTTTGACGTAACTTCCCCCAATTTGGCCTTTGGAATGTTTATGGCCCTAGAGAAGAAGCGACCCATGAGGCTTGGTCACCATTCCTGCTTCCTGCTTTGTTCCAGAGAGAGGACGCATTTTGTCCACTCCTATTTTTCAAGATGTAGCTATTTTGTTATTTTGATCCGTCTATATGTATTAGAACAGGATAGATTAGCTAGTTAGCTCCAAACCTTTTCTATCAATCAATGGATTTCCTTTTACCTCAATAAATGCTTTTAAACTTTAAAGCTAACTTTGTGTTCCTTTGCCTTCCTGAAGACACAGAGGCCTTCCAAAACTCACCCCGTGTAAGTCTCACTGCTGCATTTTTACTCTGCTATTTTAATGGGAATTTACTTCATAAAGGGGATGATTAGAGCTTAACAGCTCGTCAATTCCCAACAAGAGAAAGAGTGAGCCTGACCTGACTCTTTCCACCTTTCCTTTCTTTCAGGTCCACCCTTGGTGGAGATCAGAGTGCTCTTAGATTGCAAGTGTGGTGTGTAGGAGCACCCACACCTCCAGGACCTGCAGCTGAGCGCCTCTTACATCCCAGTACCTACAACTCCTATAAATCATGGTGAATTCTCCACACACCTCTCTATTGCTGATCAATTCCTCTGTTTGTTGTGTACCATAGAAAAAATAGGAAAGGGTTATGGTAGAGACAGGGGTGGGATTATGCAAATTCCGCACCAATGGAGAGAATAAGAAGTACTGGGATGTCTGTGGTGGAGGAAAAACAGAAAATCTAAGATGAAATTGTTCCCGTATGACAGCCTTCACTTGGATGGTGGGGAGTGTGGTGTTTGTAGGGGATATTGGCAGGGCTCTTGGATATGTTCACGGCACTGCAATGTCATTGGAGGGATGGCCATTGGTCTGGATGTTACCTTTGATGAGGAAGGCTGACTATTAGCTGTCAGCAGAACGTTAATGCTTGCCATTCGTGTATAAAGTCCCAAACCATTTGAGATCCAGACATTTGAGAGTCCACCTTCTCTCTTCTGAAACTGCCCTTGGAATAGACTTGAGTCCAAACCTTGAGTTCTCTTTAAAGCCCACTCGGGAGTAGAGCTTTTAATGTAATTAACTTGCTCTCTGTGGAATTCCCTTCCAACAGATCTTAGGCACGCACTCATGTTGCCTGGCTTGCCACGGCATCTGCTAAAGGCATTTTTGTTTAAACAAGCTTTCTCTCATTTTAATGCCGGCAACTAATTACAGTTGCCTGAGATTTAAAGTATTTAATTTAAAATATTTGTACACTGCTTGGAATCTCTGAGATACAGAAAAGTATGCCAAATCATACACATGCACAACAAGCAATTATGAGTTATTTCTTCCACCCTGGACAGTATTCCACAGATATATAAACCCATATACCATATATACTCGAGTATAAGCCTAGTTTTTCAGCCCTTTTTTAGGGCTGAAAAAGCTCCCCTCAGCTTATACTCGAGTGAGGGTCCTGGCCGGCTTATATTCAGGTCGGCTTATACTCGAATATATAGGTAATCGGAGTTGGACAGTCTTATCTTATTAAAGTCTTTTATTATCTTATATTACAGTTTTATATAAATATTCAAAAACATTCAACGAACTGATGCCTCAATTAATGTAATTCTATTAATATCTATTTTTATTTTTGGAATTTACCAATAGCTGCTGCATTTTCCACCCCCGTCTTATACTCAAGTCAATAAGTTTTCCCAGTTTTTAAGGTAAAATTAGGTGCCTCGACTTGTATTCGGGTCAGCTTATACTCGAGTATATACGGTATGTTCTGTGATCTGCCCTAAGTCCACTTCGGGATGAGAGGAGCAAAATATAAATGCTGTAAATAATAACAATAATAATAATAACAACAACACTGAAAAAGTGAAACACTGAAAAAAGGAGACAAAAGGCCTGATCCTTGCAGCCCAGGAGCAAGCCATCAGAACAAATGCAATTAAGGCCAAGATCGAAAAATCAGCTGATGACCCAAAATGCAGACTGTGCAAGGAAACCGACGAAACCATTGATCATATCCTCAGCTGGTGTAAGAAAATCGCACAGACAGACTACAAACAGAGGCACAACTATGTGGCCCAAATGATTCATTGGAATTTATGCCTCAAGTACCACCTTCCAGCAGTAAAGAACTGGTGGGATCATAAACCTACAAAGGTATTGGAAAATGAGCACGCAAAGATACTGTAGGACTTCTGAATCCAGACTGACAAAGTTCTCGAACACAACCCACCAGACATCACAGTTGTGGGGAAAAATGGTTTGGATCATTGATGTCGCTATCCCAGGTGACAGTCACATTGATGAAAAACAACAGGAAAAACTCAGCCGCTATCAGGACCTCAAGATTGAACTTCAAAGACTCTGGCAGAAACCAGTGCAGGTGGTCCCGGTGGTGATGGGCACACTGGGTGCCGTGCCAAAAGATCTCAGCTGGCATTTGGAAACAATAGACATTGACAAAATTACGATCTGTCAACTGCAAAAGGCCACCCTACTGGGATCTGCACGCATCATCCGAAAATACATCACACAGTCCTAGACACTTGGGAAGTGTTGTCGAAGGCTTTCATGGCCGGGATCACAGGGTTGTTGTATGTCTTTCGGGCTGAAACATTAATGCTGGCTCCCAGTGACAAAGGACTCTTGCCACACCCTGGACTCTCCACAGACATATATTCTTTCCTTTCCTTACTTAGTTTATCCATACCTCACAACCTCTGAGGATGCCTGCCATAGATGTGGGCGAAACGTTAGGAGAGAATACTTCTGGAACATGGCCACACAGCCCGAAAGACATACAACAAACTTGGGAAGTGTTCGACTTGTGAGTTTGTGATACGAAATCCAGCATATCTATCTTGTTTGCTGTGTCATACAATAATAATAATAATAATAATAATAATAATAATAATAATAATAATAATAATAATAATAAAATATTATAAAGGACGAGCTTTATGAAGGGAGAGAGGACAAGAAAGGAATGGCCACACTGGTGTGCATTTGTGTGACCCATGGCATATGTAGCATGTCTCCCATAGAAAGGTTTAGCTCTTTATTGCCAACTGCCTTCTGCTGTTTATCTCAAGAACCCAATTAAAAGAAGCTATGTGCAATACGGTATTGGCTCTAACCTACACCCATCCTAGGATGGTTGCTCCGGGCTATCAAGGATGATGACAATTTCACAGTTCATGCCCTCTTCGCTTGGTCTCCCCTCCAACACTTTTCTCCTTGTGATGAATGGCCTCTCGTTGGAGACCAAAGCAACCCTGCCACATTCATAGCCCACAGGCTCGACTCCAGCTCTTCCCACTCCTTTAGATTTAGACGTGTCACCTTTAGCTTCAGCTCTCCTTTTATTTTATGTTTCCCTTTAAGACAAATGGAGTCCACTTCCCACGTTGTTGTTGTTGGTTTTCTGCTTGTTTGCGTCTCCCTACTTAACTTGAGGAGGCCCTTGTCACGCCGTCTTTGATAGGCTGCTCCCATCAGGGCAACCTCAAGTCAGAAGTAAAACAATCAATTTCTCAAGACCGGCTGATCAAACGCTGTACTGCTACCGAGGAAATGGATTCGGAGGCGGACGGGCGATAAATGTGTTTATTAAGTCAGATTTTACGTAACTAGAAAGGCAAAGATTTTCTTTCATTCGGTGGAAGATCGACACCGCTGCATCGAACACGTTATACTTTCCCAGCAGAAAATCTCTCTTGGTTTCAGTCACTGCCTGGAAGTCTTTTTTCGCTCTCTTCACACAAAGAAAATAAAAATGTAGATCCAGAAAGGCCTTCTTTCAACACTTGCATGAACCTATGTTGGAAACAACTGTAGCTTACTAGAGCGTGGGTTTGCATGCAAGAGTTCCCAGGTTGAGTTCCAAGTTGGGTTGAGAATGGTCCTTTCTGAAGCCCTACAGAGCTGCTATCAATCACATCAGACTGGTGGTTCTCCATCTTGCTTTTCCAGAAGCTGTAGGAATCCCACCCTATTGACCATAGTGTCTGAATGTGATGGGAGGATGCAGTCAAGCAATGTATTTGGAGGTGAAAGTCTGAGAAACGGAAACACCTGGCTAGTTTCATCAATGTATCTATCAACCCATCCATTTATTTAGATCCTTCCTTCAACCCAACGATCTTAGGGCAGCACACAACAAAACCTATCTGACAAATTTATATGGTTGTTGTTGACAGTCTTCAAGTTGGCTTCTAGTCATGGTGACCCCATGAGTGGCAACTGACATCTCAGAAGAGACATAGGAATGTGTTGTCAAATGTCTTGTCAGGAGAGAATACTTCTGGAGCATGGCCACACAGCCCGAAAGACATACAACAACCCTGACATGGGAATGGTTTTCATTATCTTCTCATTGTTGCACCTCAGGTTAGCTTCACCTTGCTAAAGACACCAGGCTACACACAGAACATAATCTTTTATAGTTTATTGGAAAATAGGCAGAAATAGTTCATAAAAGGTAAAAGTTCAGTTCCAAAATATAGTTATAAAAACAAGGCTGTAATAATCAAATCCATAGAAACATAGGCATGAAACAAGGTCCTTTCAAAGGAAGCCAAAGTCCTAGAAACGAGAATACATCCAGGCTACGAGGTAATACAGGAATGCAGATTTGATAGAGGAAAACAGACTTGGTTCTTGACTAAAGCTAAGAAGTTGCTTTTGACAAAGATCTTCCTCTCAGCAGACTGTTTTAATAGCATGACATGAAGGCATTTCTTTGCCCTTTGACCTCCCTCTTATTTGCTATTCGGAGGCTTCTGAGCAACCCCGAAATTCCAGCCGACTAGCGTGATCGAGGGAAGCAGCCATCAAGGCCACTGAGCTCGCTAGTGTTATCAGAGCTACTCTCCCCTTCTGCTTCTTGCACCTGAAAACCATCATCAGAAACAACCACATTTCTTCCCATGGGAAAAATTCCCTGCTCTTCATCTCCCACAGCAGGAACACTCTGCACCTGAATCCCATAATTCCCATCAGAGTCATCTTGAAACTCATCCTGAATCTGAATCCCATCATTATGCACTTGCATCCCAGAATCCTCATCAGAATCACACAAAGGCAAAGGCTGAGTCACAACACTCATCCTCTTCTCTGAGGCCTATTGAGATGGTTGCCACTGGGAGATGGTTGGTAAGAGCTGAGGGCATCTAATAGCCCAACAGAGCTAATTCCTTGTCTCAGTAGCTTCATATAATGGGATGACAATTTTCTAATACAGTCTTCCATCACCAGCATGATGTACCGGTTTGAATGTTGGACTACAACTCAGAAGACTATGGTTTGATCCTTGAGTCAGCCATAGCAACCCATTGGGTCATCTTAAGGGAGTCCCATACTCATAGGCTGGATCTACACTGCCATATAATATAACTGAAACAGCATAATATGATCACTATAGACTCATATAATGCAATTAAATGTCTTTAAAATACAGATGAAAGCGGTTAAGAACTTGAATGTTGGACTACAACTCTGAAGACCAGGACTTGATCCCTCATTCACCTATGGAAACCCATTGGGTGACCTTGGGGGAGTTAAACACTAATAGGTTGTATTCACATTGTCATGTAATTCAGTTCCAAACTGCATTATACTACAGAGTAGATCTAGATTCAGACCCAGAAAACCCATATTATTTTTGACTCCAGTACTGCAGCTCTTCTGAACATTAAGAGGGAATGTCATGCTCAGTACTGCCCACCACATGGGCAAAGTACCTTTTAAAAAAAGATACAGAAATTCTTAGACTTAATGGATTTTACTGAGAGGAGGATAAGTCAGAGATAAAGATATTAAACAAGAGCGACAGCTAGGGTAAACTCCCAGTGGGAAGAAGCTCCATGCTAGCATTGCAGCAAAGATAAGAAAATGCTCAGTTCTGCTACTCACGGAGAATGAAGGCTGGTTATAGGGGCGGATGAACAGAGAAAAGGTGGTAAAGGAAGAAGAATAAGATGTCAGGTCATAGAAACTCTGGGACAAAGAGAATCACATTATGGAGATCTCCATTACTGGGGGAAAGGATACGCCAACATCAAACACAAAAGTACCCACTCTTTAACATTTGTAAAAATAGCCAACTCTTCCCCAGACTTGGTCCACGGCCTCACCTTTACGACACCGTTGCAAGGAGAGTGACTGATCTTGCAGAACTCTCTTATAATGGGTTGTCAGGAGGGGAGAGAATGACTACCCTCAAAAGGCACGACAACAAGCCTCCTGGCTGCTGCTTCTCCTCCTCCCTTCCCCTGAGCGGAGCCATTCCATGTGGCGCCTGGAAGCGGGGGCACCTTGGTGTCTTAGTTTTTAGGCCTGTTCCTGAGGTTATTGGGGTGCTGATTCAGAAAACTGCATTGGATAGACCACATCAGCTCTAGATTATTAAATATGGTTTTCTGTGGGTGAGCAGATGACAAATACTGGATAGTGTATGTTTGGTATCAGAAACTAGAACTGATGTGGTCTATCCAATGCAATTTTCTGAATCAGCACCCCAAATAACCAAACCGAATCTAAAGTTGACCAAAAATGGATTCGTAATCCCTTTAGTACTAATGCTGGAGAGTGGTCCCTGGTCATAGTGGTCCCTGGTCAAAGTGGTCCCTGGTCAAAGCGGTCCTTGGTCAAAGAGGTCCCTGATCAAGTGGTCCCTGGTCAAAGAGGTCCCTGGTCAAAGTGTTCACTGGTCAAAGCGATCCCTGGTCAAGTGGTCCCTGATCAAAGAGGTCCCTGGTCAAGTGATCCTTGATCAAAGAGGTCCCTAGTCAAAGTGTTTGCTGGTCAAAGAGGTCTCTGGTCAAAGGTTTCGCTGGTCAAAGTGGTCCCTGATCAAGTGGTCCCTGATCAAAGTAGTCCCTTGTCAAAGTTTTCGCTGGTCAAAGTGGTCCCTGGTCAAAGTTCTAACTGGTCAAAGTTCTCGCTGGTCAAAGTGTTTGCTGGTCAAAGTGGTCCCTGTTGGATAAACACAGATGTCTATTCTAAACAATTTAATGAGCTATATAAAACACTGCAGTTTTTTATAGTTAGGACTGCAGAGACTTATATCATTTTGTTTGATTTATAATACTGAGTTAGATACTTTTGGGTTGTACACCATAGGACTGAGTATTGATTCTGTGAATGTAATATGTATATGATGCTCTAATATACATATTGTGTACTACTTATGTTTTGAACCATTATTGTGTTTTATATAGCTCATTACAAAGTGGTCCCTGGTCAAAGCGGTCCCTGGTCAAGTGGTCCCTGATCAAAGAGGTCCCTGGTCAAAGTGTTTGCTGGTCAAAGAGGTCTCTGGTCAAGTGGTCCTTGATTAAAGAGGTTCCTGGTCAAAGTGTTCACTGGTCAAAGTGGTCCCTGGTCAAAGTGTTCGCTGTTCAAAGCGGTCCCTGATCAAGTGGTCCCTGATCAAAGTGGTCCCTGGTCAAAGTGGTCCCTGGTCAAAGAGGTCCCTGGTCAAAGTGTTCACTGGTCAAAGCGGTCCCTGATCAAGTGGTCCCTGGTCAAAGTGGTCCCTGGTCAAAGTGTTTGCTGGTCAAAGCGGTCCCTCGTCAAGTGGTGTCCGGTCAAAAAAAAAGGTTGGGGACCAGTGACCTAAACATTAGGAAGACCTTCTTCCTGGGACTTGCTATTCTGCAGTGGAATATGCTGCTTCGGAGTCTCCTTCACTGGAGGGTTTTCAGCCAAGACTGGGTATCCATCTGAAATGAGTGCTTTGCGTGTATTTAGCACTTCCCCTGCTCCAACATGCATTCAACCCTCCCACAACTCGGAATGAAATATTTCCAAAACAGGTTCAAAGAAAGCAGGAGACAGGGAAGGACAGGGTGAGAGAAATCAGTTTGACTCACCATCCAAGGCAATTAATGTTACCAAGTGACACCTTAAAGGGGTTTCTGTGACAGCTCCGTTGGCAAAGCTCTTTGTAGTTTGGTGACAAAACCCCCATGGGCTTCGGATTGTGATCCCATGCTGTGAGATTTCCCCCGAGGGTCCCACGGAACTGTCTTGAGAGTGGAGATGACATCTCATCCCACCAAGGAATGCAAGAAACTGTCTCCCAAACACTGCATCGATGGAGTGATGTTAGTCTGCTTCACCTGAGCATTGTTCACCCACAGCTTTTACCCCTCTGTCAACCTTTGTGTAGGAGTCAGAAAAGATGCACATTTAGCGCACTGAAACCATTGGCATCCCTGCTTTTCCCATTTTAAACGTTTTCTATGAGACGGGGAGGAAATTGCAAGGAGAATGTAAATATGCTTTATTGTCAATTCCCAAAATCTTAGCAGAGTAATATTCTGCCTTAAATCTTGTTTGCGGTTATTGCGGCGGAGTGTATTGAAAACTCCGTCATTTCTGCTTCTTCAGATTGATACGAAACCTAAATAATTTACACAAAAGAAACTAATAAGGGAAGCAGGAAAAGTAAACCAATTTTAGCACAGCCATCACTCAGTTTCTGGAGAATCCATTCTGGCAACTTCCACACAAACGGACTGCTCCTACTCCCCACATTTCCCATAGTATCTTCTTCTTCCACAATGCTTGGAAGGGTTATCTTTTGGATTATAATTCCCAGATTCCTATACATAGAGGGATGACGGAAAGGTATGATGGGTAGTGTAGTCCAGTCCTTTAGGCAGACACACCTGTTTCCATTCCAGGCTTATGTGTTTTATGGCTACAGTTTAGATCAGTGGTTCTCAACCTGTGGGTCCCCAGGTGTTTTGACCTACAACTCCCAGAAATCCCAGCCTCTTTACAAGCTATTAGGATTTCACAATGTATGTGTACTGTGATTCTCCCTGAGTCCCCTTGGGGAGATAGGGCAGAATATAAATTATTATTATTATTATTATTATTATTATTATTATTATTATTATTATTATTGTATGACACAGCAAACAAGATAGATATGCTGATTTCGTATCACAAAATCACAAGTTGAAACACTTCCCAAGTGTCTAGGACTGAGTGATGTATGTTTGAATGATGCACGCAGATCCCAGTCGGGTGGCCTTTTGCAGTTGGCAGATCGTAATTTTGTCAATGTCTATTGTTTCCAAATGCCGTCTGAGATCTTTTGGCACGGCACCCAATGTGCCCATCACCACTGGGACCACCTGCACTGGTTTCTGCCAGAGTCTTTGAAGTTCGATCTTGAGGTCCTGAGAGCGGCCGAGTTTTTCCTGTTGTTTTTTGTCAATGCGACTGTCACCTGGGATGGCGGCATCAATAATCCAAACCTTTTTCTTTTCCACAACTGTGATGTCTGGCGTGTTGTGTTCCAGAACTTTGTCAGTCTGGATTCGGAAGTCCCACAGTATCTTTGCGTGCTCATTTTCCAATACTTTTGCAGGTTTGTGATCCCACCAGTTCTTTACTGCTGGGAGGTGGTACTTGAGGCATAAGTTCCAATGGATCATTTGGGCCACAGAGTTGTGCCTCTGTTTGTAGTCTGTCTGTGCGATTTTCTTACAGCAGCTGAGGATATGATCAATGGTTTCGTCAGCTTCCTTGCACAGTCTGCATTTGGGTCATCAGCTGATTTTTATCTGCCTAGAAGATCGGGTGGCAGAGGACTCTTACAAGTAAAACAAGCAGTCAAAGAAGAACATGCCCTGGCAGAATATGTGAAGCAAAGTGAAGAACCTGCTTTGATTGAAGTCAAAAATCAGAAACTCCTCAAAGCACAGCAGGAAAAAAAATCAGTACAAGAAAACAGCACTGCAAACTAGAGCTGACAGCTGGCACAACAAAGCATTGCATGGAAAGTTCCTTGACAAAATTGAAGGAAAAGCTGATAAGGAGAAGACCTGGCTGTGGCTCACAAATGGGACCCTGAAGAAGGAGACAGAAGGCCTGATCCTTGCAGCCCAGGAGCAAGCCATCAGAACAAACACAAGGCCAAGATCAAAAAATCATCATCATCATCATCATCATCATCATTATTATGCAGCACCGTAAGTGATGTGCATGGTCATTTCAACCTAAGTTTTGACCTAGATACCAAGGCTATCTTAAATTTGAGATATCTTATATTTAAAGGAGATTCCCTAACTGATAATTAGACTTGTGCAGGGATTTAATTCTTCCATTTCCTCGGTTTCCTTCGGTACCTTCGGTACTTCACATGCCGTACTTTAAAGGAGATACTCTTGTGTTGGGAGGTTTCTTTTGTTTCAATTCCAATTTTGACTTAGAAAGAACCCTAAAAGGATTGAAGTTTTGGTGTTGGCCACCAATTTTAAGGGCCTGGAGAGCCAACCAAATGGGCAAGTGCATGGTTTACTAGATCAAGGAGTACTCCATTATACTGTAGTTGGTTCAATGACAGCCTGGGAGACAAGGAGCTCTTTTGGGATCCCACTCAACTTGCGGGAGAATCTTTAAAGATTCCTTTGAATTATACCAGTTTCTCATACAGCGGGGAGGGGTGGGTGAGATGCAAAATGACTCCCTGCCAGTGCCTCGTTGCTCACTATTTAAAAATTAATACGCTCTTTGTTTTTGTTGATTTGGTGGCATTTATGTTGCCACGTTTCAGGTTAACAATACGAAACACTTTCTAACGACATTTCAATAAGCGGAGATGGGTGTTTCTGTTTTCAAAACACACGATTCAAAATGCAGGCAATCAAATGTGCATTAGCTAAAACATTCGGAAAGGGGAGGGGAAGCATTTTGAGTGTGACGCAAAGAAGAAAAATGCAGAGTGCCAACACTTGTATAGCGGTTGGCTATCCACCGCTCTAGACAAAGTGCTTTGAGCATACTTAAGCACAGAATCGAAAAATAAGGAAAGCAACAGGTCAAGGCAAACTAGGCTGGCTCCAGATCCCAAACTTGTGCTTTCCAAACAAGAGAAGACTATAGATAATGGTTTCCTGCCAGGGAAGAGCTGGAGAGAAGAACAGATGAGACAAATACTGTATATCGTATATACTCGAAGATAAGCCAGGTTTTTCAGCCCTTTTTTGGAGCTGAAAAAGCCTCCCTCGACTTATAATGGGTCAAGGTCAAGGCCAGGCAACAGAACCTGGAAGCCATTGCTTGCAATATATGATCTATTCCTCTCTTACTCTCCCTTATCAGTGTGTTTTCCAAAGCCTCCCTCGCTCTTAACCAAGGGAATGTTTTGAAAAGGGAAAGATGCCCTTGCAAGTCAGGAAGAAGAAAAATATATATCCATTAATCTAATAAAAACATTTCCCCTGAAATATTTGTTAATCTCTCCTACAGATACATAGGCATTAACCCCCTGCATGCATTTGCAATCCCTATGTACTTATATATCTCTATCTATTATCTATCTATATACATTAATTTTATATATGAATTTTCTCCTCATATGTTTGCAGGTCTTTGCAAATCCTATATACATATAGATCCATGTACCTGTATATCTGTATCCATATATATATACATTATTTAACCTACTGATGCCTCGATTAATGTGTAATTGTATTGGTATCTATTTTTATTTTGAAATTTACCAGTAGTTGCTTCATTTCCCACCCTCGGCTTATACTCGGGTCAATAAGTTATCCCAGTTTTTTTGTGGTAAAATTAGCTGTCTTGGTTTATATTTGGGTCGCCTTATACTCGAGTATAGAGTAGAGGCTAACTTATCCAACATAAACGGGCCGGCAGAATGTTGGATAAGCGAATATGTTGGATAATAAGAAGGGGTTAAGGAAAAGCCTATTAAACATCAAATTACATTATGATTTTAAAAATTAAGCACCAAAACATAATGTTTGACAACAAATTTGACAGAAAAAGTAGTTCAATACACGGCAATGTTATGTAGTAATTACCGTATTTACAAATTTAGCACCAAAATATCACAATGTATTGAAAAGATTGAGTGAAAAAACATTGGCTACTAAAAGGCAGACTGCGTTGGATAATCCAGAACATTGGATAAGCAAATGTTGGATAAGTGAGACTCTACTGTATGTGGTAATTTCTTGTTGTTTTTTCATATTCTCCTTGCCAATTAGCAAGGAGAATATCAAAAAGTATACGAGCAGCAAAGTATGAAGAAGAGAAACATATGGTAAAGCACTTTGAAAAACAATGCACTAAAATATCCCTGATGATTGATATTTTGAAAATCAAGCAAGAAACAAAAATAATATTACTAATAATATTTGGACTTTTTTCTGCCTTAGAATTTCTACTATTGAAGCTACCATGACATATACATCAAGTCAACTTATACACAAGTGTATATAACACTGAGATTTTTTTTAAATCAATGAATTGATTGGTTCTCCACTCCTTTGCAAGCAGCTGTCACCAACCTCCCTGACAATGAGGGCCATGTCTCTGTGACCAGTCTCAGCATGCCAGAGAACCGCTCCTGAAAACTCACAGCTCATTTCAAGAAGCCCGCAGCCCCCGCTGAGCTTACATATCTCCTGCCCTGGAGAAAAAAGACTGAACACCGACACAGGCTCATCCATCACTTCTTAATTATCCTCCGAACACATTCCACAAATGGTTGCCTCCAGCAAAGGGCAAAGGTGGGGAAAATATGAGAAACCACCACCTCCACTACTACAAACCTTTCTTATCGTAGTCAGGCTTCTCTCCGCTCCGGCTCAAGCTGTCCAGCGGCCTTGTTGTTGTCTGGGCGCTGAACTCGTCCTCGTCCTGGTAGCCATGCTCCGGATGCAGGGGGTTTTCCTCCTCCTCGTAGTCGTAGTCGTCCAGGATGGGGGTCTCGCGGATGGGCATGCCAATGACCGAAGTGTGGGACTGCAAGCGGGAATTCCGGAAGCTGTCCCGACCCTGGGAGCCCAGCAGCACCGACGGGATGTAATGGATCTCGTGGGTGGCTTCGGTGCTGGCGCTCTTCTGCGGGATCCGGCGCTGCTTGTACCAACGGCGCTGGGCATACAAGGCCACCGTGAAGACCAGCAGCAGCAACAGCAGAGCAATCAGGCCACCCTAGGTCAAGGGAAACAGACAGACATCAGTATAGAAAGGAAAGAATCATAGAATCCTACAGTCGGAAGAGACCCCAAGGGCCATCCAGTCTGACTCCCTTGCTGTGCAGGAAAACACAATCAAGACTACAGGCGTACAGAGAACATATCACACACACACACCCCCCCCCCCCCCCCCCGTTACGTCAGCTCCACTGGCGGCCAGTCTGCTACCGAGCAGAATTCAAAGTGCTGGCTTTATTTATTTATTTATTTATTTATTTATTTATTTACAGCATTTATATTCCGCCCTTCTCACCCCGAAGGGGACTCAGGGCGGATCACATTACACATATAGGCAAACATTCAATGCCTTTTAACATAGAACAAAGACAAGACAAACATAGGCTCCGTGCGGGCCTCGAACTCATGACCTCCTGGTCAGAGTGATTCATTGCAGCTGCTCTCCAGCCTGTGCCACAGCCCGAGCCTTGGCTTTAGCCTAGGTAAAGGTAAAGGTTTCCCCTGACATTAAGTCCACTCATGTCTGACTCTGGGGGTTGGTGCTCATCTCCATTTCTAAGCCGAAGAGCCGGCGTTGTCCATAGACACCTCCAAGGTCATGTGGCCACTGGCATGACCACATGGAACACTGTTACCTTCCCGCCGGAGCAGTACCTATTGATCTACTAACGTTGGCATGTTTTTGAACTGCTAGGTTGGCAGAAGCTGGAGCTAACAGCGGGCACTCACTCTGCTCCCCGGATTTGAACCTGGGACCTTTCGGTCTGCAAGTTCAACAGCTCATCGCTTTAACACACTGAGCCACCGGAGGCTCCGTTTCAGATATAGTTTTGCAATTTGTTGTAGACTAGTGTGTGTGTGTGTACACACAGTTGTTTCGTTGGCATCAAAATGAGAAATATATGATTTGTCAAAATGTCATTCCCAAACTGATTATTTCTGTCTCAGGGCTTTTTCCTCCCCAGACTTCCAAACAATGGCTATGTCCCGGGGGGAATTTAGTATTCTAAGGCCGGATTTATAATATTCTGTTCTGCAGTGATAAGGGTATGGGTCTTTAATCCTCTGAGCTGTGAATGTGCATTTTCTTTTGCATAATAGCCTTCCTCCCCTTCTTTTTTTGACATGTATTATGGCACCCAAAGATGCAGAGCTTTGACAACATGTGGCCCTCAGGCACCAAGAATACAAGTTACTCTTTGTAGACTGCCAGAAGGGTCCAGACTGTTGGGAATCATCCTGGACTACTCAAGTCTAAATGTAGTTAGATAGACGATAGAGTTAGATTGAGGGAATCCTTTCCCTGTTTCCAAAGCATGCCTAGACAGGCTTTACTGCAGGGGTCCCCAAACTAAGGCCCGGGGGCCGGATGCGGCCCATCGAAGCCATTTATCCGGCCCCCACGGCACAAGGGTAGAAGAGGGTTAGACTAAATGACCCAAGGGGTCTCTTCTTCTCTTACAACCCTTATTATTATTATTATTATTATTATTATTATTATTATTATTATTATTATTATTATTATTATTAACATTGAGGCTGGGTGGCCATCTGTCAGGGGCAATACTAATGGCTTTTGGTGCACAAAGGCAGAAGGGGATAGAACTAGATGGCCCAAGGGGTCTCTTCCAACCTTCTTTATTATTATTATTATCATCATCATCATCATCATCATCATCATCATCATTATTAACATTGAGGCTAGGTGGCCATCTGTCAGGGATGCTTTGCTTGTGCTTTCGGTGCACAAAGGCAGAAAGGGATTGGACTCAATGGCCCAAGGGGTCTCTTCCAACCCTATTTATTATTATTATTATTATCATCATCATCATCATCATCATCATCATCATCATCATCATCATCATCATCATTAACATTGAGGCTAGGTGGCCATCTGTCAGGGGTGCTTTGCTTGTGCTTTCGGTGCACAAAGGCAGATGGGGATTGGACTCAATGGCCCAAAGGGTCTCTTCCAACCCTCTTTTTTATTATTGTTGTTGTTATTATTATTATTATTATTATTATTAATTATTGCTCGGTGGCCTAACTATAGTCCGACCCTCCAACTGTCCGAAGGATTGTGAACTGGCTCCCTGTTTAAAAAGTTTGGGGACCCCTGCTGTAAGTCTTCCGGGCTGTCTGTTCTGTATGTTCCAGAAGCATTCCCTCCTAACGTTTCGCCCACATCTATGGCAGGCATCCTCAGAGGTTGTGAGGGAAGGCCCAAGTTGGCCCACGCCTGGTGTAGATGTTCCCTCGGTGGCAGAACTGGGTGGACTGGATGGCCTTCTAACTGTAGGATTCTATGGCTCTATGGGTTGATCTCCATGATGTGAGGAGGGGGCTGCTTTCCCTTCCCACACCTATCTTCAAGACCCCCCCTTTATTATTCCTATCCTGATGTTAGAGCAGGGGTCCCCAAACTAAGGCCAGGGGGGGGCCGGATGCGGCCCTCCAAGGTCATTTACCTGGCTCCCGCCCTCATTTATAATATAATATTTTTATATCTGTTCTAATAATATAATATATTGTATATACATATGATATTGATAATAATATTATCATTTAAACAATATAATACTACTACTAATAATACCATATATTAATTATATGTTATATATTACATATAATATTACAGTATAGTGGCATAGTTCAATATCTATATATATAAAAGAGTGATGGCATCACGGCGACCCACAGAACAACAACCTCGAAATTTGACAACACAGCCCATCATCCATGGCTCTAGGTTGATACAACAAAAAGAAAAGAAAAATAAAGTCCTAATTAGAGCGAGAGGAATAATTGCTTTTATCCAATTGCTGCCAGTTAGAAGGCTAAGCTCCTCCAACTTGGTCTCCTAGCAACCCAATAAAAATAATAAAAAACACTAAAAAATAATTAAAAACACTAAAAAATTAATACAATAAAATACAATAATAACAGAAAATAACTAAAAATAATACAAGAAAATAATAAAATATAATAAATAAAAAGATAACTTACAATAAAATTAATTAAAAAATACAAATAACGTCAAATAAAAATTACACAAAATTTTTTAACCAGTTCCACCACCACTTTGCCACAGCAACGCGTGGCCAGGCACAGCTAGTAGTAATATATAATGCTAATATTGTGCTATGGTAATAATATAATATATTGTATGTACATACTGCTGCTCTGAGTTCCCTTCGGGGTGAGAAGGGTGGGATATAAATGTAGTAAATAAATATAGTAAATGAATACATAAATCATTTTGGACTTAAGCTCGCCCAAAGTCTGAAATGACTTGAAGACACACAACAACAACAATCCTAATTAACCTGACTATCTCATTGGCCAGAAGCAGGCCCACACTTCCCATTGAAATCCTGATAGGTTTATGTTAAAATTATTTTCATTTTTAAATATTGTATTGTTCTTTTATTGTTATTGTTGTTGTCTTGCACTACAAATAAAATATGTGCAGTGTGCATAGGAATTTGTTCATTTTTTTCCCCCCAAATGATAATTCGGCCCCTCAACAGTCTGAAGGATTGTGGACCGGCCCTCTGCTTTGAAAGTTTGAGGACCCCTGCTTTACTGGGTTTCACTCTATCCTGTTTACATCACATCCCTTACTTTGAAGTTAGTAGAAATGTGAATCTCTAGGGACACTAACTTCCCATTGGTCAGAATGTCTTTTATGGCCCCAATAAACTGGACCATGAGGTTGGAACCATTTTGGTTCTCTCTTCTCCCTTTGTTCTTCTAGCTAACAAGAAGCATCTCGCCATCTCTCCTGGCAAAATGTAACTATTTAGATGTTTGTTATTTTTCCTTTCTTATTTTTCCTTAGAAACCAGTCTAGAGTAGACCAGACAGCTCCCAAGCCTTTCTATCTACAATTTTCTTTTTACCTGAATAAATACTTTTTGAACTTTTATTGAGACTCTGCAATCCATTGCAATCCTAAATAGACAAAGGTTTCTCTTGCTCGCCCCGTGTAAGTAACTGTTGCATTTGAAAGCTTTTGCTTTTGCTACTCTGCTGATTTTGGTGGAATCTCCCCCAGAGAGGGTTAAATTGAATCTAACCGCTCAGAGATTACCACAACACAGACTAAATCCTTATTGGAAAATATTTGTAACTATCTTGGGGACCCGGCGGTATATTAGAAGAAGGCATTGTTCATTTTGGAATGTTAGGTAATATCACTGAAGTTTGGTCCAGATCTGTTGTCAGCTGGGTTCAGGGCTCTCTGGATAAGGGTGAACTACAACTCCCAGATCCGAGATCAATCACCCCCAAACCAGGCCAATATTTATTTTATTTACAGCATTTATATTCTGCCCTTCTCACCCCGAAGGGGACTCACATTACACATATAGGCAAACATTCAATGCCTTTTAACACAGAACAAAGACAAGACAAACATAGGCTCCGAGCGGGCCTCGAACTCATGACCTCCTGGTCAGAGTGATTCATTGCAACTGGTTGCAGCTGGCTTGCTCTCCAGCCTGCGCCACAGCCCGGGTCCAATATGCACAGTTGGCTATGTTTGGTCTATGTGCCAAGTGTGATCCAGATTACTGGAGGGGTTTGAGGAGAGCTGACAACCCACAACCAGAGAAATGGTGACCTCCACCGATGGTGGGCCTGGACCAAACTTGGCACACATCCCTGATATATCAAAATTTGATGACTGGAGGGGTTTGGGGAGGAACTGACCTTCCTTTCTGGGAGTTGCCTTTCATTTCGAGGCAGTTTTGTTTCTGTTTTGTGCCATCTGAATTCACGATACGAAACGGAAACACAAATGCAACATGAGACGAATATCGAGCACATGTCTACTGTCAATGCCCTGAGCAGGGCAAAGCAAAGAATTGTCAAACCCAAGTTGCTGCAATGAGAAGAGTCAGCGAACAAGAGGCTAACTGACATTATGTAGGTGATTTTTTAAAAAGAGAAATAGTTGCAGGTAAGTGATATTCCCCCCAAACCATATTGGCAGGTGATTCCCCAGCGACGAAGCACTGACAGATCTATCTTTAAAGCTTCCCACGAGTTGCGGCAGAGCTTGTTCTTCGTCGAGGGCTGTTTGATATGCTGGAGGAGAAGAAAGCGTGGAGCGGCGTCTGGCTCTTTTAACACAACCAATTGGGGCCCTCCCAGCAAGAAAGAAGCCAGGTCCCCTCTCTCTTTGCAGGGCTTTTCAGAGCGAGCCTGTTTCCAGTCTCTAACTCGAGATAATTCGATTGAATACTTTACAGAACATGGCAGTGCATATTTCAGACTGCTCAGGATATCTCCCTGGCAACCTGGCTCTTTTCTGTCTCTGCATCCCCTAAAGTACGACTTTGGTCTTCAGGTGAAATTATTAGAAAAAAGAGGGGTTATTTTGTATGCATGGAAGGTCGCAGACCTTAAAGGTAAGAGATCCCAGAGAAACCATAACTTTGCCCTCTTGTGCATATTCCGAGTCTTTGTAGGGCTTGTACCTCCTATTAAATGTATGTCCTTTGTGTATATGGTAGGCATAGTACCTAATAAGAGACATAATGCACATTTTGGAAAAGGAGATGTCTTATATTTTAAAAGTTGCAGGAACTTGTGAATTCATTAAAAAAAAAACAAGTTGCAGGAACTTGTGAATTCATTTAAAAAAACAGAACAGGAGCCGTTCACACTCTACAGTGATAGCATTAATATTCCACTTTAATTGCCATGGAGAATCCTGGGATTTGGGCCGGGCTGTGGCGCAGCTGGCTAGTAACCAGCTGCAATAAATCACTACTGATTTATTGGTCATGAGTTCAAAGCCCGGGTCGGGTTAAGCCCCTGACCATTAAATAGCCCGGCTTGCTGTTGACCTATGCAGCCCCGAAAGACAGTTGCATCTGTCAATTAGGGAAATTTAGGTACGCTTTATGCAGGAGGCTAATTTAACTAATTTACAACACCATAAAACTGCCAGCAAAACACGAGGAAAGGAATGAGGAAGTACAGCCACTAGTGGACAGTGAAGCAACCACTCCCCCTGTGGCCGGAATCGTGAAGCTGGAAAAAAAATGTTAAATGCCTCTGTGTCTGTCTATATATGTTGTTTGTCTGTTGGCATTCAATGTTTGCCATATATGTGTTCATTGTAATCCGCCCTGAGTCCCCTTCGGGGTGAGAAGGGCGGAATATAACTACTGTAAATAAATAAATAAATATATTTTTAGCTGGTGCAATACAACTATTGACTGTGTTGTCGAAGGCTTTCATGGCCAGAATCACAGGATTGTTGTGTGTTTTTCAGGCTGTATGGCCATGTTCCAGAAGTATTCTCTCCTGAAGTTTCACCCACATCTATGGCAGGCATCCTCAGAGTTTGTGAGGTATATACTCACAACAGAGGTTGTGCATCCTCAGCCTGC